>NW_022196914.1:8465391-8498813 GCF_008632895.1 Mastomys coucha
GGAGAATTGGGTTCTGATGATGGCAAGTGACCTTGGTTTGTGTTGTTTATTTTCTTACACTTGCCCTCAGCCATCTGGTTAACTCTAGTGCTATCTGCCCTTGCTAAATTTGACTGGAGCCTGTCCTTCCTGTGATCCTGGTTGTATCAGAACTTCTCAGAGTCAAGCAGTCTCTGTGATCCTTTGATTCTGGGATCCTGGGATCCTGGACTTGTTAGATCACCTGGAAGTGTGGCTTTCTTTGTGTGTTGTGGGATTGGCTGCAGAGCTTGTGCCCAAGGTCTGCTCAGAACACTAACCCAGACAGACCGGAAGGAACCGGAGTCACTGGGCTGGTGGAGTTCCTAAGTGCCTGGTCCCGCTGGTCCCAGTTACTCCCAGTTTTGGGACAGATGTTGGCTCCTGATTACCTTTGATCCTGGGTGTGTCAGAGCACCTGGGAGTGGGGCTTCCTCTGGGTGTTGTGGGACTGGCTGCGGAGCATGCATCCACGGTCTGCTCTGGACCCCAGCCCAGACAGACCAGAAGGAACCCAAGTCACTGGGCTGGCGGAGTTCCTGTGTGTATTGTTGATTTTTAAAACATACTAAATGTTATTTATAAAAACATATTCAGTGTTTCAAAGCAGCCCTTATATAACTTCAATTTTATCTAGATGTTCTTTCCTGCTTTTACATATGTTCCATCTGTCGCTCATTTGTCTATATTTCAGTGACTTTTAACAACATTGACCTTATGGTCAATGCATAAATTGGCCGAGCTTTAGCATATTTAATGTTATAAAACATGAACTATTTCATGTTCTTCATTATGATTTTCTAATTTTTCTCTTTCCCCTTTGGGAATATTTTTTGTATTAACATTTTTCATACAATTTTGATATGTAAAATAAAACACAAGGGGCTAGGTGTTTGAGCCCACACATAAAACCTAGCACACAAGGAAGCAGAAGCAAGAAGGTAATGTGTTTGAAACCAGACTGTGCTATCGTGAGATTCTGTGAGATAGACAATATTTGTCCCTGTACAAGCTCAGACCTTGATTTTAAAAGAGATTTATTTTTATTTGTATCTATGTAACTGTGTACACATGTATGTCTATGGAGACCAGAAGAGGGCATCAGTCATATATGGAACTGAAATTGCAAGTGTTTGCAGAATGCAGATTGCTAATACTGGGATTTGAAATCCTGTTCCTCGGGGTCAATCACTGTTAACCGCTGAGCCTTCTATCCACCCTGTATTTATTTTAATCTATATTGTTTATTTAAGTGGCATATAGTCTGTTGATGTAGTTAAAGAAAATTTTAATTGTGGAAAAGTCAATTTAGTTTACTATTACGTTTGGAGGAAATTATAGTTCTAGTTGAAGAATATCATTTTAATATAAGTTGATTTTGCTACAGAGCTCTGAAAGGGGTGTTGCGAGTAGGAGTATTGGCAAAAGGATTACTTCTCCGAGGAGACAGAAATGTCAACCTTGTTTTACTGTGCTCAGAAAAACCTTCAAAGTCATTATTAAGCCGTATTGCAGAAAACCTACCCAAACAGCTTGCTGTAAGTATTATGGAAATATTAAATTTACCGTTTGTCCGGATCAGAAGTTTTTGGCAGGACTAACTAACTGTGCTTCAGTTTAAAATTCAGCCAGCCTTTTAATCTTGGGCTTAGCTTTCTATAATGAAAAGGTTGGCTTGAGTTGTTTTCCTGTTTGGTTTGTTTTTGTTTTTGTCCCCACCCTCCTTTAATTGTGTGAACTGAAGAAGCTGTTTTCTGCTTCAACTTTTGAGGATCTGCAGTGCTTATAATTTTGTCAAGAAGCCTGCCTGCCTGCCTGCTTGTTTGTTTGTTTGTTTGTTTGTTTGTTTGTTTATTATACGTAAGCACACTGTAGCTGTCTTCAGACACCCCAGAAGAGGGTATCAGATCTCATTACGGATGGTTGTGAGCCACCATGCAGTTGCTGGGGTTTGAACTCAGGACCTTTGGAAGTGCCCTTATCTTCTGAGCCATCTCTCCAGCTCCCGCTAATTTATTTTAAAATGGAAAAGTTTAGCCTATATCCTGGTTTTCCAAAATTGGACTTATGAGAAGACATAGCAGAGAATGACTTTTTTTCATACTTTATTTAGTGTGTATGCACATTTATAGTGTGTGTACAGCAGTCTGAGTTCAAGATCTATGATTCAGATCCGTCCTCCCTCTATGGATTCCAGGAATCAAACTCAAATAATCATGCTTGATAGTAAGTGCTTTTTGCTCACTGAGCCATCTCAACTGACATGATTTTTCTAAAGAAAGTTAGGTAGCTCATGTATAGCAGGTTTAATTTTTTTCTTTTAATTCATGAATCTCTTAGTTGAATGAGTGTTTTAATGTAATTAAGAGAATATATTAGCTGGGCAGTGGTGGCACACGCCTTTAATCCCAGCACTTGGGAGGCAGAGGCAGGCGGATTTCTGAGTTCGAGGCCAGCCTGGTCTACAGAGTGAGTTCCAGGACAGAGTTGTATTTGACTACCTATACAGTTTCAGTCTGGCCTAGGCCACATGAGAATTTATCTCAAAAAGCAAAACAAAACCTGCCAAATATAAGTATACCTATCTATCCACATTTATATCTGATGCATATATCAGAATGACCAAGGTTACACTCAGAAACCCTGTCTCGAAAAATCAAAAAAAAAAGAGAGAGAGAATGTATCATTTGAATTTGTCTGGTTTAATTAATACAGTATTCCCTCTGTACTCTTGGAAAGATTTGAGATTTCCTGAAGCCCCCAGGATGCCCGAAACGTCAGAGAGTATATGTCATGTTTTTCTTACTCTTGCTTACCTGGGATAAGTGCTAATAAAGTAGGCAAATATTTATAGATGAGCATAGTAGATTATCAACCATATGTGTGAGTAGCTCCCACCTCAGCATGTTCTTACCCCCAACCCAGGGAATACTATCTATAAAAGCTAAGTCCTTGTGCATCCTAAATAGGTGCTATACCACCCAGCAGTATTCCCCATCCCATTTCTGGTCAGTTCTAGAACTTGTACGTTTTCAGTAAAGCTTCTCTTTGTTGTGGTTGAATATCAGCATTACTCCTCCTGCTGCTGTTCTAGTGTAATGACTTAACAGCCACTTATACATGTAGTGGTACTAGATCAATAACAACTCATCTATAAATAAATAATGGACAGGTAGTGGATTGAGAAGGGATGATTCACAAAGCAGGCCAGAGAGGGCAGGGTAGCTTTAGATTTTGATCATGCTATTTATTGCAAACAGCATTCAGTTGAAGATGTATGAATTGCTTATTTGTGTACCTTTCCGTTTAATATTTTCTGATTGTAATTGACCATAGACAACTAAAATTAGTGAGACCGTAAGTATTTATGATGCTAGGAAATACTTCCTCCTGTCAGCAAGATGGTTGAGCAGTTAAAAGTACTTTAAAGCCTTGAGACATGGCAGTTCAATCCTCAGAACCCACATAAAAGTGGAAGGGAGAACTAACTCCACAAACTTGTCCTCAGATATGTGTGCACGTACACATACACACACACACACACACACACACACACACACACACATACACACATATATCCTACATACACATTTACACAATAACTATTTTTAAAGCTTCTTGTCTCCAGTAAATTATGACAATGTACAAATAATAAAACATTCTCTTTTGGTTCTATCAGAAGAAAGCTTTTTCTAAATACGGGGTTTCAGAAGCTAATATGGTGGTACATGCCCATGATACAACACATGAATAAGTCTAGAGGCAGGAAGATCGTAAATTCAAAGTTGTATTTGACTACCTATATACAGTTTCAGTCTGGCCTGGGCCACATGAGAACTTATCTCAAAAAGCAAAACAAAACCTGCCAAATATAAGTATACCTATCTATCCACATTTATATCTGATGCATATCATATATCAGAATGACCAAGGTTTAAAGTAATTTTTCTTGAGTCACCTATAGTATCAGTCTTGTAAAAACATTACATTTTATTTAGGGATTGATGCTTTACTGGATTCTATAGTAGTAATTGAGAATTATACTTGACCACAGTAAAGCAACATAAAACAGAAGGGACAGTGAGGTGTCCTTTTGCTTAAGCCATATTGAATTGAGCATTGACACTTATTTTTTTCACATTAACGTTGTTCCCGGAACTGAAAATGAATCTTTTCAAATAGATTATTCTCACTTTTTTCTTTATTGATATGAGTAGAACAGGGAAAGGGGCAAGGACAGTGGCAGATAAGCTTTAGGGAAAGATCAGAAAATTCTAAGGAACAGCTTGATACTAATCAGGCATGTATTTATACTGCAAAGAAAGGAATACTTTGTTTTTTAAAGTAGCCCTCCAGGTGGCTTTATGAATAAATAGTGGTGCTTACCTTCTAAGTCTAATGACTTGAGTTTGATTCCCAAAAGCTGTGTCAAGGAGAGAGCTGATTTCTAAAAGTTGTCTTCTGACCTTATGCATGTAATGGTATATATACTCAAATCATTCTGTATACTCAAGTCACACACATAGAAACACATAGAATAAAGTGTTTTAGTGAGGAGGTGTTGAGATGGCTCAGCAGTTTTAAACATGTATGGTTCTTGCTGAGGAACCTGAGTTTGAGTCCCAGGATCAACATATCTGCTTACAACCAGCCAGAACTTCAGTTGTAGGGCTCTAAAACCCCCTTTCCTCACAAGCATCAGGCACATGTGTGGTGCACAGATATATAACCAAGCATAACACATGCCATAAAATAACTTTCTAGAAACAAAAAAATAATGAAAAGTATTAAATAGCTAACCTTTAATCAAAAGCAAACTAGTTTCCAATTCACTTGCTCTTACTTATGTGTGCATAAACAAGTAAAACAAATTAATCATTGTCATTAACATTTAAATAGTACTCTAAGTACTTAAAAAGCTAATGTAGCTAGGCAGTGGTGGCTTATGCCTTTAATCCCAGCACTTGGGAGGCAGAGGCATGCAGATTTCTGAGTTTGAGGCCAGCCTGGTCTACAGAGTGGGTTCCAGGACAGCCAGGGCTATACAGAGAAACACTGTCTCAAAAAAACAAAAGCTAATGTAGAGGGGTGGTGAGGCTGCTCAGACTTGCTGCCTAGACTGATGGCCTGAGTTTCACAGTTCACACTCCTCAGGACATAGTTCTTTTTTGGTGGAAAGAAAGAACTATTGCAAGTTATCCTCTGGCTCCACTCTTGCACAGTGGCATGTGTAAGCATGCATGTGCACGCATAATAAATTGAAATGTCTTTTCTTTTTTAAGTCTCCAGCAACCCTGTATGTGTTAAGTACGAGCTTCTATCTTGTTTTCATTGTTGGGGGTGACAGGTGTTTGGGTTCGAACCCAGAGCCTTTCATACACCGGATGGTTTAATCAACTGAGCTATATTACTAGCCCCTATAATGTCTGTATAGAGGCTTCATTTGTTCATATAAACTGAAGCTAGATACATATCTACCAAACTTCAGTAGATCCTGTTATTTACTGCTTCTGGAGAAGCAATAAATGTTAGAGTCAAAGAGAATGAAAAGTGGAAACAGTTTAGTAAGGCTCTTTGAAGTGCTCATACTTCCCTTGAAAGTTTATAAGTATATAAGATAAACAATGGCAACAGCTATTTTTTTAAAGGAGGAATACATACACATGTACAAATAACTCCTATTAACAATAATGGAGTGCTCGATTCAGCAGCACATATACTAAAACAATAATGGAATGATCAGTTTAAAATGCAAGATGACTCACAGCCATCTCTAACTCCAGTTCCAGGGGTTCAGAGCTCTCCTTTCTATGTGGGCACCAGACACTCACATGATGCACAGGCATACCTGCAGGCAAAACACTCATATACAGAAAAATAAGACAACAAAAAAGTTTTAAAAGAGTGGGAAATAGGGCTGGTGAGATGGCTCGGCGGATAAGAGCACTGACTGCTCTTCTAAAGGTCCTGAGTTCGGATCCCAGCAGCCACATGGTGGCTCACAACCACCCATAGTGAGATCTGATGCCCTCTTCTGGTGCGTCTGAAGACAGCTACAGTGTATTACAGAGGAGTGAGTGGGGCAGACGAACCGCGCTGGAACAAAGCAGAGCTGTCCTGAGTTCAGTTCCCAGCAGCCACATGATGGCTCACAGCCATCTGTACAGCTACAGTATACTAGTACACATAAAATAAATAATTCTTAAAAAAAAAAAAAAAGAGTGGGAAATAATAGATCCACAGAGAATTCTGAAAATAAGGAAAGGCAAACGTTAAATGGTAGGGGTAATCTGGCATGTGTTTTTAGAGGGTAGAGAATCCAGTATTTGTAGAGTGATAATAAACTAAAGCCAAAATAAAACTGTATTTGTCTTTTAATGCTGAAGATTTAACTAATTTCTTCATTACATAGGTTATAAGTCCTGAGAAGTATGACATAAAATGTGCTGTATCTGAAGCAGCGATAATTTTGAACTCGTGTGTGGAGCCCAAAATGCAAGTCACTATCACCCTGACATCTCCAATTATTCGAGAAGAGAACATGAGGGAAGGAGGTTGGAAAGCCAATTAAACATTCTACGTTTCTGTTAACTTTTTGTTTTCCATTTACCTACCCTTTATGATGGCATTAAGCCCTAGAAGGCAACATGCTGGCATTTCATATGAATTTCATAGATTTAACTTACTCAGCAATTAGTTTTGCTTTAGATCATTTCTAACAAAGTGAATGCTCTTCTTAGTGATGTACTATTATAGAAAACATTTATATCATGTAATTGGTTTTCTTGATATATTTTATTTCCTTTCTTTTCTTGCGTACCTCAGATTTCTGGAAAAAAAACTTCAAAAATTGTTTTTTACATAGTTGATACATGAAAAAGTTTTAAGTGCTTATTAATAACTAGGGGCCACAATTTAACTTCTACTAAGATAATGTTGGTTTAGTCTTGTCTTGATGAAAAAGATTTCACAAATTGGCAAGCAGTATTACTTACAATTATTACATATATTGTCATGGATCTGGCCTGTCCTGAAGTAAATATTTCTAGTTCTCTGAGGTTGCTCTTTGGTTTTGTGTAATTTCATTAATTGCAGAATATGCTGATGCACACAGATTTGGGCATTTGGCCCGCATATCATGCTAGAGCTCTTAACGAGTAATGTGAATAAGTGAGTTATAGTACAATACAGTTTTTCTTTTAGGTTTTGGTTTGTTTGTTTGTTTTTTTTTTAACTGAATTTGCATTTGTAGAATATGAAACACTACTGGTGCCAGCAATGTTGCTTTAGGGACTACTCTGTAACATTTTCGAAGCTTCCAAAGCTTTTAAGCCAAAAGCATGATCAGTGTCTGCAGTAATGTTGGTTCTCTTGTTTTATGGGTCAGATAAAATTTACTTTGTTTCCTTTCATGTTGTTTTTATCCATCTTAAGTTGTTGAAAATGGAATTAAATTTTACACTCTTTATAGTACAGGTTGAAGAGAAAAAGATTATCAATTACTATTATGATTTTGTTTTCTTAAGACAAAGCAATTATTTCTAAGAAAATGGGCTTTCTATGGCCCAAGAAAATAATATTTTAGTCAAAATTTCATTGGGAGACTTGTCTGATTTTGTATATTACATATGTGTACCATATTAGCACTTTTTATGTTGTATCTTAAGCTCTGCATCCTAAAAAATATGAGTTTTATATAAAGGATCATTTGTATGAACATGAATTCATCTTGAGGTCTGGCTGTCCATGTTGCTTGAGGAAGTAGTTCCCGAGTCAATTTGGCTAAGTTGTATGTAGCATATATGATCCTTTACTTCAGTTTTTAAAAATCTAGTATGATATAAATTAATGTTGCTATAATTAATATAAAATTATGCTCATGTAATCATCTAGTTTTATTTCAGAATGTTTGTGTGTTTAACCTCAGTTAGTTCATTCCCAAGCCATTTTATAAGTTCATAGTATCATATTTATAGTAAATCCTTTAACATGCCCTTTCTAAAGGAAACAAAATTACATTTTTGTCTGACCCAGACTGAGATAGAATTACAGTTCTGAATTTTATAAATATGATCATGAGGGGAAATGGTCAGCTTAAAATCGAAAGATTTTGCTTCAAGACACTGAGCTGGAAAGTTGGATATACAAAAGTGTAGAAATGTTGATAAGTGTTCCTTGCTGCAGATGACTGCAGTAAACCCATGTTTTTAGCTTTATCATGAAGATTGCTTTTTTCTAGCTGCAGAATATCGGTATGTATTCTCTCTCACTGCAGCTCCCAATGCTCTGTGTCTTAAAATCATTTAAAGCCTGTAGCTTGCTTTGGGGAGTTAGTACAGGGTTTAAGGAAGGCTTTGCCGGAAGAACTGTTGTAAATCATGAGACTTAACTATTATATTTCCACATAGTGTGATAGCCTCTTTAATGCGTAGTAGTCCTGTTTGATATGAAAATTATTTATAAACGAAATAACTAAATTGTTGAAATAACTGTTAAACACATAACAGATCTCTTTCCTGGTACTGTGTTTGACAGTTAACATACAGTAAACATTTAATTGAATTTAGCTTGAAATGTTCAGAATGCTCTAACCATTGCTACAGAGTCTTTTCTGCAGCAAATCAAGTATTATGTGTGTTTTTTTCTACCTGTAGCTTATCAGGCCCGGTCCAAAGCCTTCTAGCAGAAGGGATTGATTCCTGTCAGGGGTTGCTGCCAAGACATCGGAAGGATTTTTGACCAAGGTTTTCAAAAGCTCAGTGTCACATCTGCCATTTGATTAAGGGGGATTTTGGATGCAGAGTCTGGCATTTTTTTGTCTTTTGTGTGGCTATTTTGTTTGTCTTTTGTCTCTTCTAGAATTGAGCAGTGTTCACACTAGTTTTTAAATAGTTGTGTGAATTATATTTTACATAACCATGTTAATTGAAATTAATATATTCCCATTAACTTTTAATCATAAAATAGTGTGGACACAGCATGTCTTCTAATTGGTGATTAACCCCTTATAAGTCATGAAATACATTCATGTAGGAAAAGAATTTGTATTTTGTTTTCATAAATTAACAGATTTTTGTTTTGACTGTTAGGGAACAAAGTATAATTTAGCACAATATATCTAAGGGGTTAATCTTCTTAGAACATTAAAATGGGTACAAAAATCCACACTCTAAATTTAACAAAAATTTCCTACTTATAGCTCTTATTTGTTTTTAACTTGGAGTAGGTGTTCTGTCATCATTGAATTTGTATTGTAGAATAAAATTTAAAAAGTTATGCTTTTGTACAAAAATTTCCTGCATATTGGCAGAATTTATAAAATTCTGGGATACAGTAGTACTTCTGGCTTTAACAAACTGTAAATAAGAGCAGTAGTCAGAGATCCTTTCCTATAATTCTGCATGTTTTGGAGCATGGTGGTGAGGGTAGACTTTTTTCTTTTTCAGGTTAGTTAGCTATCCTTTCTTTGTCCTTTTTCCTTATCTCGTTTTTAGGGGCCTTTTAATATCTCATCTTCTCAGAATAATGACAACTTATCTTTTAAGATTTCTAAATTCTTGAGCTTGAAAGATGGCTTATTAAGAGCACTTGCTGCTCTTGCAGAGGACCATGGTCAGGAGCCCACAACCAACTATACTTCTGAGCCAGGGGATCCAATACCTTCTGGACTCTAAGCACCCACAAAGATGCATATTAGTAAAATCAGTTTTTAGATGTTTAAAAGACAAAATTTCAAGTGCTTTGCCCAGATGTAAAGTCTTCTCATTATTTTAAATATAAATTTCTTCTTTATCCCTCTTAGTCGTTTGAAATACTCAATAAATATTGTATCCTAACTGTGTCATGGTTTTTAGTGCTCTCTAGCTACTGCTTGTACTCAACAGATTGCTTTTTATAATTTTCTTGAATTTAAAAAATACACTATAAGCCAGGCATGATCCTCATACTCTTAATCCCAGCTTTCAGATGCTGAGGGAGGACAAGCCTTGTTGAGTTCAAGGCCAACCTGAGCTACAGGTACCAAAAGCCAGAAGCAAAATATACTGTAAAGTTGATGCCAACTATAAATTAGGTTGTTGAAGTATTTGTTGTTTAGTTATATGATAGTTTGACCAGCAAACATATTTTATATAAACATGTAGCTGGACTTTGAATTTTCACTTTTATGAATGACTTATTAATGTAAACTAGCCTTTATTAATGTAAACTTAATTTCTTGTCCTGATTTCCTATTTTCTCAAGCTTTCTGTAACACATTTTAACCAACTTAAAAGACCCTACACATTTACCATCAAAGCATTCTGCTTATGGCTTCTTTTCTGTACTTAATGTATTTAACTGTGCTAGTTCTGTAGCCTTTTTCTGCTTTACTCGCTGTTTCTTTCTGCTTCCTGTTTGGAATACTTTTAATGACAGCTTTTCATTTTAGAAGTTATTAGAAGGTATTTTGTATTCCCTTACCACATGCTAAACTTCTATTGAACATCAAGAACTGAATTCTCAGAAACAAACCTCATTTTGGTCCTTTGTTCTCTTTTTTTCCCCCTTGTAATTGTTGTATTGATCATTCCATATTTATTTAAGTTCTTTCTTATATTAGCCCCAGAATACTCTAGGATACTTTGCCAACTTGGTAGTTTATTGTACATTCCCATTTAAGGTGGATTTTTGTGTTCCCTTTTGTCTTTGTCTTCTTTGTGCTGGTGCGCTGTGTCCAATAATCTTTCCTTTAGATTTCATTTTGGTGAGTAAGGCTTCTATTTCTAGAAAATTATTGTATTACTGAAGAGTTTATCTTAATTCTCCTTTTGTTCTTCATATTATATTATGTAAATTTGTTAAAAGTTACTCCCTGGATGAATTTAACTGAAAAGCTCTCAAATGGCTCACGTGACACTGATGCTGCTTTAAGGAAGTGTCTTGCTCACCTGGTCAAACACCCATTCCTCACTGCATTTTGCCAATTCAATCCATTTTAGATGTAACCTCGGGTATGGTGAAAGACCCACCGGACGTCTTGGACAGGCAAAAATGCCTTGACGCTCTGGCTGCTCTACGCCACGCTAAGTGGTTCCAGGTTCGGAACATCATTTTACTTTTTTCTTGTAGCCTTATGAGAGAGTAGTTCAGTACAACATGTTTAACTATGCTTAAACATTTCAAACAATTGCCTAAACAACACTATTTTAAATTAAATCTCAGAAAATAAGTTATCATAGAAAGCTGAGTATAACGATCTGCATTTTGCGGTTACTATTAATTTGACAATAAACAGGTTTGGGAGGTGTTTGTAGTCCGGGTTTTTTATTTTTAGTGGCTGTATTTAAAGTTGACTTGTTTAGGAACATCACATGTTTTTGTATATATATTATATTCCATAAGGCTGCAGATTAACTTTGCTTTAAATAATGGAATATGTGTTTAAAGCTTTGTGTATAGTTTTAAGATTTTCCCCTTTCTCTTAAGTTAATAAGTGTAGGGAATGAAAGGTGAGGAAGCAGCTGCTTGGTTTAGTGACTTTGCAGACATGCAAAGGCACAGAGAAGAAACCAAACAGATTTCCTTAACCTTTCAGTCCCTAGACAAACTTTTTAGCTCTTTACTTTTCCTTTTTATTTCTAATTTAGGCAGATTTTTTTCAGTTTACTGTTTTGTATGAACACAGGTCAAGGTTCACAGGGGATCAAGAAATATTATTCTTGTATAATCTGTTTACTTTGACCTAAATACTAGCTTTTAAATACTAACTCTGGCAATAAAATATTGCTGTAAATGGCAGCTCATTGAAACCAATTTAAATGTAATTGTTTTTATTTTTAATCTGAGCTTCCATTGGACAGTGGTATTTTAACTTTTTTTCACCAAGGGATATTTTTAATATTTCTAAGATTAATTCAGTTGGTTTTTGTGTTGCCCTCAAGGCTAGAGCTAATGGCCTACAGTCCTGTGTGATTATCATACGTATTCTCCGAGACCTTTGTCAACGAGTTCCAACGTGGTCTGATTTTCCTAGCTGGGTAAGTAGCCAGTGACAGCACAGTATGAAAAATGAGTATTTAGAAAGTTCTTCTCTGGTATTCTTTGTTCTCTGATTTCATTTGTCCAATGTTTTCATTTGTCCTATATTTTCATTTACATGTTGTATTTTTTTTTTGTTTGTTTGATGACAAATCCGGGAGATTTGAAAATACTTATACTTTCTTAGAATTTACTAATTTAAAAATTATGCTTGTGCTGGTAAAATACCTTAGTGGGCAAAAGCATTTGCTACCACACCTGAGTTCTCTCCCTATGGTAAAAGGAGAGAACTGACCTCTAAAACTTGTCCTTTGACCTTCATGTGCACACCATGGTGCACAGGGGAATAGGGCAGCACACTGGGAAAATTGCATGAGTGAATGAATGATAATTAAAAAATTGAAGGTGGTTTGCTCATTAACAAAAAAAAAATAGAAGAGCTATAATAGGTTGTGTAACAGCTCAGCTGTGCAAGCTTGAGGGTCTAAGTCCCCAGAACTCACATATAAAATAATAAAATTCTGATCTTGCTGTAGCCTTAGTACTGTCTTGGCCAAGACAGGAGGATTGCTGTCCACTAACTTAGCTCCAGGTTTGATGAAGAGATCCTTTCTCAAGATCCTTTCACAGTCACACCTGGACTTACTAGTATGAGAACCTGTCTTAAACACAGAAAGACTCTCTGCCTTTATTTAAAGGCAAACTGTTCTAGAATAATACAAATTCAGAGATTTGTTTAGAAATATGACTGAACCTGTTCATTTTTCAGTTAGATTATTGAAAGTTGAATAGCCAAGGTTATCTTTTTTTTTTTTAATTGTTTTGTTCTTGTGTTTAAGAATTACATGCTTAGGCTAGAGAGAGATAGCTCAGCAGTTAAGAACACTGACTGTTTTTCCAGAGATTCTGAGTTCAATTCCCAGCAACCACATGGTGGCTTGCAACCATCTGTGATGGGATCTGATGCCCTCTTCATAAAATAATACTCATACATAAAATAAATAAATCTTTTAAAAATAAAAGCTTATAGTTAAGACTCATAAAGGCCAGTTGGTTTTGGTTTCTATGTGGTTTTTGGTTTTTTTTCCCATTAAATTATATATGTTTTTAGAACTACAAATTATATACTTTGTATACTCCCAAAACTCCTAAGATGTTCTATTCCATTCCAAGTTTTAATAATTATTTCTAAGAGGAGTGGGAGGAAGAAATAAGTAAGTTAAAGAGCTACAGTGTTTGGTTTTTATTGAGGGAGAGGGAAGGAATCATGTTTATTACTTGTATGGCTAAATTATCTTTAAATGATGAATAGAATTCAGGTATCCTTATACATACATGCTCTGACTTCAGCACTGGGGAAGCTAGAGGCAGGAAATTATGAGTACATTGTTTGAAAGACCCTATGTCCAAAAGCCAAATGGAATAAAAATACATAAATGAATCAAAGGTAAATGCTATGTATTTTCTGAGACACTTTTTGTCTTGCAGAATTTTTTTTTTTCTTCTTTACCCAGGGAGAGGATACAGTTTGTTATTTCTGATTAATACGATCTCTATATAGAGAATTATCTTATTCATCAGATTAACTTCTGGCATAACTACTGTTTTTTCTGTTAATTGTTTTCATCTTTTGTCTCTTTCGTATGTACAAAGAATTTGAGGACTTAATTTTGTTTTCAGCTTTGTCCTGTTCTTTGCTGTTTATTTTTCATTTACTAATTGCTTTTCTATTGTTACAAAAGAGACATCATGACTGGGGCAACTTATAGAAGAAAAGGTTTTTTTTGTTTGGGTTTTTTTAGAGACAGGGTTTCTCTGTATAGCTCTGGCTGTCCTGGAACTCACTCTGTAGTCCAGGCTGGCCTCAAATTTGGAAATCCGCCTGCCTCTGCCTCCCAAGTGCTGGAATTAAAGGTCACTGCATGGCTAGAAGAAAGTTTACTGGGAGCTCAGGTACACCTTCAGAGGATTAATCGAAACCATTATGGCAAGGAGAATGGTGGCAGGCAGGTAGGCAGGCAGGCAAGCATCATACTTTCGAATAGTAGCTGAGAGTTTTCTTGAGACAGCAACCAACAGTCAGAGAAAACTAACTGGGAATAGGGTGATGTCTTAGTTAGGGTTTTACTGCTGTGAACAGACACCATGACCAAGGCAACTCTTTTTTTTTTTTTTTTTTTTTTTTTTTTTTTTTTTTTTTTTTTTTTTTGTTCATTTGGGTTTTTTATTTTTTTGGTTTGGTTTTTTCGAGACAGGGTTTCTCTGTGTAGCCCTGGCTATCCTGGAACTCACTCTGTAGACCAGGCTGGACTCAAACTCAGAAATCCGCCTGCTTCTGTCTCCCAAGTGCTCAAGGCATCTCTTATGAGGACAACATTTAATTGGGGTTGGCTTACAAGTTCAGAGCTTTAGTCCATTATCATCAAGGCAGGAAGTGACACACCTACTCCAACAGAGCCACACCTTCTAATAGTGCCACTCCCTGGGCTGAGCACATACAAACCATCACAGGTGAGCTTTTAAAACCTACCCCCAATGACATATGTCCTCCAATAAGGCCATATCTCCTAATCCTTTCCAAAGCTTTCGACCAAATATAAAAGCCTATATAAAAGCCTATATGGCCCATTCTCATTCAAACTACCACATTCCACTCCCTGCCCACATAGGGGTGTGGCCAAACCGTAATGCAAAATAAATTTAGTCTGACTTCAAAAGTCCCCAGATTTCTTCAGTCTTGACAATTATAAACATTTCAAGTCTATTTTGAGGCTCATCTCAGTCTCTTAGTTGTAACTCCTGCAAAAACAAAACTAAAAAGCAAGTTATATACTAGCAATATACAATGGCACAGAATATGCAGTACCTTTCCAAAGGGTTCGAAAGCGGGGCATAATGTGGAAATCCTGACTGCCACAGACATCTCTCTTAGCCTGGTTCCACTCCCTGTCTGCAGCACTCCTTGGTAGACATCCTGCAGCTCTAGTGCCTCCAATATTCCGGTATCTCCAACACAGTCCACCCTTCACTTTCACAGCTTTATGCAATGTTCTTTCTGGGCCTTCATTCTGGGACTCTGCTATACACCTGGACTCAGTGGCTTTCATTAGCTGAGAATGAAGACTCCACAACCCTATACTATTATGTCCTTCATGGTTCTGAAGCCAGAACAATGTGGTGATGCTGCCAAGTTCTTTTGCCTGCTTGGAATGGAATCTGGTCCCCTCCTTGAATTACATTTGCATAAAGTTTCCTTTGTTGTTTCTCATTTAGAACAGGTAATTCCTTAGTGCAGTGATTCCTGACCTGTGGGTTAAGACCTTTGGAGGTCTGAATGACCCTTTCACAGGGGTTACACATCAGATAGCCTACATAACATACATTTACATTGCAATTCATAATAGTAGCAAAATTACAGTTATGAAGTATG
Source organism: Mastomys coucha (assembly GCF_008632895.1). Taxonomy (NCBI): domain Eukaryota; kingdom Metazoa; phylum Chordata; class Mammalia; order Rodentia; family Muridae; genus Mastomys; species Mastomys coucha. The sequence continues at coordinate 8,480,858 of NW_022196914.1, forward strand.
AAGCAGTGGGAAATAAAATTATAGTTATGAAGCAATGAAAATGTTATGGTAGGGAGTCACCTACTACAACATGAGGAACTATAATACAGAATCACAGCATTAGTAAGGATGAGAAAAACTGACTAAGGCCATTTTTTCACAAATTACAGGATTAGCTTGATGGGGTCTTGACTCTAAGGGCACCACTCATTTAATTCCATTTCTCCTTATGTCTTTGAGAGCAAACTAAGGCTTCAACATCAGATTTCCTTTATATCGCTCTTTTTCACTGTAGAACTGCCTAACAGTGGTTACTAATAACCAAATGACAGAGTCAACAGCAGACTATTTTGAAATCTCATCTGCTGTTGAAATTATACCTTAATTCCTCAATTTAGTCCTAGGCTGTTGCTTTTTTTTTTCTTTTTCTTTTTTGGTTTTTTGAGACAGGTTTCTCTGTTTCCCTGGCAACTCACTCTGTAGTCCAGGCTGGCCTTGAATTTAGAAATCTGTCTGCCTCTGCCTCCCCAGTGCTGGGATTAAAGGCGTGCGCCACCACTGCCCTGCTAGGCTGTTTCTTAAAACAAGAGCAAAAACCAGGCACACATTTTGCAAAAATATCACAAGGATGGTCTCTAATCCGATTGCTAATATTGTTTCCATTCAAAGACCTCTTGAGCCAGCCCTTTGCAGTCCCTATGGCTTTCAGCACTATTGTCTTCCAGACTCCTCCTAGGATGGCCTATTAAGCCTTGTTTATATCATTTTACTGCTTTCCTAGTCCAGTCTTCTACATTGCTCCAAAACCAGAAAGATTTGTTTTTTTACACAACAATGCTAGCCTACTCTCTGTACTAACTCTGGTAACTTTTGTGTTGTTGTGAAGAAAGACTGTGACTGAAACAAGTGATAGAAGACTTACTGGGAACTCAAGATTTCAGGGGATTAGATTCCATGACTGTCATGCTGGGGAGTAGGGGAGGAGGCTGGCATGACACTTGAGCAGTACTAAGAGTTTAAATCTGATCCATAAGCAATAGGAGAAAGAGCTAATTGGAAATGGCATGAGCTTTGTTTGTTTTGGGTTTTGTTTTGTTTTTTCCGAGACAAAGTCCACCTCAGTAACCCACCTCATCCAACAAGGCCACACCTAACTAACCCTTTTCAGTTCACCAATTGAGGACAAGCATTCACATTAAGAGTCCATGAGGGCCATTTTCATTCCAACATCACAGTTCCATAATGTTTTGGGTTTTAGCTTGGCATATAGTAAGTACCTTGGGATCTTCCTATTTATCTGAACTTTGACTTCATTTTGTTGACTTCATGTAGTCATTGAGTTCTCTTAGAGTCAATTTTAGATTGTGTTATAATTCTTATAAGTTAAACTCATCCAAACAGCTTTTTTAATGTTTTATTAGATTTTACTTTAGCAGCAACTTTGTTCACAGAATTACTGATTGAAAAGAGTTCTCATATATCTTTTGCCCATATATCCTTGCATGTGCACATCAACATTTGTACCAGGGGGTTATATTTATTATTAATAAACTATTTTAATGAATAATTGCCATGCAAAGTCTATAGAAGATAGACTTTTTATATTATTCTTCACGAGTGCAAGTTGTCATTCAAATTTATTCCTATTTTTGATATTTGTGATATTTATTAGGTACAATTATTTATTCAGTACAATTACTTATTCAGTACAAAAGTACTGAATTATTTATTCAGTACAAAAAAGAGTCTTCTAACAGCTACTTTGAAATAAAAGGGGTAGAGATACAGTTCATGTTAGAGCACTTGCCAAGAGTATACAAGATTCTGGGTTTGATCCTCAGTACCTAACACATATATAATCCCCCCCCAAAAAGTTTATGACTAATTGTTAAGCATTGTCATCCTGTTATGCTACAGAACATAGATTATTCTGTTTTCCCTTTTTTTACAATGTGGCCATTAGCTGTCTTACCACTACCTCCTTCACCTTCATCCCAGGCTCTGCCACATTTTATTTATGGGAACAGTATTTGTGCACGGCTTATTTTCACATAGTGTGATGACTGGTAGTTTTTGGTCTGAGTTGTTGGAAATGACAGTCCAACATTATTTATTATAGCATTATTTATCAGGACTTAATTCCACAGTTTATATGGTCCACATTTTTTATTAGTCAAGTGTTGATGAACCTTTTAAAAATGTCTTTCCTTTTTCTCTCCCTATAAGTTATGCGTTATAGATTGCTTGTGGAAAGAAGTACAACTTGAAAGGTTGTTATTGTTAGGTCGTTAAATGTGAGTAAAGTGTACATAGCCCTTGTACTCCAAAGGCTGGTTTCCAAAAGGCTTCAAGATTACAGATTCTCTGCTCTCACCTCCAGGAAGGTGAAGATGGTCAGAACAAGTCTTGGCTTTTAGGAAATGTCCTACAGCACAATCAATTCTTCCCCCAACTTAGATATATTGTGAAATAATGGAGGTTTTGTTCACTCATTTGCCAATCCCACTCTCAAGTTCCACATGGTGAGTGCAGGAAGACCTGCTTGAGCAGAATCACTATTTCTTGGGGAGTGTTCTTTTACTGTCCTTTCCTGTTTGGTGCAAGATACTACATTTTTGCTCAGAGACAGTAAGTAACATGTGCATTGTTACATTTTTTTATTACGTTTTGGAGGAGCAAGAGATCTAGAGATTTGATTCTGTACCTTAAGATTGGACTGACACAATCTTTACCTCTGGTTTTTATCTTTCTGGTTTTAGATTTATTATTTATTTGTATGAGTGTTTTGTCTCCCACGTGTGTATATATGTGTGTGCCTGGTAACTGAGGTCAAAATATGGTATCAGAGCCCTTGGCCCAGAGTTAGATAGCTGCGAGCCACCATGTGGGTACTGGGAATCAAACATGGGTCTTCTGGAAGAGCAACCAATGCTGTTAACCACTGAGCCATTTCTCAGCCCCTACCAGTATGTTTTTTAAATTTTTATTGTATAAGAGAACATAAGTTTTTTACCGTCTAAATCATTTTAGGATTTCATTCTAATTGCAAATTATCTGGTTTTTTTGAATTGTTTTTGAGCTCCTATTTATTACACTCCAGTATTTGATTTGTGTATTTTGTGCAGTGGGGGGGGGTTGTGCACACGCTCACGCCAGAGAACGATTTGCTGGAGTCTTTTCTGTCCTCGGCCATGAGTCCAGGGATCAAACTCAGGTTGTCAGGCTAGGCAGCAATGCCATGTCTTGCTGAGTCATTGATAGGCCTGTTTAATTCCTATTTAAATTTTAAATAAGTGGGCATTGGAGAGATTACCTAACAGTTAATTGACCTGAATTGTTCCCAGCACCCACCTCTAACAACAGTTCACAGTTGTCTATAACTCTTAACTCCAAAGGGTTCCAACACCCTCTTTGGCATTGGTGGGCACCTCCAGACATGTGGCAGACACCCAGTATATATACATATGAGTAAAAGTAAATAAAAAGCAATTTTTTTTCAAAAGCTATACTGAATAAATCCTGAGTTTTGTACTAGATGGCAGATAGCCTTCAAATGGTTCAGTCTGAGTTAATGTCAGGAATAGGCAAGTCTGTAGAATTTGAAAGTGGATTGGAGGAACGAGTAGAGAGAAAGAGATGTCTGCTTGTAGATATGCAGTGACTTTTAAAAATTATGGAATTGGACTGTGGTAATGATTGATTAATTTCATAAACCTACCTAAAGCCTCTGAATTGTAACTTTGAAAGAATGAATTGTAAAAACAATAAATACTGCAAGCTTTTCTAAATAAAAACAAAAGCAAAACCCCAGATTGGTTGGGGTTGTTTGTTTGTCTGGCCTTTTTTTTTTTTTTCCTTTTAGTTTTTATTTGTTTGTTTGTTTTATGTATATGAGTGCTTTATCTGCTGGCCAGAAGAGAGTATCAAGTCACATTATAAATAGTTATAACCCACCATATGGTTGCTAGGAATTGAACTTTGTCTTTCAGTTGTTGCGTTTTGTTTGTTTTGTCTCTTAAGTGTAAAATACAGTGAAAGTGTTGGGTTTTTTGTTAATTTTCTTATGGGTGATAGCATTAATGAAAGTCTAGATACCCATTGTTTATAAAGAAAAAAACAGATCAGATGGGATAGCTCAGGCCTGTGTAGTCTCAGCATTCAAATAAGCTAAGCATGAGGATGATCTCAGTCAGGCTTGGCTGCTTAGTGAGGCCATGTCTCAGAAACAGGCTGGAGTGAAGGCTCATACCTGTAGTCCACTTCACAAGCCTGCTGAGATCAAAGCATTCATGAGTTGTATAGTGAGTTCTAGGTTAGCCTTGGGGTGCAAAGTGAGATCCCCAATTTTAAAAAAACAAAAAACAGAATTAAAATATTAATAGGATATTGACCTGCTCAGACTTCTAGAATAAGTATTCTTTAAATATTAACCTGATGTTTCTCATTTTTAGGTACAAATCTTAAAATGTAAAGTTTTCTGCTCTTACTGCCTTGGGTTTACTTGTTAGCTTCTTTTGAGATGGATTCTCTCTGTAGTTACGTTTGTCCTAGAGCTCACTGTGTAAACTAAACTGGCCTCAGACTCACACAAATCCTCCTACCTCTACCCCAGAACCTAGCAAGCTTTTTGTTTTTTTGTTTTGTTTTGTTTTTTGGTTTGGTTAGTTATTTTCTTTTGTTTTATTTTATTGAGGGTGGTACTACTACGTTGCCTGAGTGGACTCTCAACCGACTCATGTACTTAAATAATTGTACTTCAGGCCGGGCAGTGGTGGCGCACGCCTATAATCCCAGCACTTGGGAGGCAGAGGCAGGCAGATTTCTGAGTTCGAGGCCAGCCTGGTCTACAGAGTGAGTTCCAGGACAGCCAGGGCTACACAGAGAAACCTTGTCTGGAAAAAAACCAAAATAAATAAATGAATAAATAATTGTTCTTCATCTTCCAAAGAGATGATAAAAGAGGAATGAAACCTGATGCTTTTATTTAATTTTATATTATAAAAATTACTGCTTTACATTTGTGTGTATGTGAGTGGGGACGGGATTGAAAGAACTTAGAGAAGTCAGTTCCTTTGCCTTGAAGGTTCCACAGAGTGTTGTCTGCCTGTCTCAGGAGCACTTGGAGAAGTCACTTCTCTACTATGTAGCTTCTGTCAGGCTCATCAGCTAGAGCCCCTTACCCGCTGAGCCATCTCACTGACCGGCTTACTACCTTAATTCATCATAACCTCATAATCTTTGAAACCTTATCAACATTTAAAAATGTACCTATCATTCTAGTGGTGTTTGAAAATGGTCTTTAAGAGGCTGGAGAGATGGCTCAGTGGTTAAGAGCACTGACTGCTCTTCCAGAGGTCCTGAGTTCAATTCACCCAGCAACCACATGGTGGCTCACAATCATCTGTAATGGGGATCTGATGCCCTCTTCTAGTGTGTCTGAAGATAGTGATAGTGTACTCACTTACATGCATGAAGTAAATAGATAAATCATTTTTTAAAAAAAAAAGGAAAATGGTCTTTAAGCTGCTGGACATATTTTAATTTTTATGTTTTAATTTTAGGCTATGGAGTTACTGGTAGAGAAAGCAATTAGCAGTGCTTCTAGTCCTCAAAGCCCTGGAGATGCCCTGAGAAGAGTATTTGAGTGCATTTCTTCAGGGATTATTCTCAAAGGTAAGTGTTTTTATTAAGTAAAATTAAGCTTATTTCTTTATTGAATAAAAGGCCTACTTTCTTACTTTCCCAAGTAAATAATGCCACTAACACTTTTATCTCTTTACAATGATAATAGGCAGCCCTGGACTTCTGGATCCTTGTGAAAAGGATCCCTTTGATACTTTGGCAACAATGACTGACCAACAGCGTGAAGACATTACTTCCAGTGCACAGGTAATTGAATTCTTGTTGGGTTACTGTCCTAAGGCCTAGGGGGAGGGGGTTATAATTGTTTCTTATGTGTAATAACTATACTAGTCATTGGGATGCTTATTTGGGGAATAAGCCTTTAAAGAGGGTTATTAAAAAGATTTGCTGCTGGGTGGTGGTGGCACACGCCTTTACTCCCAGTGCTCAGGAAGCAGAGGCAGACAGACCTCTTAGTTCCAGGATAGCCAAGGCTACACTGAAAAACCCTGTCTGGAAAACACAAAACAAAAAAGATTTACCTTGCCAGAGATGGTGGGGCACACTCATTTAATCCCAGTGCTCAGGAGATCGAGGCAAGTAGGTCTCTCTAAGTTTAGGGCATACCAGGGCTGAACAATTAAATCCTGTCTCTAAAATCAAACAGAAAAGATTTACCTTAAACTAGAATTCACTGATAAGATTTTAAATATTTACTTATGTGGATGAATCTGACTATTGGTATAATTTTGTGTTTCTTATGGTGGTGCACGCCTTTAATCCCAGTACTTGGGAAGCAGAGGCAGGTGGATTTCCGAGTTCGAGGACAGCCTGGTCTACAAAGTGAGTTCCAGGATAGCCAGGGCTATATAGAGAAACCATGTCTCAAAAAAAAAAAAAAAAAAAAAAAAAAAAAAAACCAAAACTTTGTTTTTGTCTTTATATACCATGAAAAAAACAACATTAAATACCTCATTAATTACCTAATCAAGGTAACATTTACAAAGCTAATCTCTTCCTCCCTAGCCACTCTACCCCAAAGAGGAAATAGATCATTCAGTGATCATTAGGTGGGTACAGATACATATAGCTCAATGGTAGTGTCTTGCCTAACATACAAAGTACCCACCTTCCCAGGCTCTGTCCTAGCACTGCAAAAATAAACACTAAGTATTTGGTGGTGTCAGTTCCAAGATTGAGGCTAGAGAGACAGCTTGGTGTTTAAGAGCATTTGCTGTCTGCAGAGGATCCAGGTTTGCTTCCCAGCATCTGCATGGCAGCTCACATCTATTCCTAACTACTTCTAGGGGATCCAGCATCCTCTTTTGGCTTCCTTTGGCATCAGGCAGGCATTCATACATACTCAGATATCTTTTTTTTTTTTTAATTCCAAAATTTTAGGAATAATTGGTATGAATCCTCTAGGAATAATTGGTATGAATCCTCTACTTGTATTTGCTACTAATTAATATCTACTTATATGGCGGAATTCTTTAATGAACCACATTAGAAATGCGTCCAAACCAAGGTAGCATATGGCTCAGTGACAAGCTTGTCTAGATAAAGACCCTGGATTGTATACCCCGACACTGCCTGCCCAAGCTGGGGAGAGGTGTTATAGGGATCGTAAATGAGTAAAATCTGAACACAGTAGCACAGGAAGCTGCAACTCTGTAGTGGAAGCTACCATTTACCATTGGGTTAGGGAATCTCTAGAAGGTTGGTTGGTTGGTTTGGGAGTTTTGTTTGGGGTTGGTCTGCCTGCCTGCCTGCCTGCCTGCCTGTCTGTCTGCTTGCTTGCTTACTTGCTTGTTTTTTGAGCCAGGGTCTCACTATGTAGCTCTTTGATGGATCTCTGTGCTTTCAGGGCCGACTTGAGTTCTACACCATCCATATATGAATATAGGGATATGTTCATATTCTCTCTTACAGTATAATTGTGACACATATAAACTTTTGGAATCAAAGGACCTGGTACTGGACTATTAAATATATAAGAGAATTTATATTTAATAAACTTCAGTGAGAAAGGACAAATAATCAACAAATTGGTTTTGAAATAGCTGATTGTTCTGTGTTCTGTTAAAAATTAGATATGTATGTGGGTTAGAGACATATATCAAAAGACTAAGAAGTGCTCTTAACATAAAAAGATGGAGCCGGGTGGTGGTGGCACACACCTTTTATCCCAGCACTTGGGAAGCAGAGGCAGGTGGATTTCTGAGTTGGAGGACAGCCTGGTCTACAGAGTGAGTTCCAGGACAGCCAGGGCTATACAGAGAAACCCTGTCTCGGGGGGAAAAAAAAAAACATTTAAAGATGGGCTTTCTTTTTCTTTTAGGTTAGAGTTAAAGGTAAGGATTATATATTGAAAATACCATATAAACTCTTTAAGGCCATTAAATCACTAAAGAAATGTGTTCATTTCCCCCTGATTAAAAGTTATGAATATGAATTGAGTATTTTACCTTTTGGGGTGAGAGATTTGAGACAGGGTTTCTCTTTATAGCTCTGGCTTTCCTGGAACAGTGAATTGACCCAGTCTCCTGTGGGAGCAACAAGTTGCTTTAACCACTGACATCTTTCCACTACTATCACTACCCCTTACGAAGAGGCTAAGTTTATTTAAAGATTGATATTTTCTAGCTTAATTATTTGGAAAGCAAATAAACACACAGAAAAGCTCTCCCTCCCCCCAAAAATAAAAAAGACTATCAGGACATAGTATATGTCCCTTCTGATTAATCACTGATGATAAAACAACCTATTCAGGGTGTTTCTTCCATTACATTGTTTTTTCTTTTATTGTTACTTGGAGAAGTAAACTTAGTAAGAATTGATGTGCTGCTCCTCGGTGGGTGATATGAATGACCCCCAGCTGTACTCTGCCCATAGCAGTCATGTGCACACAGTAAATATGTGAATAAAAACAGATTTTAGAATGTTTTGACTTTAAATTAATTCTATATTCTAACTCTATTTGCAGTTTGCATTGAGACTCCTCGCATTCCGTCAGATACACAAAGTTCTGGGAATGGATCCATTACCACAAATGAATCAACGCTTTAACATCCACAACAACAGGAAACGAAGAAGGGATAGTGATGGAGTGGATGGATTTGAAGCAGAGGGGAAAAAAGACAAAAAGGATTATGATAACTTTTAAAAAGTTTGTGTAAATCTTCAGTGTTACAATAGATGCCGGTTTATTGGCTGTTTTCCATTCATAATAATGTCTACTTTAAAAGTTTATCAAGAGTATAAAGAGTTTCATGGAAGAACCAAGTTTTTCTATGATATTAAAAACGTATTGTACAGTGTTAGATATTATATGGATGGAAAGAAAGAAATCTGACTAGGGGAAATATAGTGGTTCCCCCTCCCTATTTTTTTTCCCATTATTTTGATTTTATTGACTGGTTGCCCTTGCTCCCTGTATTTTTTGTGTCTTTTATTAACTAGTGCATTGTGTTATTAAATCTTTACTGTATTTAATGCAGGATTTGTGCTTCAGTTGCTCTGTGTATTTTGATACTTTTATTTAGAAGTTTTGTTTGCTTTGACACTAGTTGTAAGTTACTTTGTGTTATAGATGATATCCTTTATCCCTTAATACTTTATAGCAGTACGTTTTTTTGTAACGTGAAACTGCAGGATTTTTTTCCTTTGTTATTCTCTATGTGAAGGATTACAATATAAAAAGCTACCCTGCCATTTAAGTGCTCAGAACTAGATGTTTCTGCAGATCTTGTGGCATTTGTCTATCTAGTGTGATATATAAAGGTGTAATTAAGACAGATTTGTTAATCTAATCAAGTTTGCTGTTGTGCATTAGCAGTATAAAAGCTAATATATATTATATGGTCTTGCAACAGTTTTAAAGCCTCTGCATAATTGATAATAAAATGCATGACATTTTTGTTTTTAATAGACATTTAAAATAATAATTTTAGGTTTAACACGTAGATCTTTGTACAGTTGACTTTTTGACATAGCAAGGCCAAAAATAACTTTCTGAATACTTTTTCTTCTGTACAAGTGGAAAGGGAATTTTTCACATCTAAGTGGGCTATTGTTTTCAAAGAACTTTATCATTGTGCAACTAACAATAACTAGCCCTGATTATGTGACAATTCCCTATTGATGTGTGCAATTACTCTAGCAGCTTCTACAGTCTAACACAGTTGAATGATTCCACATCCTATCACCCAGATCATTTATAGGTCTATTAACTGTGAGATTGATAAAAGTATTACTGGTTAAAAAAATAAGATTATCTAAGGAAAAAAGAAACAGAAAATTATTTGGTGTGGCCATCCTACATGCTTATGTCTTATACAGAATGCTAATAACCCTAGCAGTGGTGTAATAAGTTACATCTTACTGTTATGTATGTGTGCTCTGGTGCACAGATGTCGTTTTGTTGTCACAGCACTACAGTGAGATACAGAATAAAAACTTAAATTCATATAGTGACTTACTTGTGTTATATGGTAGGCTTGATGGTGACAACTTTTGCTTAATATACTATTAAGCTTCAGTAAAACTGTATTCATATATACTATGTGTGTATGTGTTACTCCTGACAAGTGCATGCTGGTTGATCACATAATTCTAAAAGGTTTTAGGTTTCACCACTATATTGGTTCATTTTTCTAAGATTGGAACCCTTCCCCATATGAAAGAATACAAGACTGGCATTTTTGCAGATCTGTCTGTATTATCTGTTGTGTTTATAAAAAGGAGAGTGGACTATACATCCACCAAAATGACATGGATAGTCAGATATGGTTAGGTATGGGGGTGGGAGGGGTGCCTCCACGGGCCCATGCTGAGCCATCCCCCCTAAGGGGCCAGCCACATGATGGTATAGTATAGAATAGAGTTTATTCAGGGCATGGGGAGGGGAGCTGAGAGGGTAGCAGAGACAGAGAAAGGCAGAGAGAGACAGAAAGACAGAGAGTAGAGTAGAGGCTGGCCATGAGCATATGAAGAGAGGGGGGAAGGGAAAGTGGTAAGAGGACAGAGTGGAAAGTAGAGGGCAAGAGGAAGAGGAAGGGACAAGCAGCCCCTTTTCTAGTGAGTCAGGCATACCTGGCCTTTGCCAAATAACTGTGGGGCAGAGCTTAGACAAAATGTTGACATTACCTGTATAGTTTATATTTTTACTCTGAGGTTTTTGAGTTTGGGGTTTTTTGATTTTTTTTTTTTTTTTTTCCGAGACAGGGTTTCTATTTATATATCCCTGGCTGTCCTGGAACTCAACTTTAGACCCTAACCCTAACACCTTCCCTTCTGGAAGACAGATAAATCCCTACCTAGGTCTCCTCATGCTCCCAGACCAGACCAGACCAAGCTTCCATTCAGTGGAGCTGGGAAGATGAGGAAAACATAGAAGTTAAAACTGAACTCGCATTTACACTGTCTTTGTTCCAATAGCACATTGTCTTAAATACTTCCCAAAGTGGCCCTGACTTTCAGTATGATTCTGGGAAGGTTGTTGGTGGTGAGTTTTTGTTGTTGGTGGTGGTGGTTTGGTTTGGTTTGGTTTGGTTTGGTTTGGTTTGGTTTGGTTTTTGGTTTTTTTCGAGACAGGGTTTCTCTATGTAGCTCTGGCTGTCCTGGAACTCACTCAGTAGAGCAGGCTGGCCTTGAACTCAGAAATCCACCTGTCTCTGCCTCCCAAGTGCTGGGATTAAAGGCGTGTGCCACCACTGCCTGGCTACTCTTTTTTAATATATTTTTTTTAGGAGAGGAAGTGTTTTACCTCAAGATTTGAGGTGCCCAACAGAAGTTCCAGTCTCAGAATATGAGCTCTTCATCATAATGCATCACCACATATTTTTTATATGTAAATATACTGTAGCTTTCTTCAGACAATCCAGAAGAGGGTGTCAGATCTCGTTATGGATGGTTGTGAGCCACCATGTGGTTGCTGAGATTTGAACTCAGGACCTTTGAAAGAGCAGTTGGTGCTCTTAACCGCTGAGCCATCTTGCCAGCCCCCACCACAAATATTTTTAAGACTTTTCAATAAAATAGAAAAGGAACCATACCCATCCCTTTCTGTGACACCAATGTTGTTACCTAAGATACTCAAAACCTAGAAAACAAATACGCAGAAAACATTTCCTGCTGAGTTTAGATGTAAAAATTTTTTAGCAATACATTTGCAATCTGAAATTAAAACTGAAAAAGATCATAATGTAGTTGGCTTTATCTGGTGGTACAAGGATGGTTTGATATTTGTAAACACATAAATGGGCTCAAGGGCAGAAATCACATGATCAACTCCATAGAAACAAAAAAATTCCTTCATGGTAAAAGTTCTGAAGGAGTCAGTAAAAAGTGCACACCTTTAATCCCAGCACTCAGGAGGCAGAGGCAGACAGATTAAAGACACATTACCTACAGGAAACATTTTAAATGGGAAGAAAGTCAAAAGCATTTGAACTACAATTGGGAATAAGACAGTGATAGCTATGTCCTACACTCTTGGTATTCAAAACTAGTTGGTATAACCCTATTGCTACAACAGTTTGGTGGCAGGACAGCAGAGAAACCACAACTAATGTAAAACTTCTCCCTTGCTGGTTAGATTTCAAGTCTGCAAGGGTGATATTCAAGCTTCTTGAGTGAGAAAAGCCACTGATGACACCACCCAGCAGAAAGAAAGCACTACATGCTACATACAGTACCATCCTGGTAAGCTAGTGGCAGGAATGTTTTGGGGATATTTTTAGGCTATTTAGGACTGAACTTGAGACAGTGTTCCACAAAAGTGAATGCATGCTTGGTTGTATAAAAATCTGGCCAAAAGCTCATGGCTTGGGAAGTCATAAGCCCAGGATGGGAACCTATTGCCATTGTCATGATAAAGAGATATGCCATCAAACTTAGGTTTATTCACACGGGCTAGTGCTGACCTCAACGCTGGGGAGGTGACCTCTCTGCAGTGGTCAGCTGTTAATGTGAAGACTCATAACTGGTCCCAAGTGCTGAGAATAAGTGGTTATTAAATATACAACCCTAAATGAGACATATGAATATATTCCCTTCTGAAGACTCAGGAAACATTGAGAAAGAAGAGACCAAAAGAGTAGTAGGGTCGGCTGGAGAGATGGCTCAGTGGTTAAGAGCACTGACTGCTCTTCCAGAGGTCCTGAGTTCAAATCCCAGCAACCACATGGTAGCTCACAACCATCTGCAATGGGATCCAATGCTCTTTTCTGATATATCTGAAAACAGCTACAGTGTACTACTCACAAACATAAAATAAATAATTCTTTAAAAAAAAAAGGGGGGGGGGCTGGTGAGATGGCTCAGTGGGTAAGAGCACTGACTGCTCTTCTGAAGGTCCTGAGTTCAAATCCCAGCAACCACATGGTGGCTCACAACCATCCGTAATGAGATCTGACACCCTCTTCTGGTGTGTCTGACAACAACAACAGTGTACTTACATATAATAAATAAACAAATAAAAAAAAAAGAGTAGTAGGGTCATGGGGGTGGGAAGGAGTTGTGTGGAATATTCACTTCTAGAAAGGACTTGACTATTGAACTATTGAGCTCACTACATACAACTTGATAACCTGCACAGGATCAACAAGATCAACATTCTAGAAGGCAGCACAAATTATATTCAGTAAGCTATAAAAAGGGAATCATGATTAAAGTGCTATGTTAGAGAGCCTGGCAGGGGGTGGGGGGACAGTTGGAGGGTGTATATATGATCAAGATTCATTGTTTTCATGCAGAAAGTTGAGTAAAAGTATATTCTATTTCTGAAGGAGAATCAGAAGAGTAGTTACAACATAGTATGCCAAAGAACTGTTATTACTCATTTAAATAAAATTATACCAGAACCATTTTTAAAAGAAGTACTCAGTGTGGTTAGCAGTTTTGAATAAGACTCTTCCCCCATAGGCACCTATCTTTAACCTGCTTGCGTATCAGACGGTGGTATTACTTAAGAGGGATGAGGAGTTGTGGACTTGCTGGAGTAGATAAGTCTTTACTAGAGGAAGTAGACCACTCAGAGTGGGCTGTCAGATTTCAAAAGCCAAAGCCAGGCCCACAGTCTCTGGTGCCTGGAAGATCTGAATGTAGAACTCTTAGGTACCATGTCTGCACGCATGCTGCCATGCTACTGACATAAACATAATGGACTAAACTGTAAGCCTCAATTAAGCTTCCCTTTATAAGAGTCCTGACCAGAAAAGACTGCTCAGACATGGGTTTAAGCCAATAGAAAGTCTTCATGACACTACACTGGGTGTTCAGAATCCCAGTTGTAGCAGCAATCCTTCAGAGTGAACTTTTAAGCACAAGAACCATATCCTGGGTTGACATACTTCAGTGAACAAGTTAACCAGAAGCAGAACTGCAGAAGCCAAAAAGCAAGGTTAGTGCAAGTAGAGACTTTCCCCAGAACTACATGAACTTAGGTGGATTAGACAAATAAACTAAAATTTCTTTTAGTTTTGGCTGGTAATGCTGTCTACACTTACAGCCTGAATGGTACTTCCACCATGGAGTCAGTTGTGCTAAGGGCTGGGACCCTGTTACATTGACTCCAGTGTTGTACCTCATTAACTGAAAACCTACAGTCCCATTCTCATGACCTCTGCCTACAAAAGGCCCCTTCCTAGTTTTCTGGCTTCCATTTATGCTCCAAGTTTAACACACAAACCAAAATATTTGAAGATAAGATATGAGGAAAAACATAGAGCTTTTGTGGAACTGAGCCTGAGTTACCTCATTCAGTATAATTCTTTCCAGTTCTGTCCATTTACCTACAGATGTCATGATTTCCTTTTTCCATTTAGCTGAGTAAATTTATTCGTCTGCTGATTAACATCTAGATTGAGTTCATCTCCTAGCTGTTGTAAATAGAGTCACAATGAACATGGATGTACAAGTCTCCTGATAGAAGTGTAGTATAAAGTGCAGAGGTGCCATACCTGGATTAAATGGGAGTTCTGGTTTTAGCTTTGGGAGGCAGGCTTCCTAGTAGTTGCAGCAATTCACTTTCCCATCAGCATCAAACACTTGGCTTTCCCTACATCCTTGCCAGTGTTTCCTATTTGTTTTCTTTCTTTTTTAATTGAATATTATTTATTTATTTTTACATCCTGACCTCAGTTTTCTCTCCCTCTTCTCCTCTTAGTCCTCACCTCATCTACTCATCAGTTTCTTTTCAGAAAAGAGGAGGCCTCACATGGATATCAACCAGCCCTGGCATATCAAGTTAGGTGCCTCTTCTCATATTGAGACTAGAGGAGGCAGCCCAGTAGAAAGAAGGGGTCCCAAAGACAGGCAACAGAGTCAGAGGCATCCCCTGATCCCTCCCTTAGGCATCCCACATGAAGACCAAACTATACCACTGCTACATGTGTACTGAGGACCTAGTCAGTCCCATGCAGGCTCCCCGGTTGACGCTCAGTCTCTGTGAGCCCCTGTGGGCCCAGTTGACTCTGTGGGCCATGTTCTTGTGATGTCCTTGACCACTCTGGCCCCTACACTCTTTCCCTATCTTTTGCAAGATTAGCCAAGCTCTGCTTAATATTGGCTGTATAGGTCTCTGCATCTGTTCTGTTGTTTTTGTTGTTGCTGCTGCTGTTGGTTTTATAAGACTGGGTTTCTCTGTGTTACCCTAGCTGTCCTAGAACTCATTCTGTAGACCAGGCTGGCCTCAAACTCAGAGATCCACCTGCTTCTGTCTCCCAAGCACTGGGATCAAAGTCATACACCACCACCACCCTACATCTTTCCTTTTCTTTCTTTTTTTTTTTTAAGATTTATTTATTTATTTTATGTATATAAGTACACTGTAGCTATCTTCAGACACACCAGAAGAGGGCATCAGATCCCATTACAGATGGTTCTGAGCCACCTTGTGGTTGCTGGGAATTGAACTCAGGACCTCTGGAAGAGCAGTCAGTGTTCTTAACCACTGAGCCATCTCTCCAGCCCATCATTTGTTTTCTTTATCATAATCATTTTGACTGGACTGAAATGGAGTCTTAAAGTCATTTTAATTTGCATTTCTCTGATGGCTAAAACATCTTTTAAAATGTTTTCCATCCATTTGAATTTCTCCTTTTAAGAATTTTCTGAGCCAGGCGGTGGTGGCGCACGCCTTTAATGCCAGCACTTGGGAGGCAAAGGCAGGCGGATTTCTGAGTTTGAGGCTAGCCTGGTCTACAGAGTGAGTTCCAGGACAGCCAGGGCTACACAGAGAAACCCTGTCTCGAAAAAAAAAATTTTTTTCTGGGACCAGACATGGTAGCTCGTGATTTTAATTCCAGCACTTGGGAGGCAGAAGCAGATAGATCTCTGTGAGTTCAAAACTAGCCTGGGCTGCACAGAGAAACCCTGTCTCAAATAAGTAAATAAATAAATAAATAAATAAATAAATAAATAAATAAATAAGGAGGAGGAGGAGAGGGAGAAGAGGAGGAAGAAGCTTACCAGGTGTATGAAGCTGGAGAGTTAGCTCAGTGGTTATTAGTACTTGTTCTTGCAAAGGTCCTGAGTTCGATTCCCAGCACCCACATGGAGGCTGACCATTTCCTTAGGTACCATACATGCATTTGGTGCATAGACATACGTGCAAACAAAGCATTCATACACACAAATAAATCTGAAAAAAATCTTAAAACGTTCTGTTCAGTTCCATAGCCCATTCCTTAATCAGGTTGCTTACTTTCTTAGTGTTTAGTGGTTGTTTTTATTTTTTTATATTCTAGATATTCATTCTCTGCTAGATGACCAGCAGCCATCACTTTCATGGGCCACCTCTTTTAGTTAGTTGTGTGTGTGTATGTGTGTGTGTGTGTAAGCCACAGCATGTATGCAATGTCAGAGGTAGAGACACTCCATCAACCTTACATGATCCAGGGAACTGAACTCAGGTGGACAGGCTGGGGAGCAGGTGACTTTTCCTGCTCAGCCATCTTGAGGATCCATTTTTTTTCTCTTTCTTAGTCTTTACAGTTTTGCTCACACTCTTCTGCTTCTTACTCTTTCTCAGTCTGTTTCCTATCAGCCATGAGCTTCACTTGGGCCAGAGTCAGTAAAGCCAAGACTCATGGGCTGAAAACACAACTTAAAATAAGTAATTCCTCCCTTTAAACTGTTTTTGTTCCAAAAATAAAACACTAGCACAGACCCCATCTCAAAAATGTGGGATTGACAATATAACATTTATGAGTCCAGATAATCCTCAAAAGAAATATAAATGGTTTATAGGAATATGTGGGAAGCCACTTCATAAGCACATCGCCATTACAAGATGGCGATGACATCTGGCTTGCCGTTAGCATAAAAACGCCTTGTGCGCGTGTGCCTGTAAATCCCAACGATCTGCGGCGGAGTGCCTTTGGTCACGTCAAATGGCCTGATTGTCCCACAGCCTATTATGAGTCGCCACGTCTGAGGCAGGCATAGAGCTCTATATAAGGGAAGGGTTTTGAGATAGTCGGGGTCCTCCTCCTCAACTGAAGCTTGTGATCTCGCTCTCAAGATACATTAAAGCTTGTACTGCAGAAGGATCCTGTGTGTGCCGCGTTGTTCCTGCTGGCGGGAGATAGCGCGGGACAGGAATATGAAGCCAAACTTTTAACTTTACTAGTAATCAAATAAATGCACAAAATTTTAAAGACAATAGAATGCTCATCAATCTGACTGACAAAGTATATAAACATTGGAAACAGTAAGGTCTAAGCTTATCAATACCAAGACAAAGTTACATAGAATCAGCTCAGTCTTCCCCGTCATCATCTCCATTTCTGTGCTTCTTACTGTTGGGTTTTTGGACAGTATCGCTATTGTGCAGAATGGCATGGAACTTGTTTGTGGCCTCAAACTTATGATCTTCATTCCTCAGCCTTCTAAGTGCTGGCATCACTGTCATGTGCTACCATATCTAGCTTCAGTCAGCATCTTAATTGTGTTTTTTAAAAAACCCATACATGAGCTGGAGAGATGCCTCATAACATGCATGGACTAGAGAGATAGCTCATCCATTAAGAGCACTGACTGCTCTTCCAGAGGTCCTGAGTTCGATTCCCAACAACCACTGGTGGCTCACAACCATCTGTAATGGTTCTGATGCCCTTTTATGGTGTGTCTGAAGACAGCTACAGTCTACTCATATGCATAAAATAAATATAAAAAACATATACATCAAGAGCCTTTGGCTCAGCAACTGTACATCAAAGATTTTGTCCTAAAGAATCAAATACTTAAAAAGTAAACAAAGTTTTACATTCCTTAAATTTTTATTTTATTAGTATGTGTGCGTGTGTGTGTGTGTGTGTGTGTGTGTGTGTGTGTGTGTGTGACCCCACCT
>NW_022196914.1:8498853-8501730 GCF_008632895.1 Mastomys coucha
GAGTCAGAGGTAAGGGGTTCAATCGTGATTGACTCTTGTCTCCAACTGGGTTCTTGTCATCTCCAAGAATGAGGTGAACAATGAAGTGTACAACTTAAGGCTAATAACTTTTAAGTGGGATAAAACCATTTAAACCAGGCTGCCATGCTGCTGATTTAAATAAAGCAGGCCTGAACTCTCAGTAGCACTAAGATGCTCTCAAAAGTCATCATAGGTCTATACAATGTTGCAGCTCTGGGGAGTATTAGAATTACAGATGCCAGCCAAGGTTAGTTCCTTGAGGATAAAGTCTACAGGTCTGAACAAGGTTAGAACTCCCCCACACCCAGGCTTTCTTATATGATATTTGAAGGCTTGTAGATGTGACTCCAATGCATCCTTCCATCAGTATCTCCCAGAACACCATGTGTTCAAACTTTCATGTAACCTCCAGAGCCACATCCTTGCCATCAGCTCTCTACACATTTGTTCATTCTCTCAGTTGGGCCTATATGAGTTTGTGAGGTGCTTCTTTTCCAGGGTGTGGGGTGGTGGTGGTGGTGGTGGTGGTGTACTAGTGATTTCTCATTCTAAATCTCAAATAATTGACACAAAGACCTATTAAGTTTATTAACAAGCTTTATGCACTATGACTGGACTATTCTAATCTTCTAAATGATCCATTTTCCAGCCACTTGGTCCTCTACCTTCGATCCACGTCATGGTCCAAAAATCATGACAATGTTAACGTCCGAGCTATAACCAGATCTCTGGGCACAGAAATCAGCACCTGAATACACAGTGCACAAGACCAAGCCCCAGTAGTGGGGGTGCAAAATGTCTTTTCTTTGAACTAGGGAAAGTTGAAAGGTGCCTCCTTATTGATTTGAGCAGAGCCAGAGAAAGCAGAGCACAGAACCTTCTTTTCTATAAGCAAACAGATTACTTCCCTCATGTCATATTGTTTCAAACAGTTTCTGTGGATGTTTCCTCTGCAGCCGATTCCTCACGGGGACTGGAAAATTGCCCCCCTACTTCTGGGTCCCCACCTCAGCCCAGCCGGAACGTTTCTGTTCTGATTTCCCAGACCTATGTGAGATATTTGCAGAGTCCTACACTGCCAGCTTTACTTGGCTGCCCTGAGAATGTGTTCCTGAGGCCAGGTGGATGAATGGTGAATAGACTCCAGTGTTCTGCAGAAGGTACAGAGCCAGGAAATAGCTGATCATTAACAAGCTCCACCAGAAAAACTACTGGGTTAAAAGCCCAGAGGTGTTGTATGGTAGCTCAATGATTCCCAGTGTTCTCTGTTTGTCTTTAGATAGTACATACTTACTTTCAATTGCTAAAAAAAAAAAAAAAAAATTGCATTTTAAACCTTGGGGTATATGACTGTTTCTAACATGAAATGGGGGTACAAGGGTGTCCCCAACATCTGGGTTCTTCTACAGCTCCCTGAATAAGCCTATCAGATTTGCAGGAGTGGAATGGTGAGCCAAGCCCAAAACAGGCCTGACTGCATTCTGAGCAAAGATCAAATATCCTCGTCAGGGAGACATGTGACGTTTTATTAGGGAAGGTTCTCCTGACCCTACAGCTGCCAAAGCTTCCTGAGATTTTTAAACTCCAAGCCACAGCCCCTTCCACTGTTCCTAGACATCTACAAGCCACTTATCTAGCTTCAAACAAAGCATGAGAGAGGAAACAGATTCTCGGGGTGTCGGCTCTGTCAAAGCAGAAAAGAGACAGCTGGACGACTGGTCCCTCACTTTTCTCTGGCCCACATTACAAATTTGGCATCACACATTATTTTTATTTCACAGTCACGTAATTGGATGACATATACAAGCATTGTATTGTGTGACTCTTCATCCTTTGAGACAGCAGTAAGCCCCCTCCTCCATCCTGGTGACCATCGCTTAAATAGATGCAAGGTTTTGAATGAATGAGTCACAAGGCATTTAAGTGGGGAGCCACAAGATTAGGTTTTTCTGGTTGCTGTCTTCTACCAACTCTCCCTCTAGGCACATGCACCACACATGCACACAAAGAGGGAGGGGCACTGTCCCTGCCACTTGCCCCCACAGCTTTCCTGGGCCTGACCCCAGCACCTCTGTTTGGGAGTTTGTGTGGGCAGCAGAGGATTTGGAAGGGTGGCGTGACTTTTTCAGTTACTTGTTTCTGTGTCATCTGAGTTTTCTCGTGGAACAAGTGAGCAGAGGAAGGGAAGAGAGCCACCGTACCCTGCAAAGGAAACAGACATGCCTCCTCAAGGAAACAACACGAGGCAAGAGAGGACCGCTTGCCCACACCGCAGCATGCTCACCACGCCTGTGGAACTCACAGGAACAGAGGAGAGTGACAGGGACCCCGGGGAGCACCACCAGCTCAGAACACCTTCCCTTCTGGGAGACAGATAAATCCCTACCTAGGTCTCCTCATGCTCCCAGACCAGACCAGACCAAGCTTCCATTCAGTGGAGCTGGGAAGATGAGGAAAACAGAAGTTAAAACTGAACTCGCATTTACACTGTCTTTGTTCCAATAGCACATTGTCTTAAATACCTCCCAAAGTGGCCCTGACTTTCAGTATGATTCTGGGAAGGTTGGTGGTGGTGGGATTTTTGTTGTTGTTTTGTTTTGTTTTGTTTCGAGACAGGGTTTCTCTGTGTAGCCCTGGCTGTCCTGGAACTCACTCTGTAGACCAGGCTGTCCTGGAACTCAGAAATCCACCTGCCTCTGCCTCCCAAGTGCTGGGATTAAAGGTGTGTACCACCACTGCCCAGTGGAAGGGTTGTTTTTATCATGTTTGTTTACCTTTAAAAAGTAAATTGTGAACTAAAGTATGCCCAGGGGATTTTAAGAAAATATTTCTTACCTGGGCAATGGTAGCACATGC
>NW_022196914.1:8501740-8513071 GCF_008632895.1 Mastomys coucha
TCCCAAGTGCTGGCATTAAAGGCGTGCGCCACCACTGCCTGGTAGCACATACCTTTAATCTCAGCACTTGGGAGGCAGCAGCAGACTGATCTCTGTGAGTTCAAGACCAGTCTGGTCTACAAAACCAGTCCAGGACAGGCAGAGCTACACAAAGAAACACCCTGTCTCAAAAAAGAAAGAAAGAAAGGAAGGAAGGAAGGAAGGAAGGAAGGAAGGAAGGAAGGAAGGAAGGAAGGAAGAAAGCAAAAAACAAAACAAACAATAACTAATTTTAAAGTAGTTATTTATTCATGTGTTTATATGTGCTAAAAGGCATTGGGAGTCTCTCTCTCTCTCTCTCTCTCTCTCTCTCTCTCTCTCTCTTTCTCTCTCTCTCTTTGTTTTTGTTTTAAGACAGGACTTCTTGCCGGGCAGTGGTGGCGCACGCCTTTAATGCCAGCACTTGGGAGGCACAGGCAGGCGGATTTCTGAGTTCAAGGCTAGTCTGGTGTACAGACTGAGTTCCAGGACAGCCAGGGCTACACAGAGAAACCCTGTCTCAAAAGACAAAAAAAAAAAAAAAGACCTCTCTGTGTAGTCCTGGCTGTTACAGCAGGCTGGCCTCAAACTCAGAGATCCATCTGCCTCTGCCTCCCCAGTGCTAGCCTCAAAGACTTGCACCACCACCGCCTGCCTGGGGTATCCTTTTCTATTAAAATCTGTCAGTTCCTTTTGCAGGAGGAAGGGTCTACCATGGAACCCAAGGCCGGGTTTTCTCAGCTGAGTTGGAAGCAGCAAGTCCCAGTGATCCTCCCTCTGCCGTGGTCCCTTATGTAAGTGCCAAAACAGGACTCCAGTTCTTAGGATTGTGAGCCAAGTGCCCTTTACCTCTGAGCGATCTCTTCAGCTTCTGTCTTTGAGGCAAGTTCTCCTGTATGCCAGGTGGCCTCAAACCTCGAGCTAATCAAGCTTACACCATCATCACACCTCCTTTATGCGGAACTGGGAGTCACAGGAGTTTGTGCTGACTGAGCTACATCCCCAAACTTTGTGACATCCCTCTTTGAAAGCTGCATTTGGAGACTGTTAAATTCTGTAACTCTTGGGGGTGAGGTACCCTGAAGCTGACCTAGGCTGATTTTGCACTTCAAGTTTCATGTGGTTGTGACACAGCAGATGTGTGTAGAGGAGATGTTGCGGGACAGAGGGAGCAGATTGAGAGTTGGGGTGGACAAGCGACCAGGACCTGGTCCAGTCTATCGGACTTAGCATACTACTTTTTATAAACCCCTGTAGAGGGCGCAGTTTCCTCGTCCCTGAAGCGCCCACAGGTCATGGTTCTGACGGCATCCCACGGAGTATTTAAAACACCAAGGACAGAGTTGAAGGGTTCTTATCTTGAAGTCTAGCAGGCCAGCAAGTCGGAAGCAGGGGGGTGGTCTTCAAGACTGAGGTTAGCTAGTCTACATGGTACATTCCAGGCCATCCAGGACTACATAGCAAAACCGGGTAGAAGAAAATGAGGGGTGGGGAAGGGAAGGAGAGGGATAGGAAGGAGGAAGAAAACAGGAGCACCGGACCAACCTTGACCAGATCCTCCTAGCTCACCCCCGAGGAGGATGAAAGGACTTATTTTAGATATTAGGACATATTCAGGAGGATAGGACGAGGTGCTGGCTGCGCAGCGTGGAGGTGTTTAGAAATTCAGAGAGTCTACTTCTTCATTGGTCTCTAAGGAAGCTGTCAAGAGTTGTTGATGCTAGGGATAGATTTATTGGATCAGATGATTAGGGAATCTATGCCAAGACAGACAGAGACAGAAAGTGGCGTTGTTGTTTATTTGGTTGGTTGATTGGAGGGGACACTGTTTCAGGTAATCCAGACTGGGTGGAACTCACTATGTAGCCAAGGGACCTTGACCAGCCAAATTTTCCTACCTTAATCTCCTACGTTAGTGTGTACCGAGTACAAGTGTTCACAACAAGGCACTTGTTTTTTATTTTAATCCAAGCTATTTGAATTACTCAATATAAAATTTCCAATAATGTATGACAACCACCCTTTTATCTTTTATTGAAAATAGATAATTTTTTCATACAATACATTCTGATTATGTTTTCTCTTCCAAAAACTACTTCCAGGTCCTCCCCAACTCCCCACCCACCCAAATAGACACTCTGTTTTGCTCTCTCTAGTTAGAAAAGGAACAGGGAGCTGGGCGGTGGTGGCGCACGCCTTTCATCCCAGCACTTGGGAAGCAGAGGCAGGAAGATTTCTGAGTTTGAGGCCAGCCTGGTCCACAGAGTGAGTTCCAGGACAGCCTGGAACTATACAGAGAAACCCTGTCTTGAAAATCAAAAAAAAAAAAAAAAAAAAAAAAAAAAAAAAAAGGAACATGGATCTAAAAAGAAAAGGAAAGGCTAAAACATGAATAGGACAAAACAGCTGTGCCGAACAGAGAAGAAAAAGCCAAAGAAAAACCACAGGAAACACAGAGACACTCGTGTGTATGCACATAAATTCCATAAAAACACAAAATTGGAAACCATAATAGGCAAAAGACCTGTAGGGGAAAAAGAAGCCCAGACAAAGAGTTATGAGACAAAAATGAAAACAAAACAAAACAAAACATACCATTGAATTTGTTTTATGTTGGCCATCTACTGCTGGGCATCAGGCCTGCCCTTAAGTGTGGTTTGGATACCCAGTGAAACTGTCGTCCTTTTTTAAAAGGTATGTCAAAATAGTACAATAATTTTTTTCTTTAAAGATTTATTTATTTATTTCATGTATGCAAGTACACTGTTGCTGTCTTCAGACATACTAGAAGAGGGTATCAGATCCCATTACAGATGGTTGTGAGCCACCATGTGGTTGCTGGGAATTGAACTCAGGACTTCTAGAAGAGCAGTCAGTACTCCTAACCACTGAGCCATTGATCCAGCCCATTCAATAACTTTTTTTGTTGGTTTTTTTTGTTTGTTTGTTTTTGTTTTTCGAGACAGGGTTTCTCTGTGTAGCCCTGGCTGTCCTGGAACTCACTCTGTAGACCAGGCTGGCCTTGAACTCAGAAATCCGCCTGTCTCTGCCTCCCAAGTGCTGGGATTAAAGGCGTGTACCACCACTGCCTGACTCAATAACTTCTTAATTTAGAAAATAATCCTCATGGTTCAGAATTTAGAGTTAGAAAGAGCCATGTACAAAAAACTCTTCAAAAGTGTTTCCCCAAATACAGTTTCCCTCTCTAAAAATCAACCAGTGCTGTAATCCCCTTTATATCTTTCCAAAAAGGTTCTATTCCTCTAGGAAGAGATAGGTCCAGCAGCACTCTTCAGTTATCCCACCACTGAAGAGGTGGAAGCGTGAGGGTTCCAAGTTCAAGGCAAGACTGAACTCTACACATTCACAGCCAGGCTGGGTGACAGTGCAACACTTTCTCAGAGACAGGATTACACATACAGGCAGAGTTTGGAGCCAGGCTGTCTAACTGCTGAATAGTTGCCTTTATCCACCAAACTGCACAGCTGCTACCTAAAATGCTTCCTTGCTCTTTTTCTGTGGCTGTAATTTTATGGCTGTATCAAATTAAATGGCTGGCCTGTAATTTACTTGATCTACTCCTATTAGTGAGCATTTATGATATTTCTTTCTTTCTTTCTTCTTTTTTCATTTTTCAAGACAGGGTTTCTCTGTATAACCTT
Source organism: Mastomys coucha (assembly GCF_008632895.1). Lineage (NCBI taxonomy): Eukaryota > Metazoa > Chordata > Mammalia > Rodentia > Muridae > Mastomys > Mastomys coucha. The sequence continues at coordinate 8,505,421 of NW_022196914.1, forward strand.
GGCTGTCCTGGAACTCACTCTGTAGACCAGGCTGGCCTGAGTTCGAACTCAGAAATCGGCCTGCCTTAACTCAGTGTTACACACATCCAAAAAAAAAAAAAAAGCAGTTAGTGGATGGGTGTGGTAGTACAGGTTGTAATCCCAGAACTTGGGGAAGTGGAGGCAGGAAGCCAGCCCTCAGACTTGGGGTTATTTGAGACCCTGTCTCAAACCAAGCAGAACATGACAAAATCTCAACCAAAAAATTGTAATTAGTAAGCATGCTTCTAAGTCATGTTAAACATGTGGAATACATTTATTATTATTTATTTAAGGCAAGTGTTTAGATTGAATTTTCTAAGACAATTTTTTAAAAGGTGTGTGTGTGTTTGTAGATGTTTGTGTCTATGCATTTATTTGCTTATGTGTATGCAGATGCCCATGGAAGCCAAAAGAGGGTGTTGAAGTTCTTGGAGCTGAAGTTGTAGGCTATTGTAAGCTGCTTAACACAATCACTGGAAACCAAACATCAGTCCTCTACAGTATTAAGTCTTTAGTTGCTAAGCCATGTCACCAAGTTTTCAAGACAATTAAAAAAAAGATTTATTTATTTATGTATATGGGTGCTCTGTCATACATATACACATGCCAGAAGAGGAGATCAAATCTAATCGATGGTTATGAGCCACCGTGTGAATGCTGGGAATTGAACTCAGGACCTCTGAAAGGACAGCCAGTGCTCTGAACCACTGAGCCATCTCTCTAGCCTCCTCGAGACAATTTTTAATATGACTGTAAAGTTGTCATCTCCTTGCCTCTCGCCTTCACCCTCATATCCATGGCGAGAGAGATCCCCATGCCCCTGCCCCTTGCTGTGGACTTGCCTAGCAGTGTAGCACGCTGGTTAGTGCTGTTCTGGTTCTCAAGGAGACTGAGACCGTACTGTTCTTAAGGACCTTGTGGACTGGACAGGCTGGAGGGAGTCACCATGGACCACTGGACAACCTTTGTTTAATGAGTAAACCAAGCAAACCACTGAATGGGAGGAGGTAGAATCCAAGGAGGAGGCTCGCTAAACTTCTAACCACGTGACCAGCTCAGGCTGTGTATTTCGTGAGAGTAAAACCAAATGAATAAGCTGTGTGCTGGTCCCTGATTTCAGTTCTTCAGGAGCTGGTGGCTCAAGCCAAAGGGTTTAAGGCCAGCCTACACAATGGTACAGAAAACATCAAAAAATAAAAATTTCCAGCAGGCTGTCCTGTTGACAGCTTCAAGAAGAAACCAGGTGCTTCTTAGGCTCTGTCTATTTCTCATCATCTCCAGAGGAGTGTAGAAAGACTGTTATAGCAAGAGACTAGTCCCTGCCTCTTCCGTCTGTGTGTGTGTGTGTGTCTGTCTGTCTGTCTGTCTGACTACGTAACACAGATGCCTTCAAATTTGCATTCTCCTGATTCAACCTCCAGGATAAAGAAGTCTTAAGACATTAGACCACTTGCTACAGCTGAAATGTGGATAGCAGCCATCAAAGAACACAGGCACAAGGCCGAGAAGTTAGTTCAGCTAGAGAAACTACTGCTAGGAAAACATGCAAAACAAAAAACCTCTCAAACAAACAACGAAGCCAGGTTTTGTGGTGTGCAGTAGTGATTTCAGAGCTGAGGAGGAAGTGACAGCTAGCCTAGCTTACCTGGCAAGATCCAGGCCAGTGATAGACTGTCTGTATAAACAAGGGGGATGGTGCCCAACAAATGATACCCAGGAATGACTCCTGGCCTTCACATGCTGCATGGGTATATATATATATATATATATATATATAACCACACACACACACACACACACACTGCACTTTAGTCCTTGAAAAGTCTGTATATGTAGGTTACTGATTTCTGTTTTTCAAACAAAGCTATTTCAGCCACTCAAGTACAAATATTTATTGAATTCCTACTAAGTGTTAGGCACTTGTTAGGTCAAGATGAACAAGATACCCATATGAGGTACATTGCTAGCTAGGTAAGCTATGATCTGTTCCTGTTTAGAATTTGTTGAGAAATTAGGGCAATGTTAGGTAAAAGGGTTAAACTTTTGACTCTTCTATGTAAATTGAAATATTTCAAAGTCTCCAAGCTACCACCTGAATGTTCTTTTAAAAAAATTTTATTTTATATGATTGTCTTGGTATTTATGAATACCAGAAATCAGTCTGTGCTTGATGAGGCCCAAAAATGGAGTTGGATCCCCTGGAACTAGAGTTCTAGATGGTTGTGAGATGCCATGGAAGTGCTGCAAATAAAACCTGGGACCTCTGCAAGAGCAGCCAGTACTCTTAACTGCTGAACCATCTCTCCAGCCCCATCTGCTTACTAATAGATAGAGAATAGTTTGACCTCAGTAAGATGGCTTTCAGCCACCTGGGAATGACTCTTCTCATGAAATTTGACCCACATCCTAAAGGTCAGATCGATGGCAGTAGCTGGGAAAGCACGAGGCTAGACAGAAACTCTTTTCCTTGCTCATTTCCTTAATTAAGGAAAGTGTGTGGCCAAGGTGGTGGTGGCACAGGCTTTTAATCCCACCACTGGGAGGCAGGCAGATCTCCTAGTTTGAGGCAAACCTGGTCTATAGAGTAAGTTCCAGGGTAACCAGAGCTATACAGAGAAACCTTGTCTCAAAAAAACAAAACAACCAACCAACAAATAAACAACCAAAAAAAAAAAAAAACAAAACAAAACAGGGGTGGGGGGGCAGTGTTAGTAGGGCTTTCTAGATGAGCAGAAGCAACAGGACTATATAAAGGGACCTATTATACTATGAAGAGAATTTACTTAGAAGGCTTACAACTCATATGGGCCATGCAGTCTTAACAATGGCTGTCTGCCCGAGAGCCTGGTAGCTGCTCAGTCAGAGAAGCCGGATGCCTTAATAGTCCCAGAGTGGTGCTGAAGGCTTAGGAGATTCCTGGAGAGTCAGGCTGGGTGAGGCTGGAGTCTGATGTCAGTGAAGGGGACAACAGTTGCAACAATGTGGCAAGGCACACTGTTCAGCCAGAATCCAGACAGGCAACAGAGCTGCACTGATGTTCTCTGGATCTGTTGCTATCTGGGCCACCTACCGGGAGGGGAGGTGTAGCCTCCTCTCCTCCCGAGGAGTGTCTTCTCCCCTCTGTTAATCCTTCCTGGAAATGCTCTTGTAGACCTGCCCATAGGTGTGTCTTTAGTTCATTCCAGATTCTATCAAGTTGACGATCAAGATTATCCGTCCGGGCTGGAGTGACAGTTGTGGAGTTAAGAGCACTTCTTAACCTGAATTTGTTTCTTGGCACCAATGTGGGGAATTACAACTGCCTGTTACTACAGCTTCAGGGAATATATATGAGACATTCTCCATGGACCCCCACTGACACACAGATATAGACACATATATAAAAATAAAATAAATTTTAAAAAAGTGTTTATCAGTGAGTGAAAACTGACTCTAGAAGCAGGTATGAGTGTACACATACCTCTGTTGTAACAGAATACCTTACAGTTGATCTTTTATACATAATAGAAAATTGCTTCTCACTGTTCTGGAGTCTAGGGAATTCCAGAACAAGACATTACTGGATTCCATGTTGGGAAAGGTGGCCCATTCAATGATGATACATTCTTGCTGAGTTCTCTCTTGGGGGAGGGCTAGCCAGAACCCTCTGATCTCACAAGGGCATTCCTTCAAGACTTAATAATCTCTTCCAAGTCCATTTCTCCTTCACAGTATCACACCGGGAAAGCAGAGGGACACATTCAGAAGAGGGTGGCAAACCAGCTGGCTTTTCGGTATTTAAAACCTTTCATTTGTTGGCTCCAATTTCTGGGAAATGTACTGATCCAGAGACAGTGTCAAGTTTCCAGAATCATATTACAACCAGGCTTGACCAAAGGCTGACGTTAAAGACCAGCGTGATCTAGCAATACTTAACGCATGATGGCCAGAAGAAAAGGGCATTTGCTTGATGAATTTCTATCAAAAGCCAGCATTTTTGTTAATGGATTGGGTCAGATGCTGAAAACAAAAGCAACAGAATCTGTCTGGCATATCTGAATCAGGGGTCATGTCTCCTTCCTGGGAATCAACCTGGAGGAGCTCAGTTAATTGTTAGCTAGGTTTTGAGATGAAGGTCTTATTTGTGGTCTAAGTTGACTACTTGGCTCCTAAGTAGTCCGAGCTGGCCACAAATTTGCAATCTTCTTGTCTGGCCTCGCAGATGTTGGAATGGTAGGTGTGCATTACCACCCTTCCTTCTGTGTCACTTGTGAAGGGAGTAGTATAGTTTTTTGTTTTGTTTTGTTTTGTTTTTTAAGGCTATTGGTCAGACAAAGGCATAGCAAGGTGTCTGACACTTGAAATATTAACTGCAAATGTTCATTGGCTTTTCACGGTAGATGGAACTTCGAGTGTCTTACTCTTCTAACACAATGCTTCAGAGAGAGATTTCAATTTGGTTTTTGGGCCAGGCAGTGGTGGCGCATGCCTTTAATCCCAGCACTTGGGAGGCAGAGGCAGGCAGATTTCTGAGTTCGAGGCCAGCTTGGTCTACAGAGTGAGTACCAGGACAGCCAGGGCTACACAGAGAAACCCTGTCTCGAAAAACCAAAAAAGAAAAAAAAGAATTTGATCTTTGGGGCACGAGAGGCAAGGTGGAATTCAAATGAACAGTGTGTGTGTGTGTGTGTGTGTGTGTGTGTGTGTGTGTGTGTGTGTGTGTGTCTGCATGTGTTTTATTTGCAATCTTGGCTTAATATGAGAGGTTTGTCGATAACTTGGGAGAGTAGATGAATCTTAAGGGCTTTTGATATCTTACCAGTTAGAACCCAAGCAACACACAAGTTTGAAGTTGACACAACATTTTAAGGTCACTTCAGTCTATTACTTAGTTCTTTCCGCTCTGTCTCTTTTCATTTGTCTAACGTCTGAACGTCGTTAGTGTGGATCTGAAGCTTCTGCGGAGGCGTTCTGCTCAGCAAGCTGAATTTCAAAGCTGCTGGCAAGCAAATAATGCAAAATGGGTAGAATGACTGCCCGCAACAACTTAGTGACGGCAGGACCATTGGGCAGACGGCGACATTCTCGCTATCCAATCGTGGCAAGCCCAGAGAGAACGCTCTCTGCATTGGCTAGAGCAAATACCTCTAGAGCAAATATCTCTTTAGGCACTGTCCCGTGCCAATCAGAGGATGCCTGGGGGCGGGCTTTGCCGCAAATCTAGCCAGGAGGGGCGGGCGCTCAGGCACTGGGGCCAACAAGGGGGAGGGCGTGGCCGGTTCCCGCTCTGTGGGCGGGACCTCAGCCTGAGAAGAGCGAGCAGAAGTGGGCGTGTCCCACGGTCGGTAGGCGGGGCGCGTGGCCTGGGCGGAGCGAACGGTGTCAGCGGCGGAGCCGGATGCGGGCGGTACTGCCGCCGCCGCGGCCCTAGGGATGGGCGGAGCCCCGGCCGCTGGTGCTGGTGGCCGCCGCCGCTGCCGGAACCTGAGCCGGAGCCGCCGCCTCTGCCGCCGCGCGTCGTTGCTTCGCAAGGCGGCGGGATGCTGGGGAAAGGGGGAGTCGGCGGTGGTGGCGGCACTAAGGCGCCCAAGCCCTCCTTCGTGTCGTACGTACGCCCTGAGGTGAGAGTGCGCAGGGTGAGCGCGGCGGCGGGTGGAGCGGCCGGGGCAGGGGCGCTTCCTGCCCGGCTGCCGGGCGGGGCGAAGCGGCAGGACGCTCTGGGGCCTCCGGGCTGGCCGCGGCCCGGACCCCTGCGGCAGGCGGGGCAGGTGCTGGGGAAGGGCCCTGTCGCTCGCCACCGCTCCTGTGGGCGGGAGCCGGAGCCCGGGAGGTCCTGCAGTCTGGTGCACTAGGTATCCGGGAAGGGAACAGAAAGCTGGTGAGGTCGGAACCCCCCGCAGGGTTCCCCCGGCAGCCCGCAGCCTGGTGTGAATGCTCTGCCCTGGACTTTCTCCGTGAGTCTGGAGAGCTCGTCTGCCGCTGGTGATGCACCGCTTTCCGTCCGCGCTGCTGTAGGGAATGTGGGTCGGCCTTGGCCTCTTTCGGTGTCTGCCCAGAGAGCATCCTCTTCCCGCTTCTTCCCATTTCATCTCACCCCTTCCAGTCTGCAGTTTTAGTCAAGAAGTGCATTCACTCAGGAAATACTTTCTGCGCTCCTTCTATGTGCCAGGCAGGATCCTGGAACACTTGTGATAAGTATCAGTGAATTGAACAAAGATCGTGCTCCCTGGGAGCTTATATAAAACGAGAAATTAAACAGTCAACGATATGCATAAGTTAATTGTATAGTATTTTGAAGATAATGGGAGCCAGACATCCTTTCGTTCTTGCAAAGGTGGCATTTCAGTCAAGACTTAGAAGGTGTAGGTAAGGGGTCCTGGACGTCCCCAGGGAAGGCTGCCCGTTGACAGTGTGTCCGGAGCTCCATGAATGAGGAGGTTGGAGAGATCAGCACTCTTAGACCACGTTGAAGTCTTCTGGGGCAGTCATTCCTTATCTTTTAGTAGACTCCTTTTTCATTTTCGATTTGTGAAAGTTGTGCAGTTTCTTGTTTTCTGTTTTTTTTGCTTTTGCAGTTTTGTTGTTTGTCTCTTGATGATGCAGCCTGGCTGTCCTGGAACTCACTATGTAGACCAGTCTGGCTTCGAAGACACACACAGCTCTGTCTGCCTCTGACTCCCGAATGCTAGGACTAAAGGCAGTACAACCATGCCCAGCTTTGGCAATCTGATCAGTAGTGTGCGGGTAGATGCCTTACCAAATTCACTGCCTCCTGATGTCTTCCCACTTTTCACCTGTTAAGGTGGAAAACAGGTGGGCCAGGGATGAGAAATCAAGAGACCTGAGGCCTGCAGCCTTTGCATGTATCTCTTGAAATCAAGGCATCTAGTGGAGAGTACTAAAGCGGGTCCTATTTTCAATCTTAATGTTCAAATAAAAACCACTTCCTCTGTCAGAACTTGATACCGAGAAGCAGGGTCCTCTTACATTTTCACCAGGCTCTCCCTGTAGTCCGTATAGGTAATGTGGTCAGACTCTGTCTTTCTTTGATAGCACCCTCTTGGAACGCTAACTGGCTTTAACCTTTGACCTTTCCTATTTAGTGAGAGTAAACTACAAGTGAAGAGTCTTCTGAAGTGTGGCCAGAGTTCAAGAGTGCTCCAATCTTTCGTCTGACTGTGCATTCTTTGCCCACGGGCCCTGCTCTATGTGCCTTGAGAGGTAGTGGAGACAGCCGTGGCTCAGCTCACTGTGCTCATGGTTTTGGGGTCTTTTTAGAGGCCACTTTTGTGTTTTTGCATTTAAGACAGTGCTGTGAGGATGCTGTGCGTCTTTGCTGAAGTTTGTACTAGCTAAGATTCTCTTCTCAACTGTGCATGGTTTATTAAAAGACAATGGTGGGAGGAGGTGAGAAAACAGCTTATTTTTAAGTAGATGGCTTCACTAGCCATCCACATTACCAGAAATGGAGGAGCAGCATTGAGGTGTTGTGTATGTGTGGCCCAGAGCCCTGAGTCTGATACCCTCCTGGGTCACCTTGAGGGAGCCTCAAAGCACTTTTATGAAGACTAGTATCCACTATTTTTACTCTTCTTTGATTTTACTATCTGCCTGCCTTGAGTGTCCTGCTGGTGGTGGTGGTGGTGGTGGT
>NW_022196914.1:8513104-8513592 GCF_008632895.1 Mastomys coucha
TGTGTGTGGGCGCGCGCACATGTGCTCGAGTGTTTTATTTTTGGTGTTTGGCTATCCCACTCTGAAGAGATCTATTGTCATCTGATACCACTTTCCCCGTGTGCAGTTCTGGAGAGAAAACACAGGGCCTCCACCATGATAACAAGTCCTCTTCCACTGAGCCACACGCCAGCCCGTCTTGCTTTGTACCACTTTTCCTAGCTGGTAGGTTTGCAGTTTCTGAGAAGCTTTCCTGTTGGCAGATGACTTAAGCTGCCAGAACTTTACACCGTGTAGTGTAATTATGCCTGCTCCTGGTGATAAGCCTGCTGTCAGATGTGGGACTTTCCAGAGGCAGAAGCCTTTGGTAAGGCAGAACAGGATCTATCAAGAATCTGCAGTGGCTGGGCAGTGGTGGCGCATACCTTTAATCCTAGTGCCTGGGAGGCAGAGGCAGGCGGATTTCTGAGTTCGAGGCCAGCTTGGTCTACAGAGTGAGTTCCAGGACA
>NW_022196914.1:8513639-8527604 GCF_008632895.1 Mastomys coucha
AAAAAAAAAAAAAAAAAAAGAATTGGCAGTGAAGTTCTTAAACGTGATCATATTTTTCCCTCTTGTGATCCAAAAGGACTGCAAATGATAACCTAAAATGAAGGGTAATGGTTAACTCTGGCTTTTGTATCTTTGCCAGAGTAACCCGAGTTGTTTTGTCATTGATTCGTCTAAGTCAGTAAGGATGACAGGTAAGATCCTGAACCATAGCATAGGACCTTCAGTCATGTTTTCTAATCTGCTCAGAGGGGAGCTGATGGTTCTGGAAGCTGATGGTTCTGGAAACTGAGAGCTGCTAGAGGCAGGAATCTGGGCCCACCTTGCTACTTGATAGGGGATGCCTTGAAACATCTCAACTCCATTCTCCCAGCTTAGCCTCAGGCACAGGTTGCATGGGATGTCTAGCAGTGTGCAGCGGAGATGTTGAGCTCTGTTCCAGGGAGGCATCTGGTGATAGCTTGAGCACAAATCACTTTTCATGTGAAAATGGAAAGCCTGTGTGACTCCTATGTCAGAAGCCACAAGTGTTCATTGTAGAAAAATGAGATGAAGTTATACAAAAAATAAGTACAAGTTAGAAACTTGTACTGGTTGTTGCTAGGCCTTGCAGAGGACCTAGGTTTGGTTCTCAGTACCAGTACACCTCATCACTACCTGTAACTCCAGTTCCAGGGTACCTGAGGCTCTCTTCTGGCCTCCTCAGATACACACTGTGGCAAACATGCACACACACACACACACACATACACATACAGAGAGAGAGAGAGAGAGAGAGAGAGAGAGAGAGAGAGAAATAAACTTAAAAAAAAAAACAGTGCCAACCACACATGTGCTGAGGAGTTGGCACAGTGGGCAGAGGACCTTGCTGCTTGAGCACCCGAGCTCATCGGTGGGCCCTAATGGTGTGGAAGGAGAGAACCATACAAGTTGTCCTTTGACTTCTGCACTGTGGTATATGAGTACCCACAGACATACACGTACTCTTTAAGTAAAATAAATAAATAATAAATATTAAGAGATTACAAACTTGCTAATTATGATACATCCTGTTGGATATATGTCTACAATATGTGGGTTTGGATAGGGCTTACCAAAATGGAATTAATATTACCAGTTGTAATCTCAGCTATGTTTTAAAGCAAAAGTGCATATTATAAACACCTCTCCATGCCAATCGTTAAGCCACAGTCAGGCTTTGTGTCTCAATGAAGACACCGTGATGGGAAAGGCTGGGCAGCATAAACAGCTGATGGGAGGCTGACTTTGTATTTAAAAATCAACGCTGCATCTGGGCAGTAGTGGCACACACCTTTAATCCCAGCACTTGGGAGGCGGAGGCAGATTTCTGAGTTCGAGGCCAGCCTGGTCTACAGAGTGATTTCCAGGACAGCCAGGGCTACACAGAGAAACCCTGTCTCAAAAAACAAAACAAAACAAAATGCTGCATGACATTTCTGATTCTTCAACCTTACTAAGAGTTCTTTGCTAAATATTATAAAATAAGTTCATTTTATTCTTTGTGTATGAGTGTTTTCCCTCCATGTGTACTGCATGTGTCCTGGTGCCCAAGGGGGTCAGAAGAGATCACCTGATGCCCCGGAACTGGAGTTACAGATGGTTGTGAGTCACCATTTGGGAGCGAGGAACTGGATCCAGGTTTTCTGCAAGAGCAGCAAGTATTCTGCACTGCTGAGGCATCTCCCCGGCGCTTTTGGTCATTTTTAGTGCTTAGATCTGCGCAGTGACTGGGCTCAGAAACTTGTACAGAAAGGACAAGTAGGCAGTGCTAGGGGGGTCTGCTTTGACAGAAGCACATTCCCTTGTGATGGGATGCTAAATAGGAAGCTTTGTGGTGCTTGTGTGTTCTTTAAAAGTGACCTAGAAATTAGCTCTCAAAGGGCTTCGACGTACACCCATTTTTGCACGGCATTCCAAATATGGTTAAAATGTACTTGTTCATGGAGTTTAGTCAGTGTTTGGCCTGGAGATCCTAATAATAGTACCAGAGACTTGTTCTGTGGTTTTTTTTTTAGATTGTGAAGAAAATATAATTTGTCCTCCATTTTACAGATGTGTAAACTGAGTCTGCAGGGTTAAATGCTCTTGTACAGAGGCACAGGAATACTGAACAAAGAACTGTCTCCTAAAGAGTCAGCAGTGACAGGGCCTAGCCAGGCCCACAGGAAGTCAGGAAAGGTTTTGTATGGTCCCTAGTGTATAAGAAAGCAGGCTGAGCAAGCCAGGGAGCAGGACTCCTCCATAGAGTTCCCTCAGTGATGGATTGTGACCTTTCTAGGGTAAGCAAAATAAAGCTTTTCTTCCCCAATATGCTTTGGTCAGAATGTTTCATCACAGCACTAGAAACATTGCAACAGGGAGAAAAGGCAGGAAGAGCCATGCCTTTTCTCTTTATCACTTTTTTTTATCTAACGAGACAAATGCATCATTTCCTAGTCCTTACTTAGGCCCATTTCTTTGATGAGCCATGAACCTGTGTATTTTAGTAGTGGACCTATGTATTGCTAGCAGTTTGATCCTATCATACAATGTTTAAACTGGGACGGTCTGACTGCCTCATTCTTTTTTACCTTGATTTTGTGGATTCAGGGAACTTTCATTAGCAGAACAGGCTTGTCCACATGTGGCTGTAGCACACTACAGTGCTTTGTCATTGGTGTCTTTCCATGACAGTGTCCTCCTTGGCTTTTGTTAGATGCTGATCTGGGAGACTTACTGAGCAGGTAAGGGACCTTCTGTTTATTGCAGTCTCTAGAGGCTTTGTTTCCTAATATAGCATATGTCTACACAGCATCTGCTGAGTCTACCAATCATTAGATCTACCAAGCATCTGGAGGCATCCAATTGAGCTATAGCAATCTACAAAATAGACACAATGAAATGGGAAAACATTTTGTTTCATGTATATTTTGAGACAATGTCTCCCTAAGTAGCCCCAACTAGCCAGGTTGATCTGGAAATGAAGATCCTCCTGCTGTAACCTCCTGAGTGTTACGATTTCAGCTATACACCATCATGGCCAGCTTGAGGTGTGTTTCTGCTGCATCACTAACTTTGATGGATAAATACTAGGAAGAAATTAGCTTATCAACAGACATTCTGCCCAGTCCTAATAGTAAAAATACTTTATTTGGTTTGGTTTTGTTTGGTTGCTTGGGTTTTTTGTTTTTGTTTTTGTTTGTTTGTTTGTTTTGAGACAAGGTTTTTTTTTTTCTTTAGCTTGACTGTCGTGGAACTCACTCTGTAGATCAGGCTGGCTTTGAACTGACAGAGATCCACCTGCCTCTGCCTTCTAAGTGCTGGGATTAAAGGCATGTGCCACCACCACCTAGCTCATAAAATACTTTTTTGGTTTTTCGAGACAGGGTTTCTCTGTGTAGCCCTGGCTATCCTGGAACTCACTCTGTAGACCAGGCTGGCCTCAAACTCAGAAATCTGCCTGCCTCTGCCTCCCAAGTGCTGAGATTACAGGCATGTGCCACCACTACCCGGCATGAAAACACTTTTAAAGGTAGAATTTATATGCATTAGTCTCTTATTTGTTTCCTTTTGGGGGTGGGGTGGGGAGGTATGGACAGAGTCCTGGCTGTCCTGAAACTTACTCTGTAGTTCAGGCTGCCCTTCAACGTAGAGTTCTGCCTACCTCTGTGTCCTGAGTGCTGGGATTAAAAGCAGGCAGTAACACCACCTGCCTTATACGCATTAGGTTTTTCATTGTTTTTATTACATTTAAAATTTAGCATGTGTGCACGCACACGTGAGCATACCTCATCATGTGTACAGAGGAGGATGACTTGGAGGAGTTGATTCCTTCCTTCCACAGCTTAGGCCCCAGGCATTGAGCACAGGTTGTCAGGCTTGGCCATTACTCAGCTATCTTGATGGCCCTGCCTTTTTTTTGTTTTTGTTTTTGTTTTAAATCTATAAAACTCCATATCCTTTTCTATATTTTCAACTTTTCTTTTTCTAAGACAGGATTTCTCTGTGTAGCCCTGGCTGTCCTGGAACTCACTTTGTAGATCAGTCTGGTCTTGAACTCAGATTCGCCTCCCAAATACTGGGATTCCCCTCTGGTTTTTAGTGCATTGAGAATTTGCCCTGCATGTATATGAAACACACTACTCTTCTTCTGTTACTGGGGATATTAAAATACACAGTGGGGCTTCCCTTCCCTGAGCAAGTACTCATATATTTATTATTGTTAATTCATTCGCCTATTGGGCTAGGGATTGAGCCCCAGGCCTGCATATGCTAGGCAGGCACTATGCATTGAGTTGTGGCCCCACTGTCTGCCAGATTACCTCATTGAGGTTGGCTGTCACTGATAGCGATTGACTAGGCTGGGGAAGGGCATTAAAGGTCCTTCCTGAAACCATCATTTTCTTACTTATGGCTTTAGTTGATGATCTGTCCAAGCTTCCGCCTTTTTTCTCCTGCATGTGTTTCCTGTGGCATCTCCCTGGGTCAGATCCAAGACCATACAACTTGCAGATGGCGCATCAGAAGGCTCTGCCAAGCAACACTTCCTGCATTCTGACCAAACAGCTGCCACACGCAGCCTTCCTCTCAGAGCCATATCATCCTTCCACCCTACTGCCATCTTCAGTGTCACTGTCATGGCTAGCGTGAAGCTCAATCAGTGGGAAATGTGCAAGGCCCAGGATTGGGTCCCTGGCAAAAATGGGTGAAGTCAGAGTTAGGGTGTGGAGCGCCACAGCTAAAGGCTAAAGCTGGTTTTGTGAGTGTGTGTTTCCTCAGCAGGATGTTGGATGCTCTGGACTGTTTCTGCATGGAACCATCCATGTGACAAGTGGGTTTCAGAAGGAATCTGTTTTTCAGGGTGATTTTTTTTTTTCCTCCTTAAAAAACAAACAACAGCCAGGCAGTGGTGGTGCATGCCTTTAATCCCAGCATTTGGGAGGCAGAGCCAGGTGGATTCCTGAGTTAGAGGCCAGCCTGGTCTACAGAGTGAGTTCTAGGATAGCCAGGGCTACACAGAGAAACCCTGTCTCGGAAAAAAAACAAAACCAAAAAACTAAAACAAACAAAACCTACATATATTTTATGATAAAATCAATGTAACAAAGTTACAGTTTGAAAGTTAGAAAAATAAAATTGCCTTTAGGCATGGTACCACAAATAAAGCAGTAATTTACTTATGTTGTCTGTCTCTGTCTTTCTCTCTCTCTCTCTCTCTCTCTCTCTCTCTCTCTCTTTCTCTCTCTCTGTATGTGGTGTATGTGGTGTATGTGGTTGTCAAACTTGAAGCTGGTACTGCTCCATATTGGTAGGGTGTATGTGAGCTGTTTTAACAGCAGGAATTGTCCTTGTCTCTATCAGTGGTTTGTAGCCCTTGACCAGAACCCAAGTTTAGAAAAGTACTGAAGCTGCATTCTTCACTTTACTGGGGTCATGCCTATGGTAGTGCCCCGGGACTCCTGCAGAGTTTAGGAAGAAGCAGAGGTAGACGTTCGCTGTAGGTGGAAGGGGTAATTTTGTTAAGATTTACTTTAGCCAGGTAAGCTTGGATGCAGAGGCAGGTGGTTGTCTGTGAGTTGGTAGCCAATCTCCTCTGTATAGAGAGTTCTAGGCACATACTGAGACACTGCCCAGCTCTAAAACCATTTTTTTTAATATTTATTTTTATTTTCTGAGATAGGGTGTCACTTTGTAGATCAGGCTGTCCTCGACTTCACAGAGATCCGGCTCTCTCTGCTTCCCAAGTGCTGAGATTAAAGTTGTACACCATCATGCCCTGCAAGATGCATTTTATCTTTAAAGGTTTATTTTAATTTTGTGTGTGTGTGCATATGAATATGAATGCAAATGCCCACATAGGTCAGAGGTATTAGATCCCTTTGGGGTTGGGGTTACAGACAGTTGTAAGCTACCTGATATGGGTGCTGGGAATTGAATTCAGGTCTTTATGAAGAGCAGTATGTACTCTTAACCACTGAGCCATCTCTCCAGCCCCGATATATTTTATCTTTAGTTAAATTGTGCATGTCATTTTTGGCCATGACTTGACCTGGAACAAAGAGAGTATCCCAAGCAGGCCTCAGACCCTTGGTGATTCTCCTGTGAAATCTGTCTTTGACTGGAATTACCTTTTAACCTCTAGTTTCTGTTGCTTTGGGAAGGAAGGACAGCGGAGCCCACCCCCACCCCCACCCCTGCATACCTTGTGGAACAGAACTAAAGGAAGCTTGTTGGTGGCTCTGCATGCTAGCAGGGAGGCTGGCTCCTTAAGCCTCTCTTGTTTTCCAGCTGGAGAACTGGAATGATAGTAACACCCTTCCTAAACCATAGGTGTGACCATTCATGACCACTAACTCTCCCTGCTCTAGGGGAGGCTCTTGGCAGAGTGCTTGGCACATAGGCTTCAATAATGTATAGGTGGTGGTGGTGTTATCCCCCCCCTTCTCTTCTTCCTCCTCCTCCTCCTCCTCCTCCCCCTCCTCCCCCTCCACTGGGGTGTTCCATACAGTGCTTGGTTGGTCATCTTAGAGGCCAGAACTCTTCATGGCTAAGGTGGAGTGTTTCATTGAGGTGGTTGCTGTGGTGCCAATGGCAGGAAAGTTCACTGTGGTAACTATTAGGATATTTTTCACTATCTCTGAAAGTTTCTTTTCCATTTTTTTGTTCCTTTATACAGTTGAGAATGATTTAATTATATTTAAAATTCTGACCTAATGAGAGCACAGTTGTCAGCTTTTTTTCTTTATTAACATATGGCCTTTGGCATTTTGCTAGTTTCATTGTGTGGTGTGGACAGACTTTTCCTCTTTACTCATTTCTGTCAGGCTTTTCTGTCAAAGGCCAAATTTTGTCCTTTATCATGTGTGTCCAGTGACTCATTTAAGGTACAAGTGAATCAAATGAAATCATAATTAGCTTAAGCAAAAGACAAGGACTTCTGTTTCTTCCAGAGGTGTTTGCAGAGCCATTGCTGTTTTGGTTTCAGAGTTGAGTGGTACAGATAATACCAGTTTGTCTCTGTGTCTACCCTGCATCATGCGGTTGCTTTTCACAGGTGGCTTTTGCCTGCTCTATTGCTTGCTTTTAGGGAAGGAGCCAAACATCAGGGTTAAGTATTCCTGAGGGAGGGCAAGGAAGCCGTGGATTAGAGTGGTGTGGTCTACCTTTGTGTAAGGTCAGGTGACCAACCTCTGTTTCAGTCCTGACCTGCTGGGTTTTAATATTTGCCTTTGCTAGGAATTTAAAAACACAAAACAAAACACCCAAGAATGTGGTGTTGTGGTTCAAGCCTGCATGCTAAGTCCTTTAGTAGCCAAGACAAGGGGGTCTTGACTTTGAGGACAGCTCAGTCAGGTTATACATCAAGTTCAAGGCCAGCCTCGGCAACATTGTAAGTTCCTGTCTTTACTAACAAAGCAATACAAACAAACAAACAAAAAAACAAAACAAAACCCAAGAACAGCCTGAACAAAGTACATTTTCAAATAAAAATGTCTTACTGTGTTAGTGCCTTTTCTCTAGAAATAGAGTGGAGTCCCTTAAAATCACCTTTCTCTCATGTCCTTGTGCTTGGGAGAGAATGATCTATTGTCTGTGAGCATATACACCCTCTCTAAGCTCTCTAAACAAGCTGCTACTTCAGCACTTTCCCTAGTGTCCAGTCTGTGCTGGGACACTGCTAAAGGAGAGAATCTGGGGCTCTGGCTAGTTAAGCCATTTGCCAAGTACCTCAGCTTTGTCCCCAGGGCCTTTGTCTGTGCTGCATGTTTATATCTCATGCCTTTTCCTTTGATATCATCTGTTGGCCATTCTTCACTTCTACCTTTCTGTGTGCCTACTTGTCATCTTTCAGTGCCCTGCTTCCTGCCTCCTTGCTTGTTCCACCTCAGCTTGCTTATCTTAGCTTCAAGGTCACCTGCCCAATGATCACTGTCAAAAGTTACAAGAGAACCCCCAATGTCCCTCTGTGTTGTGCCCAAGAACTCAGTATGTGGCAGACAGAGGTAGGGGCATTGTGGTGTGCATGACTGCCCCTAAGGAATAAACTGGTCAACGTGGGAAGTTGGGAATGAGAAGAAGATGCCATGATATCATAGAAGAGTCTTCAGCCTGTGATTTTAGAGGGTTTTGGTCCTGCTCCAACCTCTTGATGGCGCTTTAGACGTGGACTTCGCCTTTTTGTGTCTTCTCCTCTCCTGTAACATGGTTAGGTATCTTCCCTGCAGGCTTATTTTGAGGACAAAAAGAAATACATGGTAAGTATTCTGCTCCACGCTGGCATTGTGGCAGATGCCTAACAGCTTATAGGTGCTAGAACTACAAGATTCTTTATTTGTTCAATGTCTTTGTGTACCTACCATTTGCTTAACACTAGGTTAAAATTAGGAATCCAAAGAAACTGTGTATATGGGAGCTTAACATTCTGTTGGAGAGACAGCAGGTCTCCAGATGGCTCTAAAGCACAGAGGTAGGAGCTGCCTAACCTAAGAGAGAGGCATGCCTAGAGTGCCCGGAGCAGAGGAGGCTCTGAGCACAGCTTATGTGAAGGCAGTGTGGGACTTGAGAAAATCAGTTGTACTGTGGAATTTGGTGTGGGAAGGAGGGTCCGGTAAGACAGGTAGAATAGAGGGACAACTTGAAAGCTTACCCAGGAGGATTGGGAATGTGTGATTCGGGCGCCTGCCCCATCCTACCCAATCCTATGTATCTCTGCATGACAGTGAAAAGGGATATGTCTGGAGGAGCATTTCCAAATTCTGAAGGATTCATTAGCACTCGGTCAGTCTGGCTTTTAGCAAGCCTACAGGGAAACACTATTTGCCCCTCACACCAAGGCTGTTAATTCCCCCAGTTATTTAAGCAACACAGAAGAGTCCTAAGGCCGATGGTAGAGAGGGAAGCCCAGAAGGCAGCACCATGTGTCACTGCAGCTGCTCTTAGTCATGTCCTTTAGCATAGGTTCTGAAGCAGCATCAGCCCAGTACTGCCACCTGTCACCTTCTCCCAACACAGCTATCATTACTTTCAACATATTGACACCAGTGAGCCTCAGTTTTCTGATGTATGAATAGGAATGATGATAACACCATGTAGTTCATAAGGATGCTGTTAGTCTTACGTGAAGCAATTCATGGAAAGCTGTTAACACAATACTTGGTAGGCAGTGTGAATTGGTTTTGGTTAGTTCTTATGGCTTTGGTGCTGATGGTAGTTATGGTTTATGGCTTTCATGCTATGCAAGTGTGCTGCCACTGAGCTACATGCCCAGGCCTGTGTGGTTCATTGTCATTATTCCTCATTACCTCAGAACCTGTCCATGCATTTGCCTTTCCTGAGCTGAACATTAGGAAATGGGCTGAGAAGGAGGTGCCCTGAGTGTGGACAAGCCCATGATTCTGTTGGTCTCCTGTTGGGATTCAGGCACTTGATGGTAATCTTAGACATGGGTCTGTCACTTCTTTGAGACTCTCATTGTAGAATTTGGATGCCTTCCTTGAGGGCTAGTTTTGAAGATAAGAAGAAATAAGCCACAATTTACCCAGATCTGCATTGACAGGTGCCTTGTGTCTAGGAGTATGACGCCCCCCACCCCATGGCTACCTGTACTGTCTACCAAGGCCTCCTTGCCTGTGCTTTTTGCCTTTTCATGGGAGTTCATAGTTTCTTTGATGTTTTTCTGCAGCAGTATCTCATGTGCAGGACTTCGGGGAAAGGCCTGGGGTTCAGGCAGGGTGAGAGGTCTTAGACTAACCACCCACAGTTGAGCTTGGTTTCCTTCTCTGAGGTCAGCCTCTCAAGTTTCTGTCAGTACACTCTTTCTCTCATCATCCAGAAGCAAAGCAGTCACAGCCTCCGAGTGCCCTTTGTGGGAGCCCCCTCGACAGCATCTTCATTTGTATACCACCTTCCCTGGCTAGAACCCTTCTTATGCTTCCTGTCTGCCCTGCCTTGAGATCTCTGCATGACCCAGCAGGAGGGCCTTGTCTAGTGCAGCTTCTGTTTCTCCACCTTGGGGACCTCCTCATGCAGCCCTTCCGCCCTCTGAGAACGCCACTTGCCTGTGGTTTTGTTAAGAAAGCCTGAGCTTGGACTTGTAGGCCTGGTCTGTGGATATTTCTTTTCTGTGTGACACACAATGTCTCATTTCCTGGTTTTAGAGAATTAAACTTTCTGATTTTAGAGGGTGTGGGTTTGCTTTTTCTTTGTTTTCTTTTCTCATTTTGAGACAGTTTCTTGTATAGCCCCGGCTCTCCTGGAACTAGCTCTGTAGACCATGTTGGCCTTGAACTCTTGAGTTCTGCCTGCTTCTGCCTTCCAAGTGTAAGGATCAAAAATGTGCACCACCACAGGATCCTTTTGAGACTCAGATATGCAAAATAAAACAACAACAACAACAAAACAAGAATAGGATACATCCCAGGGACAGGGAAGCTCATGAATTGGAAAGGGAGACTTCTTTTAAACTTCAAATTTTGAGGGACATTAAAATACAACCAAATGAGGAATTCAGGAGGGAAGAGAAACAGGTGAGGTGCAATTTGTAAGGTTCCTGGCAGGTAGCATCTCCCTTTGTTCTCTCTTGTGGTGCAGGCTGCCGCAGCTCTGTTCTTGCTCATGCAGTTCGCTGCCCTTGTATAATATCTGTGTGACTGTTCTCCAACAGAGAAAGGCTGATGCCCCCTGAAGTCAAGGCTCTTGTGCCTCCCACCTGCTAGTCTTAGTTGGATCCTGGTGGCTTCAGAAAGATCATGATGCGTGAGGCCTGTTTCAGGATAGGATGTCTTCTCAGAAGGCAACTGCAGGGAAGCATCATCAGAGGGGCTTTTGGATACCTCCTGGGAAGGGAGATGGAGGATTCTAGATTAGGCTCACATTGATCCTTTAGCATTGATCCCTAATCAATCAGTCTTAATGCTCTGTAATCAGATTTGGCCTGAGGTACTTTGTCCCCTAATGGTTCTTTTTGCTATCACAGTGCCTGGAGCCTCCCCCCTCTCTCTCTCTCTTTCTCTCTCTCTCTCTCTCCTCTCTCTCTCTCTCTCTCTCTCTCTCTGTGTGTGTGTGTGTGTGTGTGTGTGTGTGTGTGTGTGTGTGTGTGTTTATGTGCACGCGGCCCTCAGTCATCAAGCATATAGACCCTTTGTATTGGCTGTGGCTCACAGAATGTAAGAGAATCCAGCTAACTGATAAGTCACACTTGTGAGCCCTGAGGTTTACATTGGTATTCATGCCTTTTTCCTTGTTACTTCAATTTCTTACTCTGGAGAATGTTTGCTTAGAGGACCAATATGTGCCTGGTCTGGTGACCCTTCCAAAGAACTGTGAATGAGCGGTGGATGCTTTTATTTAGTAAATGATGAACTGTTGGAAGAGCAAAAGGTTAGGGTGCATTCCCAGGAGCAGTGATGTCTTCAAATCAAACCAAAGCAAACCAATCAGATGTAATCAGCTGGTGGAATGCTGCCTAGCATGAAGCCCTGGACTAAGTGGGGTGGGGTAGTACATACTTAACCCAAGGATTTGTGAGGTAGAGCATCTTTAGCTACACAGTGAGTTCAAGGCCAGTGTGGGCTTTGTGAACCCTACCTCAGACAAAAGAAAAAAATTTAAACAAAAACATTTAAGGGTCAAGAATGCTAGAGCTGAAGCACAAGGGCTATAATGTCAGTATAATTGTAAAAGCTGTCCAAGCCAGGCGGTGGTGGCGCACGCCTTTAATCCCAGCACATGGGAGGCAGAGGCAGGTGGATTTCTGAGTTAGAGGCCAGCCTGGTCTACAGAGTGAGTTCCAGGACAGCCAGGGCTACACAGAGGAAACCATGTCTCGAAAAACCAAAAAAAAAAAAAATGCTGTCCAGCATATTTCTAGATGATAACATCTGTGCAATGTCAAAAGGTTGGAGAACTATGTAAAAATAAATGACACACCCAAGACATTGAAGAGTGAACATTGTGAGCACCAACAAATTGCATTCAGATGTTTTAGACAACAGATGGTTAGTCTGGAAATGCTGGTCTCCAATTAGCCTTCTAATAGAGATGGCTTCTAGCTGAAACTGATTTGTGTGAGTCACCTTAAAGGCCAGGTATGTCTCTGTATGGGATTGTTACCCTGAACCAGACAGATTGCCAGTTTCTTACTGCATGTCTGTCTGTCTACCTGTCTGCCTTCAGATGCTCTTCTGTTGGCTTATTATCAGAGTGGTTGGTGCCTGTAATGGCCCAAAGCAGTGCACATAGTAGAGTGGTCAGCAGCAAAACCATTATCCCGTCCTGCTTTTTGAGTCAGGAGGCTCAGGGAGTGAGTCTGCCAGCAAGACTGTCTCTGAGGGAGCCAGGCTTCTACAAGCATCTCCAAGACTCTAGCTCCCTAGAAGAGACCGATTGTGGATTCATCCAGAACAGAGTCTGTACCATTGGTGAGAAAACTTCTGTTTAAAATCTGAACTTGAGGCTGGGTGATGGTGGCGCATGCCTTTAATGCCAGCACTTGGGAGGCAGAGGCAGGTGGATTTCTGAGTTTGAGGCCAGCCTGGTCTACAGAGTGAATTCCAGGACAGCCAGAGCTACACAGAGAAACCTTGTCTCGAAACAAAACAAAACAAAACAAAACCAAAAAAAACAAACAAAGTGCTGACCTCTTTGCAGAAGGGACCAAGGGCCCATCATCTTCACTGAGGGACACCTCAAAGACTTCCACTATGCTACACTTCCTCAAGTTTCCATCACCTTCGAATAGCACCAGACCTTTAGCATTGGGTCCAATATCATTGGGACCTTTAACATAAAGGCTACTTGGTGGACAGGCTAGAGTCTTACTATAGCACTTGGCAGTTTTTAGTAGAGCTGCTGTTGTACTCTGTTTGTTTGTTTGTTTGTTTGTTTTTCGAGACAGGGTTTCTCTGTAGCCCTGACTGTCCTGGAACTCGCTCTGTAGACCAGGCTGGCCTCAAACTCAAATATCCACCTGCCTCTGACTCCCAAGTGCTGGGATCAAAGGCCTGTGCCACCATCTCCCGGCTTGTTGAGCATGAAAACAGAGAATGGGACCTGAGATACAGTTGGAGCATGGCTCCCTGGTTCCTGGAGTGGCTTGCTGAGTTAGCCAGGTCCCATACATGCCACTTTCATAAGAGGCAGGATGTATGTGGTGATAAGTTGGCTTTGAAATGTGGTTTTAAAGGACTGAGGGAGATTCCAATGTGAGTGTCCATGGAGCTTTTGGGGAGTCTAGATTTGGAGCTATGACAGCAGATCTTGCACGGAGAGCTGTTTGTGGATCATCATCCAAAAGCTGTGAGTGGGAGTACTCATCCAGAGCATGTAGGGCTTGTGCAAAGGCATTAAGGGACTTGAGTAAGAGTGTTGGTCATTCTGTGTATAGCAACCTCTGCCCGTTTTCAGATCTCCAGTGGCAGTCTCCTTCATTTCTTTCTAAAGCCAGATGTACAGGTAGGGTACACACCTGAGATCTCAGGAGGCAGGGGCAGGAGAATCAAAGTTCAGGGTCATCTTCAGCTACACCGTCCAATGGGGGCCAGTCGGGCTCTGTGAGATGCTGGATGTTAGGTGTTTGTGCTGTGTTGCCTTGTACCTGGTATTCCTCAGGCACTCATCTTTTATGCTGTGGTAGTGTACTCTAAAGAGGTAGAGCTGTGTGCTAGGTTGCCTCTGAGTACTGTGCCTGCACTAGAGCAGGTCAGAAGGGGTGGCTGTTCAGTGACTTGAGTATGAGTGTTGACGGTCAGAGGCAGCATCCTGGAGAGGAGATCCGCAGACAGAGGCAGGTAGCTGAAGCTAAAGGCCCTCTGTGCTTCTCTGGCTCAGTCTTCCTGTGAACAATGAGAGCAGGAAGGGTAATTTACTATCTTGAAAATTAAATGAGCTGGGTAGTGGTGGAGCACGCCTTTAGTCCCAGCACTTGGGAGGCAGAGGCAGGTGGATTTCTGAGTTTGAGGCCAGCCTGGT
>NW_022196914.1:8527734-8540809 GCF_008632895.1 Mastomys coucha
AAAAAAAAAAAAAAAAAGAAAAGAAAAGAAAAGAAAACTAAATGAAATGTGCAGGTGCAGTTTTCTGTGGCTTTTAGTAACTATTGTTTTCATTAACCAAAGAGCCAACAATTTTTTTTATCTAAATATTATAATGAAAATCAATTCATTTTTTCCTCCTTTTTTTCTTTTCTTTCTTTTTTTTGGGGGGATTGTGTGTGTTATGATGGCTAGTTTTATGTCAACTTGATACAGGATAGAATCATTTGAGAGATGGTAGTTTCAACTGAGAAATGCCTCTGTAAGATTTGTTTGTAGACAAGCCTGTAGAGCATTTTCATTAGTGATTGATGTGGGAAGACCCAGTCCACTGTGGGTGGTTCCATCCCTAGGCTGGAGGTCCTGGGTTCTATAAGAAAGCAGGCTGGATAGAGCAAACTAGTAAGCAGCACCCTCCATGGCCTCTGCATCAGCTCCTGCCTCCAGGTTCCTGCCCTGCTTGACATCTTGTCCTGACTTGCTTCAGTGATGTGGAAGCTTAACCAGATAAGCTGTTTCCTCCTCAAGTAGTTTTTGGCCGTGGTGTTTTATCACAGCAATAGTAATACTAACTAGGACAGGTTTGTATGTATGTTTGCATTTAGCTAGATGTGTGTGTGTGTGTGTGTGTGTGTGTGTGTGTGTGTGTGTGTGTGTATGTATGTGTAGACCTGAAGTTAATTATAGTTGTCCATCTCATTCATTAAGATAGGAGGGCTCACCAGTTCAACCAGTCTTGCTAACAAATTGCTCTAGGGATCCCGTTTCCACCTTCCACAGCTGGAATTAAAATTAGGCCACCACACCTACCTGGTATTTTAGGTGGGTTCTGGGGCTTAAACTCTGATCTTCACCCTTGGACGGCAAGTGCTTTAATCACTGGGCCATCTCCCCTGCATTTGGTATTTAGGATACTCAGTTTTTCTCCGTTGTCAGATGTCCAGCATGGGGTACTGACTCCTCACTGGAGCCCTGTGATTTTGCCAGAAACAGATCTGAGAAGACAGACTGACAACTCTTGGCGAGGCTGGGAATTTCTGTAGGTATGTCTCCTTTGGGTGACAGTTCTTGGGCTCTCATCTTATTTGATAGACATTGTGAGAAAGGGCATGTTTCAAACTGAGTATGTGTGGGGGTCTTGGATGCTGGGAGTGGCAGCTACAGGCCCTAGGAACTGTTGATCTTCACAGTGGGAGCCACAACAGATGCAGCCAACTCCTTTTGATCTGTGAAAGAAAAGTTTCGGAAAACGGCAGGCTTTTTTTTTCATGCCCTTACCCTATTTTTTAAATTAAAACAAACAGAAAGGAATGCCCATACACTGAGATAAACATTGAAATTGGAAGAGAATAAAGTCCAGTCTGACCCTGCCCCTCTGGCTGGACCACTCTTTGTTTGGGTCTTGCCCCCATTCTAGTTGAGTCCATGTCACTGAAACTTAGCCCAGCTTTAAAAGAAGAGACACACTGTGACCCCAGTGACAACACTGTTTTGCTGTTCTTTTATGCCATAATAGCAAGCTTTGCCCCTTTTTGAATGGAGAGTGACAGGCGTAGAACAGAACACTTAGGTCATTTATAACTTACACATGTGTTGACATCTTGTCTCTTTGAAATGGGTTCGCTTTGAAAAAGTCTGTCTTTGTAACCTGTAGAGCCATTTCTACTCGATTATTAACAATCATACATTTTATTTCCTGCACAGTGAACACAATAGTTAATGAGATCAGTAAGGAATTGCGTATTTTCCATGAGGAATTTTATGTCACGATGCATAGTTATAGGCTTACGCTGCTGACTATGAGTGTCAGAGTGAAGGATAGTGTGATAGAAGGTGCAGAGGCAGAAGGATCCTGGGCTTGCCCTGGAAACCAAGATGGAGTAAAAGCTTCCACTACCCAAAGAGCAAGACCACTAAAGAAGCAGTTCATTGGCTGCTGTGTAATCTGGTTGTGAAACCCTGGAATGATGCCAGGTCTGTCTGCGGAGGCTGCCCTGCTGAAGTTTTCATGAACCTGCTTCGTGAGTGACAATCTAGATTAGTGCCACATGTAGCATAGCAGTATTTAAGAGAGTGTTCTTTCCTTGGCAAGGTGTGCCACGGTTAGAACATTTGGTGATGCCACCTGTACCCATGGCCACATCTAGCTGTTGGGTTTTTTGTTTTTGTTTTTTTTTAGATTTATTTATTTATGTGTATAAGTACACTGCTTTTCTCTCCAGACACCCCAGAAGAAGACATTGGATCCCATTACAGATGCTTGTGAGCCACCATGTGATTTGAACTCAGGACCTCTGGAAGAGCAGTCAGTGCTCTGAACCGCTGAGCCATCTCTCCAGCCCTAGCTGTTATTTCTTAATTTCCCATTAAGCTTTTTTTTCTTGTTGATTTCAGAATCTGCTTATTAAGAAACTTTTAAAGTTATTTTTCAGTTCTAAATGTTATTTGAGACAGAGTTGTACTTGTAACTCAGGCTGGCCTACAGATCACTGTGTTGTCAAGACTGGCTTCACACTCTTACTGTTCCTCCAGCATAGAGCTTCAGAAGGCTTGGATTTCAGTGAGTTACCATGCTTGGCTTTTTAATTTAAATGTGTGTGTGTGTGTGTGTGTGTGTGTGTGTTTTAAAATACATATATTTATTTTTACTTTATGTGTATGAGTGTTTTGGCTGCCTGTGTATATGTGTACCATGTTCATGCAGTACTCACAAAGGCTGGAAAAAGAAGTTAGATCTCTTGGAGCTGGAGTTACAGACAGTTGTATGCTGTCATGCTGGACTGACCTGGTTCTTTGCAAGTACAGCAAGGGCTCCTAACTAGAGAGCCATATTTCCAGTCCCCTTATTTCATATTTTTGAGACAGGGTCTTACTCAGTATCCAGGCTGCTCTTGAACATGTAATCCTCCTGTGTGTCTCCCTCCTAAGCATTGGAACTTAGTTTACTTTGGCTAGAGTAAAAATAAAATATAAGAAGTATGAACTCTACTTTTAATTATTAATTAATTCAACAAAATCTTTGAGTATTTACCATGTATCAGACCTCTATTAGACTTTGGGGACAAAGACTTGTCCCAAAGGGCCTTTTGACTTCAGAGAGATGGATAATTATACAAGAGAGACACAGGAGGCTGGAGGGACCTGGCAACAGAGAAGGTTTCCCTGAGGAAATGATTTTGCACTGAGCTACACAAAAAAATTCTCAGTGGCAAAGAGAGATAGGAAGCCACTCAAAGCAGGAGGAAATGCCTGTGGAGACAAGTCCGGATGAGAGGGTGTGAGAGAGATGCATGGGCTGAGAGAAGACCAAGTGTCCAGTATAGTGATGAGGACATGGTAGGAAGCAGACTGGTCACGTAGGTGTGGGCCAGCTTGAACAGGGCTTTACAGTCTCTTTCCCATGCTTAAACCAGGGCAGGCTATGTTCTGAAAAGGTTTCCACTTGAGGGTGGAGAGTGGATTAGAAAGAAAGCGAATGCAAGCAGCCTAGTTGAAAGGTTTTGCGTGGTATGGGTAGAAATGAGGCTACTACCTCCAATAGGGTGGTTCTTTAGACAGAAGACAGGAACATGGACTGTGGATACCCTTAATAGGTGATACTGATAGAGTTGGATACTGTTAGAGTGGCTGTTGAGGCTGGTTGGAGGAGGGGTAAAAGGGTACTCTTAGGATGACCATTAGGCTGTGTTCAAATGGAAACATTGTCTTGCCCAGACAGTACATACACAGCAACATTAATTAGGGTTGGAGCAAGTACTCTCCAGAGTTGGGATGGCAACCAAGAGATTATTGCTTTACACAATGGAGTAAGTCCTCAGGGATCACTCCATCATCCAGTATGAGTGAAGCCCCAAATTTCTTCCCCATATAGCCAGTGTCATTTTGGTCCATTACTTGTTAAGAGTAGGTGTGATAGTTATGTTGGCTCAGTTTAAGTGGATTAAGCAATGCCTAGGAGATTAGTAAAGCTCACTTTGGGTGTGGTGGTGAAAAATTTCTATAGTCTGTTAGGTCATAGGGCCTCGGACCCAATGAGTGGGTTCATCTCTTGATAGATTTACTATATGATGGCATTTTGGGAGGTGTTAGAGGACAGAAAGTTGGGACTGGTTAGGAAGTTGGTCACTGGGGGTGTGTCCCCAAGGGCTAGATCTTACTCTGGTTCCTTGTACACTGTTCTCTCTGCTGCATGGTGTAAATGCTTCTACTCTGCCATACCTTTCCACCCTGATGGGCTGACATTCAACTGTGGGCTAATGTAAAATAAATCCTCCATTGATGTTTTCAAGTATTAGACTAGTACAGCGGGTGTTTTTTTGTTTTTTTGCTTTTTTAGCCCAGCTTCTGTGAGCACACTCTGTGGTACTTAATCTGATTTCAGGTGAGACTAAGAACTGCCTGACTGATCACCCTGTCTTTCTTTTCCTTATATTTCTCCATTTGGCATTCACAAGAGCATTGAGTAGGTGAGGTTAGATACCTGAGCATGAGTTCTACTGCTCCACACACCAGTTTATGCCTTCATCTGTAAAGGAGATATTCTAGTGTCTGATGGTTATTTCAAAAGCTTTCTGTGAGGATTAAATGAACTAATAAATACAAAACCCTTTAAACAAGCCAGAGGAGACTTTGGCATTTGAAGATTGAACAACTATGACTCCATAGTGTCTACTGGGTCGTGATGCCATGTACTAAGGAAGAGATTGTATTTCTTTGTGTATCAGTTAAAGTCACATTTGCACAGCTTGTGGTCATTCATCCAAGGGGATGGTGGAGACAATAGCTTATGCCTTGGTGTAAAAAGGCCTGATTGGGAGGAAGATGCACACATGAAAATTTATTTCTTTGAGGTAGGCTCTCATGTAGCCCAGGTTGATACCCATTTGTCCTTAAAACTTAAGTTGCTGATCCTCTTTAAAACTCAGTTTCCTCGTCTGTGAAGTGGAGACAGTCCTGGGGCTGTGGGGAGAATGGGGTACTAATGGGAAGTAGGTATCTGGTATGAACAAAAGCTTTTTAGATGTTGACAATTTTGTTAGTTAAAGCAGGCAGCTAAGTCTTTCAGACTGATTTGGGAGGACTTTGGTCACCATATGCAAAGTTCTATTGTTACTGCTCAGGTCTTAATGACTTTTGACAGCATTCCAGATAGGTGTGGTCTCTGTGTGATCTAGATGCGGAGTGAACACGGTGTTGGTGTAGCTGATTTAGTGTCCTCTGAGTTGAGGGCTTGGATTTATTTGGTGATAAGATTCTTTTCAACAGAAACAGCATCTTACTGTGTTATGACCTTTGCTTTCCTGGCTCCAGCACTGAGGAAGTGTGGTGAATAGTGGCAGTTTCGGTAGGAAGTTGAGGAGGTTAGGAATCTGTTGCTTTTCTGCCATGTTCTTCTGATTGAAATCACCAAAATACTTCCTGAAGTATGTGGTTTCTGGGTGACTTTGTTGCTTTTGAGTTTTCCCAAGATTTTGAAATGAGATTGATTTTCACTTACCAGCTTGGTCCAATATCAAAACATATTTAAAATTATTCCAGGGAAGAAGTCAGAACTTTTAAAGTTAAAGGTACTAAGCACAGCCTCTTTACTCCAGGAAATGTTCCAGATGATTGATAGCATTCTTTGAACACCTTGTTGGCTGTGCCCTGTGTTTCAGAATGGAGACAGTAGGTCTTCCTCCAGAGGGCTTCCTTCAAAGTTTCTTTATCCCTCCTCTTCCTGTCTGTTTCTTTGTTTTACTTGCTGGGGCTTGAGCAATTTGGACTTGTTTCAAGTCCTTATCAGAACCTACCACTGAGCCTTTCCTTTTCAGCCAAAGCATCCAGCTCCTCCCTGTGCACAGATCAGACTGACCCCTGGCTTCACCCTTGCATAGGTTCTCTTGGCGCTGGTGTCACTAGGCAGGCAGTACAGCTGTTCACTCCATCCCTTAGGACCCATCTCTGAGAGTGGGACACTTGTCCCTGTCAGCTACGGTTCACTGATACTTCCGATTCAGCCCTGTGCTTTTTCTTGAATGATGTTTGTTAGAGATAGTAAGTTCTACGTGTTCAGTTTACTCCTGCTTCCCTTGTCTCTTGTTTCCCATGAGAGAAAGCCCAGATCCCTAAAGGAGGTGCACCAGTTACTTTAAGCCACGCCCATTCCAGCCCTGGGTTGTCACATATGGGTGTGAGCTGTTTTCCCTTCTCCTCACGTGCTGTCTGCTTTTGCACTTCATTTGCCATCTTTTAGAAGGATGTGCTAGTTTCTTTCTATGCCTCGTGTTCATGTCCTGCAGTTTGGTGCCTTTCATGCTCCCACAGCCCTGAAGCATTTACAATTAGGACATGCCATTAGGAATGTCCTTCACAATGCATTGCAAAGGTGTTTGGTTCTCTGTACTCTGGTTTCCCATGCTGGACTACATGCAGCTGGTTTTTCTTTGATTCCCTGGTTGCAGCACTTGTCCAGTATTCGTTTAAATGACCCCTGTTTTCTATAAATGATTTTCCTGTGTACATACACATTTCATCTACCTTAAGTTATAGTATATTCTACTTTAAGAATCTTCCAAGTGCAGTGATTTCAGACCAGGGCAATATTTTAAAATCACGTGTATTTATTTATTTATTTTGTGGTGTATTCATTTCTTTTTTGTGATGGCACTAATAAGAAAGTCAGAGGACAACCTGGTTGGGGCAGTTTTCTTCTACTGCATGGTCTTAGGAATCGAACTCAAGTCTGGAGGATTGGTAGCGAGTACTTTTACCCACTGAACCATTCAGCCCCACTGCTTTATTTTTTAAGACAGAGTCTCATATATCCCAAGCTGGCCTCATGTTTGCAGTATAGATAAGAATGACCTTGAGCAACTTGATCCTCCTGCTCCCACCTCCTGAGTGCATGGATTGCTGGCATGTTCTACCACATCTTGTTTGTATATGTACACATATATGCAGGAACATATGCATGTATGTGCCACAAGTTGACACTGGGTGTCTCCTTTAGTTGTCCTCCATGTTATTTTTTTGATACAGCCTCATGTTTTACATGTTTGGGTAGACTGGCTAGCCAATAAGCCTCAGGGATCCTCCTGTCTCTGCCTTCTCAGCACTGAAATTATAGGTGCATGCCACCATGCCCTGCTTGTACATGGGTGCTGGGAATGGAATTTAGGTCCTCATACCTGTGCAGCAAGCATTTTACTAAAGGAGTCATCTCTCCACATCCTGTTTTTGTTTGTTTGTTTGGTTTGATTTTTGATGCTGGGGATTGAGTCTAGGGCTTTATGTGTGTTAACCCACATCTCCAGTCCCCTGAACATGTATTTTTAAAGTAGCTTGTTAAAGGCTAGTTCAGTGAATAAATGTATTTGCTACTAAGCCTAAAGACCTGTTTGATCATTAGGACTTACATGGTAGAAAGAGAAACCAGCTCCCACCAGTTGTCCTCTGACCTACCCTTGCGCTCACACTGTGGCACATGCTTGTGGTTGTGTGTGCACACACACACAATAAGTAAATAACTGTGATATGAGTAGCTTGTTAACTAAAAGTTCCTGAGTGTAGGTGGTAGTTTAATGTGTATTCTGAAAGCATGCCTTCATTGTTATTTTGAGCCCTTAAACAAAGGAAATCTTTTGCTCTTGTATTTATTTGTTTACTTATTTATTTTTAGGAAATTCACACAAATGAAAAGGAAGTAACAGAGAAGGAAGTCACTCTTCACTTGTTGCCAGGTAACGGTTATGTTATCATGTCTCATATATAGCTTGAGGCCAAAGATAGATTACATCATCCCTCGTGTTGCTATATATAAACTCCTTTGTTTTCACCCTCTAGCACATAACAGTAGTGATGTATCCTAACAAAGATGTCAAAGTCTTCAGTAACTACACACCTGGCTCTGGGTGTTACAGCATTTATTAAGAATTTTCCTTGCTTCCCTTTTCTCTAACCTGATGGAGATAATGGGAATTTCTCACTCCTTTCATAGTGCAATGGGACCTTTTTGAAGGTGTCCTACTTGGCGTCATCTGTTTCTTCTGGTCTCCAATCTAGAAGTCCCATTCCCTGGGAGAATCCCATGGTCTGCATGCTTTCTTGCTGCCTCTGTCCATAGTTGCTCTCAAAGATCACAGCTGGCTGGGCCTCCCAGCACGGGGGTGGAGGAGGCTCACCTGTGTGTCTGCTGGTGGATCTCAGCACAGGTGCCAGAGATGCTGGGGCACTGGGGATTGGCCCTGAAGTCATTCATTATGAAGGAGCCTGGATTGGTTGACTGATTTTGAGACAGAGGAGAGTGGCTAACGCTCATATTAAATTTTAATTGCTTCTGAGTTCAAGAACAGGGACCTCTGGGTGGTATGTCTCCGTCTTATGTGGAAAGTCTTGTCACTGCTATACTCCTTTTTCCCATTTTTCCCCAGTCCAAAATCATTTCTTTTTCTAAGTGTTTTGCTTGTTTTGAAATTAGGTTTCGAATAGAGCAGGCTGGCTTGAGATTTGTGGCCTTGCCTCTGTTTCCAGAATACTGGGCTTACAAATATGCATACTGTTTTTGTTTTTCTTGTATTGTGTATTTTTCTGTAACAAGGATGCCTGACTTTTATTTTAGACACTTAAATGATAGCTTAAAATTTCAAAGGCCTTTTTCTTTAATGATGGCCTAAACTTTTTTTTTTAAGATTTATTTTATTTATTTTATGTATATGAGCACACTGTAGCTGTACAGATGGCCGTGAGCCATCATGTGTGTGGCTGCTGGGAATTGAACTCAGGACCTTTGCCGGCTCTGCTCGCTCTGGTGTAAATCACTGTAGCTGTCTTCAGACGCACCAGAAGAGGGCATCAGATCTCATTATGGATGGCTGTGAGCCACCATGTGGTTGCTGGGATCCGAACTCAGGACCTTCGGAAGAGCAGTCAGTGCTCTTACCCTCTGAGCCATCTCGCCAGCCCCTGGCCTAAACTTTTATTCATCCCTCCTATGGATGATTTTCCCCCTCCTTGGAATTTTAGAATCTGAAATTAACCGCTATTTTTAACTTGATGTTAAGTATATTTTTCTACCTTATATCACCTGGCAGCCTCTTGTAAGTACAGCTCTGAGTTGACAGGTAACTTCCTGATCCCTTAGCCTGAAATAAGAGCCTTTCTGGTCAGTGTCTGGTGTGGACATGGTGGTCAGACAGCACTTGGTGCGACGTCGCAGAAGGTCTCAGCAGATGTGCTGCGGTAGCTGCTGCTCACTGGTTTCCCATGTACAGTGCATGAGCCTAGGATGAGGCTCTTCTGGTCTTGGGAATGAAGTACAAGAAGCCTTATCCACTTAACTTTCACCCTGACCATAGCTAAGGTTCTTTCTCTGGCAGTGTTTTAAACCTCAAACAGGCCCCAACTTGATTGTTTTCTTCAAACACTGTGGTCTCTCTGGAGGCTGACCTAATGACAGAGCCATCTTCAGGTGTTTCCGTAGTGCTTCAGTTGCAAATACTGCCCACTTGAGTGGAAAGAGGAAGGAGTCTGAGTGGCTGAAAGCTTAGTCTTCATCTTCATTTTGGAAGCTAGATTAAACGAGTTTTAAGCCAACAAGTGAATTCAAAGGTGAAGAAAACCAGAGGGAGACAATGTAGGGAAGATGGTTGTCTGCTGGGTGACAAGAAAATTCCTTTGTTTTTGTTGCGAAGTTTGCTCTCCATTTTCTGCATGCCCTTCTTTCCTGGCCTTACCCATACACCAGCAGAATTTCTCTGCTTCCATGGAGCAGAGGCTGCTTCCCTAGCTCCCAGCCCTAGTGTGTTTGGACTGTGGAGTCTGTCTTCAGGAACTGTAGTTTCTCCTGTGGGCTGGGTGCCTGCAGATGGAGCACGGGAGGTGGCCATCGAGAGGAAATGCTTTGAACTAAGAGGGACAATGCCCACCCCACTTCACCCCCACGGCTGCCCTTTCCCTCTCATCCCCCAACACGGAGCCAGGATGAGACACAGGTGTTAGGGCTTCAGCACTCACTCCTGCCATCCAAGGAAACTACCCAGAAGTCCAGGGGAAGAGGTGGGGTCGGAATCCAGGCTGAGCAGGCCAACCTACAGGCCTTTGCTTCACTCAGAGTGTCATTGCTGTGAGTCACCTGCTGGGTAATGAAACCACCATTCTCTACACTAGAGAAGGCAGCTGAAAGCTGATGCAGGGGTACTAATCGAATCCCAGCACTTGGAAGGAAGGCTGAGATGGAGGAGTACTGAGAGATAAGGCCAGCCCAGGCTACATAGTGAGCTCAAAGCCATCTGTGTAATGTAGTGAGACCCAGCCTCCAAACAAGGGAGAGAGAAGAGGCTTCAGATCAGTATCATCTGGGTGGAAGCTCCCAGTTATCAGGATGAGAGGTCAGAGGAGTTCCAGCGTGAAGATGTCCCTGAGCCATTCAGTGACTTTCCCTGCTGTGCTTCACTTTCTCTTCTCAGTTTGCAGTTCCTGCTCCTCTGGAGTGAGCTGCTGTCAAGACTGAGCTGTATTGTGTGTTTGTTCCTATGTGAACAGAGGGAAAAGCTTAGTGCTCACATTCTGTGCATTTCCCTGAGGCCTCTGAGGAGAGCTTGCTTTGGTTTTCTTCAGGTGAACAACTGCTTTGTGAAGCCAGCACAGTCCTGAAGTATGTGCAGGAAGATTCCTGTCAGCGCGGCGTCTATGGGAGACTCGTCTGCACTGACTTCAAGATTTCCTTCTTGGGGGATGAAGACTCAGCCTTGGATAATGGTGGGGTATGTATGAGCTGCATTTGCTGCATGTTAGGGAAAGTGAAGGTGAGACTCCATTGGTTTCTCTGCAGCTTCTCCTTCCTCCCAACACAAACAAAAGACCAATGTCTCCTATAGTGGGCCACCTAGAAATGGCCACCCATACTTCCCGACTCTCTTGCTTTTGCCCTTATAAGTTGATACTATCCATTCTTTCCCAATTCCTTCTGCACTCAGCGCATCATGAGTCACTTGTTGGAATAGCCCCACACACAGTTCCTCATGTTTCCTCTCTGCTAAGCGCTTTCACAGATTCGGGAACTGAAGGCTGTAGTGAAACTGAGCAAGAGCGCAGCAGCCTTTGAGCTTGGGTTGTTTGTATTTGATTTGAACCTAGTTGCAGGGTCATTGTGAGACTCATGTCTACTTAGGAGTGAGCCATAGGAGAGGAACAGCTGTGCTTCCCAGTGGGAACCCTACCTACCAGGGCCCTGCTGGGCTGATCCCGTGTGTTGACTGCCCTGGGCTTCTTTGCTTTGAAGGCTGGCCTCCTGCACTGCCATGTGTTGCAGAGCTTGGCTCCTAGTCCTGAGTAAAGGTAGCTTTGCCAAAACACGTGCCCGCCCGTCCTAGCATTTCTCACAGCTTTCCAGGGAGCTTTGCTTTAACCTGTTTGCATTGTGTGCAGAAACACTGTCACATCTTCACTTGATTTTGGGGCATGGTGGGTTTTCTGGGTGCAGTCCAGAAGTGGCATGTTCTTCCTGGGTTGAAACAGACAGCTGGTACCCCTGGGATTTTCTTGTATGTACTGCAGCATCCCTGCCTTTGGGGGATGCAGATAGCTGCCTCAGTTGCTCTCAGTGCACAATGGAGAACAGTGATTCAAAGGAGCCACCCTTGTTTCCTTCTGATTTTTTTTTTCTTTTTTCCTTTTTTAGGAAACTCAGTTTAAGAATAAGATCATAGGAGTAAATGATGTTCCACTCCACTGTGTGGATCAGATTTATGGAGGTGAGTGTCCTTTCCATGTCTGCCCCAGAATTAGAGCAATAATGATGATATCTACAATCTGTTAAACTGTTAACATAAGTTACTTTGTGTAAAGCAGCCTTGTAAATGGTAAGTGCAGCATGATGTGGCTTGTGCTTGGGTTGCTTGGTTAGAAGTGAGCACACTGGCCTCAGACCCTCATCTTGCTGTCACATTCTTTTTTCTCTTCAGATGTGTGTATGTATGTGGAGGTCAGAGGACAACCTGCAGGAGCTGTTTAGTTTTTCTCCCTTCCATCCTGCGGGTCCTGGGGAATCACTCAGGTCATCAGGCTTAGTGGCAAGCCCCTTTACCCACTGAGCCATCTTGCTGACTCATCTCCCCCCCTTTTTTTTGGAGATAGTTTTTGTTTGTTTTAATGGAGCCCACTAGCCTCAACCTTGCGGTCTTGCCTCTGGCTCTTCCTCCTGAGTGCTGAGTTTTCAGGTGGAAGCCACCTTACACCTGAAGCCTGTTTTTTCTAATATTCCACATAAAACTTTTCTGTGTTAAATGTTGATCAGACGAGGCTCACTCATTATATGCAGGTAATGGGGATATGCTTGACACGCATTATATGCTTATGTGGCAGTGTCCTTAGAAAAGAAAAAAAGGCTTAAGCCAGACATGGTACTACACACCTGTATTCCCAAGAGGCAGAGGCAGGTGGAGCTTTGAATTTGAATCTAGCCTGGTCTGTAGAGTGAGTTCCAGGATAGAAGCCTTGCCTTATACTCCTCCCATCCCCTCCTCCCTCGTGCTTGATTGTATAGCATTAGGATGTCCTTTCTGCTGACTTAATAAGACTGTCCTTCCAAGCCTCGCTCTCTTTTCTGTTCTCCATTTTGGAGTTCAGGACATTTTCAGAAATTATTCAGCCTGGGTTGAAACAGCTGGTACTCACAGGATTTGGCATTCACAGAATATGATGTTCTCAACACAAGTAGGTGTTGAGTGAGTATAGGCGCTGAAGCAGGGAGGGAAGTGTCAGAAGGCGCTCTAGTCCTAAATGTAAGAATTGAGTAGCATGGAAATGTATTGCAGCACACTCCTCTATCCTTTATGATCTCAGCTTTTGCAGTTTTACAAATTTCCCTTTTTAAATATTTATTAATTTTTAAATTTTATGTATTTGAGTGTTTGTATGAATATGCAGCACATGCATGTCTGGTGCCTGTGAGGTGCGTGTTGGATCTTCTAGAACTGAAGTTACAGATGGTTTGTGAGCCTCCCTCCATGTAGGTCCTGGAAACCAACTCTGTCTTCTGGAAGAGAAACAAGTGCTCTTAACTGCTGAGCTACCTTCC
>NW_022196914.1:8540967-8545634 GCF_008632895.1 Mastomys coucha
GGGGGGGGGGGAAGAACTGCAGTCCCTGGAGCAGGAGCTACAAGCAGTTGTGAACTTTTTGACATTGATGTTGGGACTCGAACTCTGATCCTCTGAAAGAGCAGGAAGTGCTCATAGCTGTGAGCCATTTTTCAGTCCCTTGAGAGCTGAGTTTTCTTCAGGCTGTTGGAATCTAGCCTTAGGTTTACTCTGGAGAAATAAAGAATCCTGCTGGAAGCCAGACATAGCCAGCGCTTTGGAGGCAGAGGCAGGTGGATCTCTGAGTTTGAGGCTAGCCTTATCTACAAAGTTAGTTCCAGGACAGCCAGGACTATACAAAGAAACCCTGTCTTGAAAAAAACTAACCAACCAACCAACAAAAAACCTGCAAGAAATAAAACAAAAAACCAAAAAGAATCCTGCTGAGAGGGCTGTGTCCTTAGAAGCTGACAGTCTTCCTG
This sequence comes from Mastomys coucha, assembly GCF_008632895.1. NCBI lineage: Eukaryota > Metazoa > Chordata > Mammalia > Rodentia > Muridae > Mastomys > Mastomys coucha. Next base: position 8,541,408 of record NW_022196914.1, read on the forward strand.
TTCTTTAGCATTGCCATGTAACATTCATTTCTACTCATGATTTCCACATTGATTGTAGTATTTGATGAGAAAAAAAAACCTCTGTTTGGACAACTGAAGAAGTACCCTGAGAAGCTTGTTATCCACTGCAAAGACCTGCGGGTGCTCCACTTCTGTCTGAGGTACACAAAGGAGGAGGAAGTCAAAAGGGTAACTAGCTGCATGTGTTTTTAGGTTTTTCCCATCAGGCTTCCCCCAGGGACTGTAGGCTGGCTTATATTGCCTGAAGTGGGAAGGGAGCCTTTCACTTTGTGAAGCTGAAACCAGCTGTAATTTCATTAGATTCATGTGGGCAAGCGTGACTGTGCTTCTCTGAGCCCTCCAGTTCATAGTGCTGGCCACCTAGAAGCACTTCAGGCTGGGAAGTGATGAGTTAGGTAAGGGTCCGTTGGGGAGTGCTCAGGCTGGTCCTCGTCCTGACAGTCTGTGTAAAGCAGGAGCTCTGCCTTCCAACTCATAAGAGTCGGTGTGCTTACCTCTACAAGGTAGCACTTGTGTATGGACCTAGGAACACGGGTCACCAGGTGCACCTTGAAGTTTTAGCATCGTATCCTGGTGGTCACAGTAAGTTGCAGTCAGGAATGGCTGTACCCGTTTGCTGCAGTTCATTATAGTTTCTTAGGTTTTTCTTGTCAAGACAGTGAAGGTCTTGCCCCTCTCATAGTGCTCACATTAGGGAAAGCGCAACAAGAAGCCAGTTTGCTTTTACTGTCTTATCTGCAGTGAATTATGCACGCTGTGGGTTAATGTCCTTATTCTCTTTCAGATATATGGTAGTTCAGTTAGAGTAGGAAATGTGATTGTAGTATCTTTTCTGAGCAGGCAAAGAATGCTGTAGATGGAGAAAATTCCCCAAGAGACAAAGCATTTCCTTTTGAACAGTTATTTTAGTCGTTTATCCAAACATACTTTTTGTTAACACAGTAAACAGACAGAAAGCACAGTAGACAGATTTCTTTTTCCTTTTAAGACAAGGTCTTGTGTAGCCCAGGCTGGCCTTTCTCTGTAGCTGGGAATGACCTTGAAGCTTTGATCCTCTTCCCTCCACCTCCTGAGCTGGAACTATAGGCATATGCTGCTAGGGCTTTGTGCATGCTTAGCAAGCATACTGCTGAACCACAACCACAGTCCTTTTCCTTACTGTCTAGAGGACCCACAAGTGACTCAGCTAATGTCTTGCTTATTGTCTGATATCAGTATTTAGTCTTAGACATGTTGAATACTTGGACCTGACCTAGAGGGCCCTAATAGTTGAGATTTTCAACTCTTAGTTTTTGGAAATTAGACTGTGTTTTAACTTTTCCCTAGAAATTAAGAACTCTTAGAAAGCATGACAAAATAATGTTCTATTTTCTCTGGCACTATTCCAAGAGCTAACTTCAGCTTCAGCAAAGGGTGTGGTGTCCCAAAAGCCCTGTTAGTGTGATAGAGAACAAAGATAAGTTGACTCCTACCTTTCTTAGCATTGATTTATCAGAAGCATAACTGTATCCATTTATCCTTTCTTCTCTAGATTGTCAGTGGCATAATCCATCATACCCAGAGTCCCAAACTGCTGAAAAGGCTGTTTTTGTTTTCCTATGCAGCTGCTGTACATGACACAGGTAAGTCTTTTCTGAACTATCATTGTGGAGTAGTCAGGGGCATTTCTGTTTGGTTTTGGTTTTGTCTTTCCCTGTAACCCAAGCTGACCTCAAACTCAGGCACTTCCTCCTGTCTCAGTCTCCTGAATGCTGGCATTACTGGCAAGTATCCCCACTCCCACAAGGTTCCTTTCTTTCTACTCTCACCTGTAATCAGGAAGGGAAACCTCATCATTGTTAGTTTGTATCACTGTGGTCAAATATTTGTCAGGAAAGAGAAGAAAGATTTATTTTGGCTCACCATTTGAGAGGGTTCAGTTCATGTTTTCTTGACCCATGTACTTGATGTGAAGGCCCCTGGACTTCACATCAAGGTGAAGGACGTGGAATAGAAAAAGAAGGGAACAGAAAGCAGACAGAACCTTCAGAGACCTGCTCCCTCAGAGATTTCTATGACTTGCTTCCTCCAGGAATGCCTAATTTCCCAAAGTATCTGCATCCATCCTGTCTTAGGGTTATTAGTGCTGTGATGAAACACCAGGACCAAAAGCAAGCTGGGGGAAAGGGGCTTTTTTGGCTTACACTTCCACATTGTAGTCCACCATTGAAGGAAGTCAGGACAAGAACTTAAACAGCAATGGAACCTGGAGGCAGGAGCTGATGTAGAGGCCATGGAGAGATGCTGCTTACTGGTTTGATTCTCATGGCTTGCTCAGCCTGCTTTCTTATAAAACCCAGGACCTCCAGCCTGGGATGGCACCACCCACAAGAGCTGGGCTCTCCCCCATCAATCACTGATTACGAAAATGCCTTATAGGCTTGCCTACAGTCTAGTCTTTTCTTAAATATTTATTTATTATGTGTATGTGAGTACACACTGTAGCTGTACAGATAGTTGTGAGCCTTCATCTAGTTGTTGGGAGTTGACTTTTAGGACCTTTGCTCGCTCCGGTCGACCCTGCTCTCTCAGTTCCTGCTCGCTCCAGCCCAAAGATCTATTTATCATTATAAATAAATACACTGTAGCTGTCTTCAGTCGCACCAGAAGAAGGCGTCAGATCTCATTACGGGTGGTTGTGAGCCACCATGTAGTTGCTGGGATTTGAACACAGGACCTTTGGAAAAGCAGTCGGTGCTCTTAGCCGCTGAGCCATCTCACCAGCCCTACAGCTTAGTCTTATGGATGCATTTTCTCAGTTGAGCTTCCTTCCTTTCAGATGACTCTAGCTTGTGTCAAACTGACATAAAGTTATCTAGCATACCCCCAAATAACAGCATATTTGGGTTCAAGCATTCAGTGCATGCTTCATTTAGAGCTTTCCTTTTTTCTTTTTTTTTTCCTGTGATCTTTCCTTAACATACCTTTTAGGTCTGTTTGCTTTCGTGTTGCACTGAGTTGTTTTATGGTTACTTCTTATGAAAAGTAAAATGGGGTTAGAGAGGTGGCTTGGTAGCCAAAGTGCTCCCTGTGGCACTCGGTGGCAGGCACAAAGGCTTGAGTGTGAACCCCTGGTATCCATGTAAAAGACAGGTGCAGTGGTGCTTTTACAACTGGGGCACAAGGGGCAGAAAAGGGCGGATTGTGGGAGCTTCCTGGCCAGCCAGTCTTGCTCAGAGCAAAGTCTAGATTTAGTAAGGGACCCTGTCTCAAAGATAAGTTCGAGAGCAGTAGAGGAAGACACCTGGTGCCAACATCTGGCATCCACATGTGCATGCATAGGTCAGTACACACACAGATGAATTTTAATTTTTCTGAATTAAATTTAAAAATGGTGAAATCAGTATTATACTGGAAGTTTGAAACTAATCAAAAAAAATTTGAGCTGGAGAGATGGTTCAGCAGATAAGAGGACTGGCTGCTCTTCCAGAGGTCCTGAGTTCAATTCTCAGCAACCATAGAGTGCTCAAAACCATCTGTAATGGGATCTGATGCTCTCTTCTGATGTGCCAGTGACAGTGTACTCATACATTAAAAAAACAAAACAAAACAAAACAAAACATTGAGACAATTTAAAATAACCCTATTTGTCTCTTGAGTTCTTTTTTTCTTGAGTTTTTATACTCAAGAAATACACTTGACTTTATTTAAGATTCTAGAGTATTCTAGAGGATGCTTTATTTAAAATTCTAGAGGAAGTGGGTACTTAGTGATCCTGGCTCCCATGTCAGAGACGTCTGGCTGGCTTGTTTAAGAGCACATAGAAAGATTTTGAACTGCACCAACCACTGATTTAGTAAACATCTGTTGAATGCTTCTGTGGGCCTGGTTCTGTGGAAGGTAGGGTTAAGCAGAACTAAGTCTCTCCACTCAGGGATGTAAAAACAAAAGGAAGTACAAAGACTGATGTGTTCTGCCAAGCAAGTGCCCCTTCAGTGGCAGAGGCAGTCATTTGAGGGAGTGAGCCACGCCCTGTCTAGGAGTGTCCCTGGTAAGAGCTGGCATTAGGCTTGGAGATATGCATACATTTCTGAGAGAATGTCACACTGTAGGATTTATGGATGATTTAGATGAAGGAATAAAGATTTTTGTGTCTTTCCTCAAGCACTGCCCACATTTTGTCCTTTTTCTTTCTTTTCTCTTCTTTTCTTTTTTTTTCTTTTCTTT
>NW_022196914.1:8545688-8552811 GCF_008632895.1 Mastomys coucha
GGAGACAGGTGTCCAGTTCTAGGTGGCCTGGGACTCACCGAGCAGACTAGGCTAAGGATACAAGTGTGCACCATGCCATCATATCTGCCTCCCCCCCACCTTTTTTTGACAGGGTTTCTTTGTGTAGACCTGGCGGGCTTGGAACTCAGTTTTCAGGCCAGGCTGGCCTTGAATTCATGTAGATCCACCTGCCTCTGCCTCCTGAGTGTTGAGACTAAAGGTGAGCACCAGCCCAGCTTTTATTTTTTTCTTTAAATATATGCTGTGGGGATCATACTCAGGTCTTTCTTGCTTGTAAGGAAGGCACTTTACTCATTGTATTGATCCCAGGCTTTTGTTTTTTTTATTTTCCCCTGAACCCTTCAGTCACCCATTGGCCACTCGAGTATATGATTCAGTCTCTAAGTATTTGTAGTTAGATTCTGTTGCTATTGATTTCTTCTAGTCTTATTCACTATGATCTATGAGGTACAAGAAACAATTTCAATTCTTCTGTATTTGCTAAGAGTTGCTGTGCAGCCTAGAGTGTATATGATCTCTTTGAGAGGAAGCTCCATGGCTACTGAGAAGAATAAGGTGCGTTCTGTTTTGATTAGGTAGAATATTCTGTAGATATATGTTAGATCCATTTGGTCTATGGTACAGTTTAACTCTGGGGTTTCCTCATTCTGTTTTAGATTGTGACTGATCCAGAGATGAGATGCAGATATTGAAGTAACCCCGGTTTTATCAGGACCTATCAGACCTTTATGCCCCATTAGTGATTGCTTTATGAAGTTGGGAATCCTTGCATTTGGCACATGGATGTTCATTATTTTTTATGTGTTCTTGATGAGTCCCTCCCTTGATTATTATATAGTGGTCTTCTTTCTATGGTCTTAGTTTGGTTTCAAGTAGACTTCAGATAACAGAAGAGTTATCCTGCTTGTTCTGGACTTCCCATTTGTTGATAGACTGACTTCTATCCACTAACTTTCAGTCTGTGCCAGTGCATTGTTTCCTGGAGATGGTAGGTAATTGAATCTGTTATTTTTTTGATTATTTTAAGTTATGTATATGCACTTCTTTGTGGATGTCATCCAGTATGGGTTATGGGAACCAAATGTGCGTCCTTTGGCTTTTAATTGCAAAGCTATCTCTTCAGTCCCTAGAGCTGGGTTTTGTTTGTTTGTTTGTTTGTTTGTTTACTATTTTTTTAAAAGATTTACTTATCATTATATGGAAGTACATTGTAGCTGTCTTCAGACACACCAGAAGAGGGCATCAGCTCTTATTACAGATGGTTGTGAGCCACCATGTGGTTGCTGGGATTTGAACTCAGGACCTTCGGAAGAGCTGTCAGTGCTCTTAACCGCTGAGCCATCTCGCCAGCCCCCCCTAGAGCTGTTTTTTAAATATATTTAGCCTGTCTGCACCTTTTATTTTGTTTTATTTTATTTTTTGGTGAGTTGAGAGAGAGTTTTATTGGTTGTTTTATTGTTTTTCTGGCTGGGTGGATTACTGTCTGCTGTTAGCATTAAGACTTTGCTAGTTTAGTATGTTGGATATGATGGATTTCTCTCTAGTTCTCCTTTGTTCATGTGTTGCTCTCAGGAAATTTATTCTTTTATGTACTATCAATGATTTTGACTTTATGCTGGCTGTGGTCATATATTGCCTTAGTTTGTTCTTGTCTTGAATTATCCATAATTCTCTGTCAATTCTAAAAGATAGTTTTGCTGATGTAGCAATTTAGGTTAGTAATTAATTACTTTCAGGACTTGAAGTATATTGTTCCATGCTTTCCTGTATTTTAGGATTGCTGGTGTTATTTTGATTGCTGGCCTTTATAGGTGAATTGGCTTTTTCCTCTCAGACCTTTTAATAATGTTTTATTCTATGTCTGTCTGCATAACTTTTTGAGACGTGGTCTCATTGTAGCCTGGCCTACAACTAACTGTATCACAAGGTAGCTTCAGACTAGTGGGTGGACCTGTTTTAACCTCTCAAAAGTTGAGATTATGGGGATAAGCCATTATGCTTAGCTGCTTTGTTGTTGTTGTTGTTTCTGTTCTTGTTGGTTATTGTTATGTGGATTTTGTGTGGGTGTGTTTCATGTGTTTATGCTCATGTAGGTGTGTATGTACATGCATATTCAGGCCAGAGGTTGACCGTGGGTGTCTTTGACAGTTCCTCTCCACTTTATTTTTTGAGACAGGGTCTTTCACCAAACCTAGAGGTTATTGACTGAGCCAACTGGCCAGTGAGCTTCAGTGATCCACTTGTGTTTGCTCACCTTCTTTTTTCTTAATGCTGGGGTTCAGCTCTGTGCTGCTGTGTCCAGCTTCCAGATATGTGCTGCTATGCCTAGCTTTTCTTGTTTGTTTTTATTTTTGAGACAGGGTTTCTGTCCTCGAGCTTGCTGTGGAGACAGGCTGGCCTCAAACTCACAGATATCTTCCTGCCTCTGTTTGGCTTTAAGGTAGGGGCCATTACACGAAATCCACCTTTTAAGTAGGTGTTAGGGATCTGAACTCACATCCTCATACTTGTATAACAAGCACTTCACCCATTGAGCCATCTCCCTAGCTTCTGCTTTGCATTTCTCACATCTTGGTTATAAATTGTAGAGAAGTTCTTTAGAGATGTCTATTTAGGGTTCTAAATGTCTTGTATGTTTGTGCTTTCTCATTTTAAAAACAGCAGTGTTAATGCCTCTCTTGTGAAGATTATTAAGCATTAAATTCATGGCATATAGGAAATCATTAAATGAGAGCTAGTTGAAAATAAAAGTGCCTGTTATCTGGGCATCGTGGCACACACTTGTACCCAGTACTTGGAGACAAAAGTAGGTAGATCTCTGTGAGTTCAGTGCCAGCCTGATTTAGTTACTAGGTTTATGGGCAGCCAGGGCTATATACAGAGACCCTGTTTCAAAGAAGAAAAGTTACCTACCATTCATAGTGGGCCATGTGTGAGGATTACAGTTCACATTATATTACTAAGGCAAACAGGAAATTTGTCCCTGAAGTTCATCTTTGTTGCAGACAGATCTTTCCATTATAGCTACAGTGTTGGGAGTATGACAGTATGGGAGCATAGCTTGGTCTTTGCTACTTTGTGGCTTCTTCTTGTTCCTGTCCTTGTTCTCCACCTTTCAGTTTCACCCCTATCACCTATCTAGAGAGAAACCCTGAATCTGATTTCTTTCCTTTTGTTTCTTCTTTGAGCAGGAATACTAACAAACGGCAACTAACCCTTCTGAATGATCAACAACTGCCAACCCTGCCTCTTGGTATCCTAGCATTTATATACCCTCTGAAAAGTTCCCAGAATTCCAAACATCACACAGCCACTATCTCCAGCTGGCAAAGCCACACCTCTGCTAGAGCTCCAGGCAAATCATAGTCATCTGCTGTGGACAGTCCGAAGCAGCTCCATATCCCCTTACCTGGGATCAAAACGAAAACACATTCTTATAATATTTCTGTGTTGTTGTTGTTTGTTTGTTTATTTTTAAAGAAACCAAAATTCCAAAATTGTCATTGCATATCAGTTTATATAAACAATCTATTGGGCTCATACTTGAAAAATAATCATCTGTAGTTTTAGAAATTCTGCCTTTTTATTCTGATTCTGGCCCAGGTGCTTTGGTGGTGTTGACTAATTATACATAATCATCTCTCAGATTCATATTGAAAAATCAATATTTTAGTTTTATAAATTCTACTTCTTCCATACATCCTAATTAAAAAAAATTTTTTGGCCAGGGAGTGGTGGCACATGCCTTTAATCCCAACACTTGGAAGGCAGAGGCAGGTGGATTTCTGAGTTCGAGGTCTACAGAGAGAGTTCCAGGACAGCCAGGGCTAAACAGAGAAACCCTGTCTCAAAAAACAAAAAAACAAAATTGTTGTTGTTGTTGTTAAGATGGGGTCTCACTATGTAACTCTGGCTGGCCTGGAACTTACTATGTAAAATCAGGCTGGCCTCAAACTCAGAGATGCATCTATCATCTCTGTGTCCTTGAGTGCTGACATTAAAGATGTTTAGCACTGATCCTGATGTTTTTTGGTCTGGTCCTTGCCAGGACAGTTTCTGTCTTGCTAACTAACACATAGTAAATGTTAGATTCTTACCTTTCAGACTTTGGCATTTTCATGACCCTCTGGTGTTAGTTTTGGGGTTTTGTCTGGTTTTGTACCAGATACTCAGAATATATAGAACCTTTATTCTAATTACATCCTTTGCTGACCCTTCCTTTTCACCTTCTTGGGGGTTAGGGTAGTAAAGATTATTAGTTTTTGGGTATGGATTTTGTTAATGTGAGCGCTTTATAGTTCAGATCTTGCTGTCTCTACCTCCTCAGTACTGGGAATACAAGCACCTGGCTAGACCAGATGTGTGCAGCCTTGGTTGAAAGACAAGCACATTACCAACTGAGCTTTTTTTTTTTTTTTTTTAATAAGTATTTTTAGGGTAGACAGATAGATATAATATCTGTTTGTCTATGGTGTTATTTTGAGGCAGAGTTCTAATATGTAGCTCAGGCTACTCTCAAACTTAAGATTCTACTTTAGCCTTCTAAATGTTGACATTATAGGCATGAGTACTGTCCTTGTCTTATATAATATCTTTTTAGCCTTATTTGTTTTTATGTGTATAATTGTTTGCTTAAATGAATATGTACAACCACACGTTGTAGCCAGAAGAGGACACTGGATCCTCTGAGATTGGAGTTATAGGCAGCTAGGAGCTGCTATGTGGGTGCTAGAAATTGGACCCGGGTAGTCTGGTAGATTAGCCAGTGCTCTTAACCACCGAGACATCTTTCTATCCCACTTACACAATATTTTTCGTATGCCTGTGTTTTGACTGTGACGTAAGATTAGGTGTGGAATTTTCCACATTGGCAGTTACGTTTCAGATTTTCTTTCATAGTTTTAGATTAGGAATATTCAATGTATGTAAACATTGATTATTGTTATTATTCTAGCTACTTTTACCGTAACTTTGTTTTATTTAACAAAAGCAGCTGGGGTGGTTTTAGCAAGCACTTACCCTTTTTCCAGGAAGTTTGGGTTTTTCGATGTGAATGATACTTCCAGCAATGAGGGATGGCTTGGAGGAAAGCCACAGCTCTTTCTGCTGAGCCTTGGGCAGTATGTGTGGACATTTTGTTCTGAAAGTGCTGAGTTACTAGCTAGAGTTCCTGTCACCAGGATGCAGGCCTGGGCTGTTGGACCCTGTCTTCACTGGGACTCTCCACTCTATTTATGGCCTGCAGTAACCAAGTGCCATCCTGGATTCCTCTTGTAGGCAGTGCATCCCAAACTGAAGGAGGACTGATTCCAGAGTCTGACATGCTGTTCTCATCAGTGTGCCCTGTTAGGCACATGTGGCAGGGCTAAGAACACTGCAGTCCTTAGCCTTTGTGCCAAGATCGTCTTTCAGTGTTTCACAGGGTTTGTGTTTGATGTAAATCATTTCATGGGCAGCTGACTAAGAATGGAGCTAGAATGGACTTTTGCAAGGAATGGAACAAGAATAGCCTTTTAGGGCTGGAGGGATGGCTTAGCAGTTAAGAGCACTTGCTGCTTTTCCCATGGAACCAAGCTCAGTTCCCAGCACCCATATTAGGTTGCTCACAACTGCCTGTAATGCCAGCTCCAGGGGATCCAGTTTCATATCCTGGTTCCCACACACTCTTAGCATACAGAAACAGATGTACAAATATACACATAAAATATACACATATAAAATTAAAAACAAAACAACCCTTGTCTTAAATATTTAGAGGCAGCATGGACCAGTGAGATGGCTTAGTAGGTAAAATTGATCACCTTTAGACCTGTTAATCTAAATTTAATCCCCAGCACCCACATGGTGGGAGAACTGACTCCTGCCTAGTTGTCATCTGATCAACAAATGTGTACTATGACAGGCATGCATTCACACACACACACACACACACACACACACACACACACAAAATAAAAAATAAAAAAATGTAATAGACATTTGAATAAAGTTCCCATTGTAATTTTGCATGAGTGACAGAAAGTGGAACAGTTAAGTTATGAATTTATTCTTCCTCTATTAAAATTCTCTATTAAAATTAGACTCAGTGTAATACATTGGGTTCAGAGCTTGTGCGCCCACATGAACAGGTATCAGCATCATGCCAAGATTTCACTGCCATGCTCATCTTCTTTTCTTAGCCGCTGATCCCAGGAACTATACTGTCATGTTTGACACACCAAAAGACTGGTGTTGGGAGCTGGAGCGGACCAAGGGTAGTGTGAAGTACAAAGCAGTGAGTGTGAATGAAGGCTACCGAGTCTGTGACAGGTAAGCTCTCCATGTTGGCCCTCCCCAGTAGTCGGGTGTATGTGTGTGGGCATGTGCATAAGTGTCTGTAGTCAGATACATGAGGCCAGAAGAAGGCCTCAGATCGTATATTAGGGTTCTCCTAAGAAGCACGTCTGAGACAGACGTGCACACACACACACACAGAAATAATTTATTAGGCTTTCCTTCAGGGTGTGGGCTGGCTTCTCAGCAACTCCAGGCCTCCAGCCTGTGTTGAAATCTTGAAAGTTGGTTCTAATAGCAAAGGAATACCACAGTAACAGACAGATGATCTTGTCAGCAAAAGTGAGGACAAGAAGGCAAAACAAAGCAATTTTCTTCTTCCTTGTCCTTGTGTCCAGGCTTCTACCAGAAGGTGCCACCCACATTTAGCATGTCTTCATACTTCAGATGTGAACACATTCCTCATAGGAATGCCCAGAGCTTGGGTTTTAGTTGGTTTCGGATACAGTCACGTTGACAACCATGATGAGTCATCACCGATCCCAGGGCTGGAGTGAGAGGCCTCTCTGAGAGGTCTGGGAAATGGGTGCTGTAAATTGAACGCTGATCCTTTGGAAGAATAGCACATACAGCTGGGCTTAGTGACACATGCTTTTTTAATCTCAGCATTTGGGAAGTAGAGACAGGTGGATCTCTCTGAGTTTGAGGTGAGCCTAGGCTACATAGCAAGTTCCATGACAGCCAGGGATAAGTGCCCTTTACTCAGAGCTGAGAGAAGAGGAGGCCAGGAAACCTGGTAGGCAGAAGAGCCAGGCAAGGCTGTGTACCC
>NW_022196914.1:8552907-8560905 GCF_008632895.1 Mastomys coucha
GGAGAGTAAAGGGTAAGGAGAAGGGATGGTCGGATGCTTCCTGAAGAATTTATTCTTTTTGATTCTGAGAACAATGAGGGGGAGTTTGAGCAGATGCAGGGAGTGATTTGGCCTACATTTTTAAAGGATGACTCTGCTGATCTGTTTTTAGAAACTTGAATCTTATCATTTGGGAACATAGCTTCCTAGCGCTGTGCTGACTGCTTCATAAAATACTGTAGGTTTATAGCACTTTTTATATTCGAGTGTCTCAGGTTTCTTCAGCAGACCAGTTTTGAACCATGAACAGGATGACCCCTCCTGGAGTTGTTCTGGGTTAGAAGGACACACTGTAGCATCATGAGAACTGGCTGTTCAGTGCCACAGGCCTATCACTTGTCCTTTTTAATTCACTCCTAAATCTTTCCTTCACTGTACTCTGTGGAGATACAAGAAGCTGTGTAGCCCTGTGGGATGTGTGCTTTACAGAGGGACCCATGAACTAATGCTGACACAGCATGCTATAGCTCTGCCCTGAGCTACCCTTCCCAGACTACAGCTGTGCCTGAGTGGATTGCCCAGCTTTCATAATGAAGCTGCTCTGAGACTGGCTCTTCACTTAGAACTCATCCTGCTGCTTAAAGTGACTGTTTTGAAGAGGGAGAACTAATTGCTCATAGTCTCTGAAGACTGCCTGGGATCTGCCAGAGCCAAGTGGGACAGGTGAGCACACCCTCCAACTTGTGCCTGGTGTGGTGCTCAGTGCTCATGGACAGAGGCTAAAAGCTGCTAGACATTCATTCAGTCTGACCTTTTAAATGTTTTTGTGTGAACAACTTTGTATAGGATGAAATTAACTAGAAAGGTAACATTGTAGAATATTCAATCTTACTGGATGGGGAAGGCATGCAAACCTTTTTTAGGACCAGGGGCCCACTGGGGCTTTATGACATGTGTATTAATAAAGGCCCTGAGAACTCCTCGGGTGACGTCACTGTCCAGTCAGTACTTCCCACTGATATTCAGTCCCCACAGAGCTTGTCGGAATGCAGGTGTCACTGAGTAGGTGGGGGTGAGCGAGTCTGCTGTACCCTCATAGCATGGCATTCCAGAGCAGAGCTTAATCCCTCTGCTTTCCTGGAGAGCTTTGAGCTTCTGATTTGTAATCCTGTGGCCAAGCCTAGATTTTGTAATTTTCTAATCCTTCCCTGTGCTTTTAATGGGAGTTTTGAGTTTAAAAGCCATTGATCTATTGAAATGTTTTTACTCTAGTGACTCCCTAAAGAAAGGTTAGCTTACTGCCCACATACTCAGGCAAGTATGTAAGAAATATTAGCACCTCAGGATTTCAGAAGTCAAGATCATAACGCTGTTGTGACTTGAGGGCCTTAGCCATGGCCAGAGTTTCACAGACGTAGGTATATATCATAGTCTCATATGATCTTTCTCCTTTTAAAATTGTCTGTAAAGAGCCTGGAGAGATGACTTAAGGGCTATGAGCACTTCCTGCTCTTCTAGAGGACCCCAATTTAGTGTCCTATGCCTATGTCTGACTGCTCTAACAACTTCCTGTTACTCCAGCCCCAGGGAAATCTGACTGCCTTCTATTTTGGCCACCATCACCCAAACACACGTGGCATATAATCACACAGACCCACACATACACATAGAAAAATTAATAGTTAAGATTATCCTCGAGGTTTCTTTAATACAAATTTTGAAGCATTATAGCAAAAGAATATATGTCCAACTTCCTTTTATCCATTTACTCAGGTATAACAATGATTAATTCATAGCTAACCCTGTCTTCTCTATACATCCACCTACTTGTTTCCCCTTTGCATTGTTCAGAAATGAATTTCAAACCTCATTTCATTTAGGTTCAGTATATATTACAAAGAACAAAGGACTGGGATTTTTTTAATAAACACAGCATGAAAACCATTATCATACTTTTCAAATTCACACTACTTATTTTTGTTTGTTGAGACAGGGTCTTCCTTTGTAGCCTGTGCCCTGGAATTTTCTATGAGGTCCAGGCTGACCTCATAGAGATCTACCTACCTCTGCCTCCCAAGTCCTGGGATTACAGGCCTGTGTTATGCCTGTTCACACACTGCTTCTTTGATATCTAATTAGTATTTCAAATTCCCCAGGATTTGGTTTTCCTTAGGGTGGAGGGAAGTTCTTTTGTTTTGGTGTGTGTATGTGTGTGTGTGTGTGTGTATGTGTGTGTGTGTTTTGAGACAGGGTTTCGCCCCGTACCCAGGCTAGCCACTCAACTGCTAGGGTTATAGGAGTGCATCACCAATTCTTAACTCGCTTTTATAAGAATTCTTTTTTTGCCAGGTGGTGGTGGTGTACGCCTTTAATCCTAGCCCTTGAGAGGCAGAGGCAGGCGGATTTCTGAGTTCGAGGCCAGCCTGGTCTACAGAGTGAGTTCCAGGACAGCCAAGTCTACACAGAGAAACCCTGTCTCGAAAAACCAAAAAAAAAAAAAAAAAGAATTCTATTTTTTTTAATTTATTGTTAATAAAGATTGAGTAGCATTTTTGCCATTTCTTGATGGGTTTTTGAAGTGTAGACTCTCACACTTTTTCTTGAAGAAATCAAGCTCTTTGCTAATTGTTTCCAACAGTGGAGTTTGGCCACACCCCCTAGTAGTCCAATGAATTGGTGAGTGGCTCAGTCATTGTACTCTGACCCATCTTTCCATGGGGCTGGAGGATGGATCAGTGGAGAAGACTACTTTCTGCTCTTACAGAAGCCTGGGGTGTGGGTGTCAGCACCCACATGTTTGGCTCACAACTCTGAATACTGTAGAGTGTGTCTGTAACTCAACATCAAGGGAATCTAACACCCTCTTCTGCTTTTCAAAGTCACTTGCATGGACATGATATGGTATACAGACATACTCTCAAGTACACACTCATACACATAAATTCTTTTTTTTGAAGTTAATCTTATCTATGACTCTGCTTGACAGAGTCAATATGCAAATACCATCTGATTACTTTCCATTACAGCAAAGCTGCACAGGTGCCTTTGGTCTCAGGAGGCATTATTTATGACTAGGAGCCAGTGTGCCCATGTAGTTTTGATCCCTGCAACTTTGAAAAATTAGCTTTCTCATGTTCTTCTATTTAGCAGGCTTATTGTAAAGATGATGATTCCTGTAGATAACAAAATCACAGTGTGTAACTAAATTTTCAAACCTTATTTTTTTGTTATTATTTTTTGTTTTTTTGTTTTTTCGAGACAGGGTTTCTCTGTATAGCCCTGGCTATCCTGGAACTCACTCTGTAGATCAGGCTGGCCTCAAACTCAGAAATCCGCCTGCCTCTGCCTCTCAAGTGCTGGGATTAAAGGCGTGCACCACCACCACCCGGCTCAAACCTTTTTTAATGATGGTTCTTAAATGCTTTAACTTTCTTTGTAGCCTACTACCCACCAGAGGTAGTGGAAAAGAATAGATATGGGTAGGGGGTGGACCTGTTTAGAAAGGTTCTTTGGAGCAGCTCCCATCCATGTTGTCTGGAAATCGGCAGTTCATAAGTTAGCAGACAGTGGCAACTCGATCTACTCGCAAACACTTCAGCAGCAGTCCAGCTCAGTAGAGTCAGGTTAGCAATAGTGATTACAAGGCCTAGCAGAGACAGCCAGGCCTCAGCCAGTCAGCAGGAGGGACCCGGAGAAATGCCAGGAGTTCTCCTCTGTGCCTCTCTCAGGGAAGTGAAGATCAGTGAAGACTTGAGACCCACAAGCATTGTACAGCTAGCTGTACCAGCAAGTCAGGTTCTGTCTCCATCACTCTGTGGAGTCCTATTTATAGCCTCCAAGCATCACGTGTCCTCTACATGTCTTGCCTCAGCATGTGCATCCAATCAACCCAAGTCCATAGAGTCCCCACAAATTGAGCTCAACTATGCAATGTAAGGCAGATCAGTACATGTATGTTGTTGCAAAGAATCCATCACGTGTCCTTTCACGTGTCTGCTTTAGTGAAACATTCCTTCATGTGTTTGCCCTGGCAAAACACCATCCAAATGACTTTCCAAAGAACCCGTAAGTTTCCACTTCAACAGTGTAACCCAGGAAGAGCCTCAGTCAGTGTGATGTCTTAGTTTCCCTTTTTCTTTTTTTTTCTTTTTTTTTTTTTTTTTTTTCTTTTTTTGGTTTTTTGAGACAGGGTTTCTCTGTGTAGCCCTGGCTGTCCTGGAACTCACTTTGTAGACCAGGCTGGCCTCGAACTCAGAAATCTGCCTGCCTCTGCCTCTCAAGTGCTGGGATTAAAGGCGTGCGCCACCACCGCCTGGCTTCCTTATTCTTTATCTGTAAAATGGAAATGGACACACTATATACCTGACAGTGAGGTTGGATTAAACAAGTCGTTCATGTGCTCGACTGGGGAAGTCTGCCACAGAGGAGCGAGCACTCACAAACATTGGTTGTTAGCAGAACTTGTTTGAGACTGGGTCCTTCTCCTGTTGTTGTTGTGTTTTTGTGTTATTTTGAGACAGGGTTTTTCTGTGTAGCCCTGTCTGTCTTGGAAATCACTTTGTAGACCAGGTTGGCCTCCTAAGAGCTGGGATTAAAGTCATGCTGCCATGCCTGTCTCAGAGTATGTGATAAAATGGGTAGCAGTCATGGTTACCAATTTTCACATTCAATTTTGTGTAATTATAAGCAACACAGGTGTTTGTGTTGTTACTCTTTGATGAGATTTTGGACTTCATATATTTTTAGATTTCACATTTTCCAGTCTCCCCCCTTTTCAGTGCTAAAGATCAAGTCTAGGGTCTTCTACATGCTAGGCAGGGGCTCTGTTGCAGAGCCGTACCCTCACCCCCATCTTCCTCATCTTTTAGAAGAGGACACTGAGCCAGCAGAGGCAGGGCTGTGCAGATCATAGGCAGAGCTAGGGCTGGAATCCAGATTCCTAACCTGTCTGATCACAGCGCTTGTCAGCAGCCCAGGGACAGCAGTTCACCTGAACTAGGTCTCAAGGGAAGTACGGTCCTTTGTATAACACTTTGTTTTTTCCTTTGTGAGTGTTTACATATTTTGTAAATTAAGTGTCTGTCTGAAAGCTGATGCTATCTCTTGCTTCTAGGTTGCCAGCATACTTTGTTGTCCCCACTCCCCTTCTGGAAGACGATGTGAAGCGTTTTCAGGGCCATGGTATACCAGTAAGTACATCTGGAACCCTGGCAGAGGAGGCACCAGTGCTGCCAGCCTGTCCTAGCAGTGATCCCTAGCGCCCTTTGGCTTAGTGCTCCAGAGTTTGTCTCCAGTGGAAGAGTAATCCAGAGGACCACAGGGACTCCCTAAGCAGCCTCCTAAACATGAGGCTCCCTGGAGCAAGTCTGAAGCCATCACAAATGCTCTTGCAATTTTAGCAGACACTGAGGTGCTTTAGGAGGATAATAGGCCCACTTACTTGAACACTTAAATCATTTTGCACCTGAACTGACACTACTCATAGTGGAAGTTAAGATTACTTTTTGCCAGCTCTGTTAACCTTGATCTGGGTATAGCTGAGGCTTCTAGAAGATAGCCTGAGGCACAGAATAGGAGGGGATGGGAGCCATCTTTAATGTCACTGACCTAATAAAGCATGACCAGATGGCACTGACTTTTAATTGTTGACGGAGTTTCCAAGTTGTGGGAATTTAGTAAGGAATCAGAAACATAAGCACGTGCTGCGTAGTACACAAGGCTGCTTTGCCAGCAGAGTCTTGACGGTGAGCTGAGATGGTGAAACTCCATCCTATTCCTGAGCCCACGGAGGGGAGGCCCTTATAGACATAGAGTCCCTGGGACGGGCCCACAAGGGCAGCTCTTCAGCACCAGCCTGTAGCACTATTGACTGAATATTGCCAGATGGCTGAATGTTTTTTAGAGGAAGCCAGAGATGCAGATTTCTATGTGAATTTTCCTGATCTCCAACTAGATGTGGTTAAATTGGAGAATTAAAAAAAAAAAAATGTTCCTTGTGGTATAGCTGGATCACATTCCACCAGTTGTCAGCCCTTGATTGACAGCTGAAGTTTCCATACTTGTCTTTACTCTCTTGAAAATTATTAAAGCTGTGAAAGAGTTTTGTTTATGTGGGTTGTGTCATTTTAGAAATTCCACTTAAAACTGGGTGTGATGGCTCATGCCTGTAATCCCAGCACTGACTGAGCCAGAAGGATTGCTATGAGTTTGTGGCCAGCATGCATTCCATAAGTTTTAGACTAGTGTAGGCTACAGAGTGAGACCCGGTTTTGTTTTGTTTCAAATTGAATTTTAGTGAAAAAAATGTAAGAAACATGTTATCATAAGTAACATACTTTTATGGGAAATAACTATCCAAAACAGTCAAATGGACTAGCACCATTTGCATTGTGGAAATAGAAGACAGCTAGATTCTTTTATTCAGTCTGTTGTGGTATGCAGAGGATAAGTTAAAGAACACAGAGAAACTCCAGCTTCAGGCATGTGTATTTGAAAAGGAAGGCATAGATCGACTGGACTGAGAATTTTGTTATCTGACAGTCCACCAGACATGGTCCATAACAGTTTCACAAAAGGGACCATAGTAAGGAATTTGAACACAAGGAACTGTTTCTTTTTAGTTAGTAAAATTCACCAGTCTGTCTCATATTTTGACTGGAATTTAAAGGATATATTTTGTCCTGTTACATACATTTGGAAATAAACTGGTTCATGGGTTAGACATGTAGATACTGACCCTTCAGTATTATCCTCTTACCAGAAGAATATATATAAGAAGCTGTTCATAATGTTATGTTCTAGTTTTTCACATTTATAAGTTTTTGCTTTAAAGCTTATTTTCCCCCCCATTGGCAACATTTTGTAAATTGCTTTATGTGAAGTGATAACTCATTTTATTCACTTTGTAAATTTTTTTAGAAATTTAATTTTCTCAGGACTTTGTACATGAGCACTGTATTTACATCACTTTACTCTTCCCTCTCTCAACTCTTCCTATATCCCTCTCTACCTCTTCTTTAATCATTACATAGTATAATTGTATGACATATAATTGTTACATGTATATATGCATATGTATATATATACATACACACATATACATATATGTAGTATGCACACATACAATCTACTGAGTCCATTTAGTGTTGCTTATATGTACACGTGTATTGATGTCTGACCTTTTAGAATTAGATAACTTATCAGGAACCATCCCTGGAGAAGGTTGATTTCCCTCTCAGCCTCCATTGATTGCACAGAACTCTTCATCTAGCTTGTGAGCTTGTAAAATCTCCTCCATCTACATTGGCATGTCAGCTGGTGTTCTCATTATGCAGGTCATTTTTTAGGCAGCTAACCATATTATTGAAGTTTTGTGGGTGCAGCTTCCTGGTCATGTCTTGAAGACACTATTTCCCAGCAGGTGTCCTGATCCCCTAGGTCTTAAATTTTTCTACTGTTGTAAATGTGTCAGTTAGGTTGGGCACCCCAGTCACTTGCTCTCTGCGTTTGTCCAGCTGTGGATCTCTATAATAGTCACCATCTTCTGTAAAAAGAGGCTTCTTTGATGAGGGATGAGAGCTACACTTACCCATGGGCACACACAGAGATAACTACTTAGAATACAAGTCCTATTAGATAGCAGTTGGTTACTCCAAGTTAAAGTGCCACAGTTACTTCCTTGGCACTATCTCTGGACTGGTTGTTATTGTGGTCTATAGGCATCAATGCTAGAAGAACTGGTGGGTGCCTTTCTCCCATGGCAGCTTCCAATAGCCCTTCCTGTTTCTTCCCTAGCTCCTTCTGATACTAAAAGAGCTAGTCCTCCAAAATCTAAACATGCACAATTTTTGTGAAAGGCACTCCCAACTCACTAGGACAGACATTTTATGATAGTGATCAAGATTATAAAACTGTTCATTTAAAAAGTTTTATTATGCTGGGCAGTGGTGGTGCACACCTTTAATCCTAGCACTTGGGAGGCAGAGGCAGGAGGATTTCTGAGTTCGAGGCCAGCCTGGT
>NW_022196914.1:8560965-8617763 GCF_008632895.1 Mastomys coucha
AAAAAAAAAAAAAAAAAAAAAAGTTTTATTAGTGGGGATTGAGGACATGGAGGCCACGGTACACTGTGGAGGTCAGAGGAAAGCTTTGTGGAGCTGGTTTGCTCCATCCGCCTTTGATCATGATCTGGGGACTGAACTCTGGTCATCAGGCTTGTCCAGTAAGTAACTTTATCTGCTGAGTCAGCACCTGGGCTCTAAACTTAGTCATTTTTAACCTTCTGTTCAAGGACATTCTCCAGTGACTCAGACTGTTTTCCTACTCGTGGTAACTTATTAATAAGCTGGGCAGTAGGCAGTCATGCCTTGACTAGTGCTGGACCATCAGTAGGTTCACCATGCACTGCTACTGTGCCTCCGGTGCACATGTCACCATAGTGGAAAGATTGTGGTGTTGCGGCCACCCACAAAGTCCTTGGGTCTCAGAACAGTGCGCAGTACACTAGAAAAGTACACTTGCTTGAGAGGAATGAAAATGAGCACCTCTACCTTCATGGAGAAATATAGAAAAGAGGGTGTAGTGTGTTCTGTGGGAAGAAACAGAAAAGGAGAACTATCCACACAAGTGGGAATAGGGCTCCTTCTTCATCCCTATTCATGGGCTGTGGAGATACAGCTTGTTCTCTCCAGGCCTTGGAAGTGGGGGAAGAGCCAGCCACACTTGTTAGGAGCTTTAGGAAGGTGTTGTTCACTGTCCTAACATCCTTAGTTGGGTGCACAGGACAGAAGTGATGCAGCAGTCACACTCCTCCCCTCCCCTCTCTGCCTAGCTCTTTCCCTTTATTAGGTGCTGGCCTCCCATCCAGGGCCTTGCCGTGTGCATCAGGTTGCAGCTGTGGCTAGTAACTCTCTTCTGACTTGTGCATTGATCACTTGTCTGCTGTCAGGTCATTCTCCTTGCTATTTTTGCCAGGTTGCTTATATAGATGTACTCTTTGAAATAAAGAATAACAATCCTTTTGGCAGCAGGCATAGAAGCCTGCGGTAGTTTCTGCATGTTGCTTCCTGTCACAGTGGAGGAGGGAGTAAGAAGCAAAGGGCCCCTCAGTTCTTCCAGTGTCTGAATACAGCTGTCTTGTATGACTTACAAGTTTAGGTTGACCCTAGAAAGGGAGTTGATCTTTTGGGGGACAGATGTCCTCAGCCCTCACTCTCTAGTTGACATCACTTTCCATGTCAATAGCAGCAATCTACTCTCCTGAACATAGTCCCTCATTCAGAGGCCTCCTGGATGCTATATGGTGATATATCAGTGGCACAAGACACCCAGTGTCAGTTCCAACATCTTCCCCTTGAACCCCAAGACAGTTCTTTCTGATTCTCTGATTCCTGGATTGCTCTGCCATTGTCTAGCTCCTGCCCAGGCAGCTGCTCCCTTATCCAAGATATGGCTTGTTCATGGCAGGTGATGCTCAATGTTGCCTAGTAAGAGGAAAAACTGGCATTTTGTTCATTCACTCATTCATTCATTCATTCATTCATTCATTCATTCATTCTGTAATGTGTGTGCAAATCAGAAGACTTTTGTTTGTTTGTTTGCTTTTTTGGTTTTTGGTTTTTGTTTTTTCCGAGACAGGGTTTCTCTGTGTAACCCTGGCTGTCCTGGAACTCACTCTGTAGGCCAGGCTGGCCTTGAACTCAGAAATCCGCCTGCCTCTGCCTCTCAAATGCATCAGAAGACTTTATACAAGTCTGTTCTCTTCTTCCATCGTGTGGGTTCCAGGAATTGAACTCAGGTTGTCAGCCTTAGCTGCAAGCATTTTGCTGAGCCAGCTTTCTGACCACACCCCCCAATTTTTTCTTCCCAGCATTACCTGAGCCAAAGTTGATAGTGTGGTTGACAGAGCAAGGGCTAGACAGTTAGCTACTGCAGCACCTGTAGCAGGACACAAAAGCTGTGCTTGTGCACCTAGCCAACGCACCAAGGCACACTACTTTGCCCTGGGTCATTTCCAAATAACAAAAGCAGTATCCAGGAAAACCATGCAGGCACCTCAGCCTGTCTTCAGTCACTCATCCTCCCTTCCCTTTATTCTTCTACATCTATTGCTCTCATAGTCCGCCATGTTGTATCTTGCTGTTGAAGGGCTGAGGTAGAATGGATTTTGGTCATCTTTATGCTATCTCACAGCCTAGCCTCAACAGTGCCTTCCCTCTGTGAGTTTCAGATTCACTGTCAAATAGCTCACCATCTTCCCTGAAGCACTCTCTGCTGGGAACAGTACTGCCCATTCTCCGTGAGGTAGAGCACACCCTGCAGAGGCAGCCGGGAGCCACTATTGTACATGTGGAGAAAGTCCTTTGTACTTATCACATGAGTGGCTGTGAGAACTTAGGGAGTTAATTCATGCAGAATGCCTGGCATATAAGCTACACTGCCACTGTAGCCACTGTCCTACTGGTAGCAAGGTAACAGCGCTGGAGACACCTTGTAAGTCACCAACACTAAAGCCAAGAGAAGGTGGTTGCTAGACTGAACTGCCAGTCTAACTGCCTAGTCCCATTTTCTTTAATTTTTAATTTTTAAATCTTTTTATTGACTATATCTAGCCAGTTTGTTTAGCGGTTATAAATGTCCCTGTTTGGCCATCAATGCTAAACTTATCTGCCCTGTTGGGTTTTGAATAGTCCATCTGGTAAACATTTTTCCTGTCCTTTCTGTAGATCTGGTGTTGGTCCTGTCACAATGGAAGTGCCCTTTTGAAAATGTCAGCACTGCCCAAAGAACAGGATGATGGTGCATTGCAGATTCAGAAGAGCTTCTTGGATGGGTCAGTACTTATTTACATTTTGTCCAGGTTCTGTTTAGCTCCTGTTCTGTAAGAAGCGTATGGTGTGGTTTTCACTAGTGTGTCCATTCTGCTTATGTGCTGTTGTGCTTTGTGTGGGAGGAATCAGAGTGTAACACTCACTTTAATTCTCTTGTAGGGGGAGTATGGAAGTGTTAGGCAGGGGGTGGAGAAGAGGCATGGTGGTTGTAATGTTAAAAACCATCAAGTCTAGGCCATGGAGCAGGCACCCCATGGTATTGTTCTATTATGTAGAGTATACATTTCAAAATTATCTTTGAAGTTTTATTCATTCATTTTTATGTGTATGGGTGTTTTGCCTGTGTGCATGTCTGTGTACCTTTGTGCCTGTTCCCTGGACCTGGAATTACAGGTAATTGTGAGCTGATGAGGGCCAGACCCAGGTGCTCCAAAAGAGCAGCAAGTTCTCTTACCCACTGAGCAGTCTCTCTAGCCCCTCCAAAACAAACACAATAAAGTCAAAGTACATGACGTAAAACCGAAAAAGGAGTAGGTTATGTAATTAGATTGCTTTGACCCAAACCTGACCTCCATTTCCACCTCAAAACATTTTCACGTGTGCTGGCTCAGGTGAGTGAGGATGAAATGAGTGGGTGGCTGCAGGGAGCTTCACACGGACTGTGGCTCATGGCCAACAAGCTCTCCAAATTCACATTTGCACTTCTAACCTCATGTTCCTTTTTGACACCTAGAATTTACAAGACTATCCACAGGCCACCCTACGAAATGGTTAAAACTGAAGACTTATCAAGCAACTTCCTGTCCCTGCAGGAGATCCAGAGTGCATACTGTAAATTTAAGCAGCTGTTTCTGATAGGTGAGAGAACACTGAGTGAAATCTCTGTCAAATGGATCTGGTGAAAACAAATGGTGGTGAGCAGGGGCCGTTGGCCTCCAGGGTCTCTGACAAGCAGTGTCAGGCTGGAGGAGGAAGTCCAGGGTCCCAGCCCCACTGTGATGCTGCTTCTGTCCTGCTCCCCAGGGTTCCTGTGGCCATCTTCCTCCCCCTCCTTCCCTAGCATGCCAGATTCCCCTGTGGAGCATCTTAACAGATTTTGAGCCATGGAGTGCCTGGAGCCACTGGCCTTCCTAATTATTTTTTAATGTGGATGACTTGTTGGTTTTCCCTGACCAACTTTCCCCCTAAATTGGGAATTCTTTAATTTGTTTTAACCCTCCTTTGGCACATACAGTTTCTTCCTTTTTTTTTTTTTTTTAAGATTTATTTATTTATTATATGTGAGTACACTGTAGTTGTCTTCAGACACACCAGAAGAGGGTGTCAGATCTCATTACAGATGGTTGTGAGCCCCATGTGGTTGCTGGGATTTGAACTCAGGACCTTCGGAAGAGCAGTCAGTCCTCTTAACCGCCAAGCCATCTCTCCAGCCCCCATGTACAGTTTCTTAAAGAGGAAAACAATTTGGTTAATAAGAAATGTAAAAACATTCCAACCATTCCTGGCTATCCTAGAACTGGCTCTGTAGACCAGGCTAGCATTGAACTCAGACATCTCCTTGCCTCTTGAGCGCTGGGTGTGAAGCTGTGCAACACCACTGAGTTCAACTCTTCACATTCTTAAACCAGTCTTTTCTCTGGGTGTGTCATGCTTAGAGACACCTTTTCCTAACTGACTCCTTGGCACATTCTTTACTATTTTAGGGTTTGTTCAGCTGATACTGACGTTTCATGGTGCGGACTAACTATAGGCATCCTGATAGATTTGACTGACCCAGAAAGCTGTTTTTCCTTAAGGGAAAAACATTGTAGACCTCTAACCAAAGCATGCGATACGCATGGTAACTAGGTTAATTTTTCTATATGACCCAGGACTGGGAGTCTACAGTTGTGTTTTATTTCATTCACTTGGGACTCTGCAGGCACGGCTGTGGGCAGTAACCTAAAGTCTCCTGTTTTGTTTTTTTCTTTTTTCCTTTTTCAGATAACAGTTCGGAATTTTGGGACACAGATATAAAATGGTTTTCTCTCTTAGAAAGCAGCAGCTGGCTTGATATAATCAGGTATTTCTTTTTTTTGCGGGGGGTGGGTGGGGTGGGGGCGTTTCGAGACAGGGTTTCTCTGTATAGCCTTGGCTGTCCTGGAACTCACTCTGTAGACCAGGCTGGCCTCAAACTCAGAAATCCGCCTGTCTCTGCCTCCCAAGTGCTGGGATTAAAGGCGTGCGCCACCACTGCCCGATAATCAGGTATTTCAACCCATTGCTTTACACATGAATTGTGCAGTTATCCAATTCTGAGTTGTAGAGGAATTGACTGATAACTGGTATATCACAGTTACTTATTCTGAGATCAAATGCTGTGACAGAAGCGACACCTTTGTGCAATAATGGTGAGCATCCCTCCTCAGGCAGACTGTCTTGGCAGAGAGTGATTGCTGTGCAGGAGCAGGAATGGGAATTCACATGGCTATGGGCTGAGCACAGCACATGGTCAAGGGCAAGTCAGAGCTTTCCACTGGAGCCATGGTCTCAAAAGAGCAGCCTGCAGAGAGACAGGAAGAACTCTTCTTGGCTCACACCTTGTGCTGGTTTAATCAGTTTCTGGTCTTGCTGTGACTTATCAGCAAGCTCAGTTTTACATTTTCTGCAAGACTTTGTATTTTAATAATCACCTAAGATATATATACATGGCTGCACACCAGAGTTTGAGTTAGAAGGGTGACCTGATGTGGTTTGCAAGAAAGTGGATAGAACTGGAGATTGTGATGGTGAAATAAGAGATTCAGAAAGACAGATCTCACATGCATAGATCTTATATGCAGGCTCTAGATCGATATGTGTGTGACAGACAGTAGAATCTGGGCACTTAAAAGGGAATTAGCTGGGAGGTAGAGCATATGCCTTTAATCCCAGTGCTCAGGAGGCTCTAAGTTTTGAGGCCAGCCCACTCTACAGATGGAGACCTAAGATAGCCAGGGCTACACAGAGAAACCTTGTCTCAAACAAACAAACAAAAAGAAACCCAGCACTTTGATGTGGTGGTGGGGTAGTCAAATGATGGCTACTTCAAGTATGACCTTGTCACACACATTTTAAGAAAAGAAGAAAAAGGTAGAAGGGAGACCACGAAGGAAGGGAGTGGGGTGATTCTGAAATAAGAACAGACAAGAGAGTTGAGAACAAAGTGAGGAACATTTTCTCAAACTGAATCTAGATATCATTTTTCTTATATTCTTGCCAACCCCCTCCCATAAAGCATGGATGAATGATTATTTGGGGCATGAAGGAGACCAGGAAAGATGTGAAAGGGGGAAGGGGGGATATCATGGAGGATGAGTATGCCCAAGAAACAATGGGTATCTGCTAATCCATCATTTAGTATGTTAACTAAAAATTCCAATGCAAAAGAAAATGTAACTGGAAGCATCTTTACATTGATTTTATTACTCCCTTAGGAGAATTTTCAGTTCTTGGTGGTTTTCATAAATATTTAATCAACAAAGAGTTTATACATTAAAGTTCCATGTTTGCTGGCGGTGCTAGAGATGGAACCTAGTTCCACATGTGAGCACTGTGCCGTGGACTACACTCCAGCAAGAAGCACAGTGTGGTAATCTGTTCACATGGCTCTATGTGATGGTACCACAGCCACAGCTCAGCACTCGCCTGTATCTGCTGTACCCTGATCTCCCCATGTCTACTGCCGCCTGTCTGTTGGGAACCACCATTCCCCTCTGGAAGATCAGACTTGGACGTTTGTAGGTTCCCGGTGTGGGATTACGCAGCATTTGCCTTTCTCCACCTGTCTTTCCTTCAAGTTCTTCCCATATTGCTGCAGTGGTAGAGTGTCCTTTTCTACTGCTGAGTAATATTCCAACATACACATGCATACACACAGTTGTTCTGTTGTCAGTGAACTCTTAGATTGCTTCCATGTGTTGACTAGTTTGAGTAATGCTGTAGTACATGTAAGAGTGTGGACATCTAAGATACTCCTTTTATCCCTTTGAATAAATGTGTGTGTGTGTATGTGTGTGTGTGTGTCTGTGTGTGTCTGTGAACTTATGATATACATAATTGGTTTCTTATAGGCACATGACTATCAGTAAATGGTTATTTTTTCTTTTTCTAGCTTTTTAGCATGAAGAAATAAAGTAAAAATAAAAGAACAATTCAAACTGCCTTTAAACATCTTGTTTATAGCACCAAGCTCAGTAACTAACGCTCCTGCTCTCTTCTTTTCTATGTTTAGACGCTGCCTGAAGAAAGCAATTGAGATTACGGAATGCCTGGAAGCACAGAACATGAACGTCCTCCTCTTGGGTAATAAAGCACGAGGGAGGGGAGGTTTCCAACCTCATTTGCTGAGAGTCAGCTTTGTGTATATAATTTGCAGAGTAGATTTGTTTCCTTCAGTCCCTCTCCCTTTTCCTTAACCTGTAATCCTTTGCTCTGATATCAGTAGTGCAGTTTCCATAGAATCCTTTCACTTAGAACTTGGCAGATGTGCTCACAGCCCAAGAAGGAATTGATCAGTGTCTTTACCCAACAGTCTTTGGGACACCCTTTTACCCAGGGAACCTGTAGCTGCTTGGATTACTCTTCTGGTCTGTGTGCTAGCAGCTTTATGCAGTTGCCATAGAAAGGATAGCAAATTGGAAAATATTCCTTGTCATGGTTTCTGGACCACCTGGTGCTAGTGCCTTAGCCATGAATGCTTTTGTTAAGCACTCTTATGCTTTTCCTTCTACACACTTGAAAACTGATGGGAACATTACCTTAAGCATATTCTTAAAAAGACACAAGAAGAGTATTATTTAAATTCCGAGTAGTTAGTAAAGAGGGATAAGATCTGAGAGATGAGAGAGCCCAGAACCAGATCCACCAACTGCAGAGCTGTGCAGTGTGTAATCTGGTTCTGATGGAAGCAAGATGTCCCCAGAGGTGTGCCACTGCCTTCAAGATGGAATGTCAAAGACTGACAGCACTAGAGGACAGATACAAACATCTGTTTCTTAGTCAAAGATGATGAGTCAGCCAGTAGCTTTGGAAGCACCGAGTTAGATCTCCAGGACCTTCATTAAACAAACAAGCAGGCATGGTAGCATATGCTTGTAATCTAAGCACCAGGGAGGAGGAGACAGGATCCTTGGTGCTCATGGGAAAGGAAGGCTAGCCTACTCCTAAGTTCCAGGCCAGTGAAAGGCCCTGCCTTGGAGGGCAGGAAGAAGGTAGATGGTACTCAAGGAACAGCACACAGAATTGTCCTCTGGCCTGACCTCCACATGCACCTTCACCCATGCAGGTTCACACGCACACATACTTACATTCGTGAGTCTGTTTCTGTTAACCCCAGATAGTTGCTGCATGGTTGTTAGAATGTAAGCCTGAGCTTTAGTGCATCGTAATTCTAGGACACAGGAAGAAAGTGCTAACAGCTTGATTATATCTCTAGTTCTCTAACCTGAATGATATTCTCACCATCTTCCTTGAGGACATTTTTAAAAAACAATATGAGTTGGACCTTTTTGGAAAGGGGGAATAAATAGGAAACTGTGGGAAATATAGACCTGGCTTTAGTATCTTTAAATGCTAAGAAGAAAGCATACTATGGATTTATTTACCTTTGCTGTAAGTCAGCAGTGTTAGGTAAGTCTGTAAACAGACTTTAGCCTTGTGGATTGTATGAAGTGCATTCCAGGTGGGCACATGGAGGAATATCAAGAATTCCTCCTGTAGGCTTGGCAAGGAGAAGCAGGTGCCTCTGTGCTCCTCAGACAGAACAGGAAAGAGTCTTGTGGCTGAAAAGGTCATTTAGTGCAAAGCAATCCAAGAAGGATGGGGAGTGGAAGACAAGGGTCTGAGTCTGGAGCAGTGAGTGGTGACTCTCCCTCAAAGGAAGGGAGGCAGGCCCAGACAGCAGGTAGGTGCATAGATGTTACTGTTCTCTTTTATGGCATGTATAGGTGCCATGTGCTAAAAGTTGATTTTTTTTTTCAGGGCTGCCTTTGTTCAGTAAGCAGATCTGTGCTTAGCACCCCTATGTGCTGGGGCCTGTCCTGACAAGCCACAAGTAGTCTGTCTTCCCAACTAGCCCTTGCCTATAGGAAGTAACAACAGGGGTTCCCTTGCTCTTGGGAACCCCATTAGCTGTGTGGGGATGAGAACACTGCCCCTTTAACACTGTTCTCCTCCTCCTTGGTGCTACTGCTGGGCCCTTGTAGAAGAGAACGCTTCTGACCTCTGCTGCCTCCTCTCCTCTCTGGTGCAAGTGATGATGGATGCCCACTGTCGAACCAGGACTGGGTTCCAGAGCCTCATCCAAAAGGAGTGGGTCATGGGTGGCCACTCTTTCCTTGACCGCTGTAACCATCTCCACCAGAGCGACAAAGAGGAGGTAAGTGTTCTCACTGCAGACCGTCGGTATTCCTGGGGAGAGACTCCCTCTCACGGGGTCACTGTCCTTGGATATATGCTTGCCAGGTTCAAGTACATATTCCACAGACACCAGGAAACTGGCCCACTCACCTCAGGGTGACTTTGAATGCTTTAAACAATATGAAATCCTTCCAGGGCCAAAAGAATATCAATGAGCATGTTCAAAGTCTTCTAACTTGTATAGAGTAAGGTTATGTATGTTTCATACTAGGAAAAATACTGGTTTTGTAACACTTAGAAAATAACTCAGGAAGACAGAACCCTTCAAATCTCGCTAAATTTAACTTTGCAATGAGTGATATTTCATGTATAAATTTACCACAGAAAGTATACTTAGCACAATAAATTTTCCTTATGTTAGTGCCATTCATTGCTAGAACCTTTGAAGTGCTGGGAGAAGTAGGCCAAGTCCCAGCCTCTTCTCTTTGTATTGCTTGTCTTGTTACGTTGTTTGGGGTGTGGGTTTTGATACTGCCTAAGGTTGGCTTTAAACTCAGGAGTCTTCCATCTCATCATTCCAAGGAGCTGGGATTCCGTGAATGCACCACCACCCACCCCAACTTGCTTCCCTTTACATGAATGACCCAGCCTCTCTATCAGAGAATTGTTTTATGTTTTTATTTTATTCTATTTCATTTTATACAAGGTATTACATATCCCAGGCTTGTCTCAAACTCATTATGTAGGTAGTCAAAGATGACCGTGAAATTTAATCCTTCTGTGTTCATCTCGCAAGCACTAGGATTATAGGCATACACCACCACCAGTTTTATGTCTACAGAGCCACACCCTAGCCTGAGTTCACATGTAGTTTGCCTCTGGATTATTGTGTGCTTTTTTTAGTTAACAGCAACACAAACTCCTTGGTTCTCCTTGCTATCTAGTGAAAGGAAAAAATGGACCCAACCTTACCTAATTAAGTCATGTTTAGAATGAACACATGCTAGTAGTGTGAATTGTGGCTTCTCTTTTTCTCGATAATTTACCAGCATGTTTGTCTGTGATGCAGAACAGCTTGGCATAGCGTGCTATGTGTGGCTTCTGCTCTTCAGGGCTTGACAGGTTCCTGGGGATACTCCAGCCTCTGCCACTATTCCAGTTAGTTTCTTTCAGGCCAGACCTATGCTCTTCTGTATACTAGCAAACTTAAGAAACCACCATATCTTAGTCTTGGGAGGGACTTGGAGGAAGTAATTTGAAAGGCTAATAAGATACACATACTTTGATAGGAAGAGAGATACTGTTTGGAAAGATGTGATTTTGCATGTCTTATGAAAGGGAGACTGATGGGCTCTGTGTCTGTGTTGGGAAAGAAGCCAAGAGAAGGCCTGTGCTCAGCCCTTTTAGGGTCACTCACCCATAAGAGCCCTTGCCCTTACTATACAGTGAGGTTTGTAGATTTGATGTTCATTTTTTTTTTTAAGATTTATTTATTTGTTATTTGTAAATACACTGTAGCTGTCTTCAGATACCCCAGAAGAGGGCATCAGATCTCATTACAGATGGTTGTGAGCCACCATGTGGTTGGTGGGATTTGAACTCAGGACCTTCAGAAGAGCAGTCAGTGTTCTTACCCATTGAACCATCTCTCCAGCCCCAATGTTCATTTTTTTAGGGGGGGGGTTGTTGTTAATTTTTCGAGATAGGGTTTCTCTGTATAGCCCTGGCTGTCCTGGAACTCAGAAATCCGCCTGCCTCTGCCTCCCAAGTGCTGGGATTAAAGGCGTGCGCCACCACCACCTGGCCTTGATGTTCATTTATTTAGCTCATATAGGTATATGCCTCCAATCCCAGTGCTTGGGAAATGGACACAGAAGGAATAAACTTCCTAATGCTAACCCACAGGGACATCCCTGAGAATGTTCATCACTTGGAATAGGTTGTCTGTTTGCCAGAGAGGCAGGGTTCAGATGCTCCTGATGGCTGTCTGTCCACTGAGCTCATGACAGGTCCTGCTGGACCTAGGCTTGTTAAGTAATGTATGTTTGTTTCCACATAGGTCCCTGTGTTCCTGCTTTTCTTGGACTGTGTCTGGCAGCTGGTGCACCAGTATCCCCCAGCATTTGAGTTCACAGAGACATACCTGACTGTTCTGTCAGATAGCCTGTATATACCTATTTTTAGTACCTTTTTCTTCAACTCACCTCATCAAAAAGATACTAACATGGTAAGAGTCCCACTTAAAGACCCCTGTGCCAAAGAAGCTGCATCTCACAGAATCCATGCATAACCATGACTCTAAAAGTGACATGTATTCAAGGAATCCCAGCTATTCCTACCTAGGAAAGTATTTAATCCTTGTAGCATACTCTGGTTATATATTGTTATCCCAGATGAAGCTTGAAATGCAATCAGTATCTAGCCCAAGAATATATATTGTAAGTATTAAGATAAAAGTCAATTTTGGAATTTGGAAGTTAAGCCAAATTAAAAGTTACCCTTTTTTAAAGGTAGACCAGATGTCCTGTCTTCATTACCTTAATGCCTAGAGATACTCTGGGACAAAAATGGCTGCTTGGGGAACAAGATAGCTAGGCTTTGGCTTTCCACCTGAAGGCCCCTTGGTCCCTGTTGAGCCTGTGCTCCAGGTATCTGTTCATACCTCTGTGCCTTCATCTAGCCCTCTCCAGCTTTGTGACTGACTTTGAGTTGGTAGACTGCCAAGTCCCAGGAGAAAGCAGGAACAGTGGAAGCTGGCATTTTAGACAGCTCTGGCTTCAGAGACAGCCTTGCGGCCTGCCAGCTCCATACCCTCAGGAAGTTCACTTGTGTTTTCTTAGCCTCGGTGTCCTCAGTTGTCAAATATGGGAAAGTAGGGGTTAACTCATAAGGTTATTGTGAAAGAACCCATCCTTAGAGCTGACACAGACCACTGGAAATAAGGGCCTTCCACCATCCTCCCTGCCAAAGGCATCTACCTTGAGAAACACAGTGCCTACACAGGCACTCACTCATTCTCAGTCCCGGCAGAGCATTCTTCCTGAAGCCTGCTTCTGAGAATGTGTGTTTGCTTTCCAGCCATCCCTGGAAGCTGTACTGACCTATGCTTGTTTTGGCAGGGTAGGGAAAGCCTGGATTCACAAAGCAAGCCTTTGAGTCTGCTCACCGTGTGGGATTGGTCAGTACAGTTTGAACCCAAAGCACAGACATTGCTCAGAAACCCTCTCTATGTGGAAAAGCCAAAACTGGACAAAGGCCAGCGGAAAGGATCACGTTTCAAAGTAAGATGTGCTGTCTTTACCCCACCCGACCCCATCCCCCATCCGCACCAGCTCCTCCATCCCGTATATGTAAGGACAAAGGCTACTTTATAGATCTCTCTGTTGGCATATTACCTCTTCCTATGGCGTACAGTTGGAATCTGTGATGCTCAGGTTAGAGTCTCATTAGTGATGCCCCTTACTTTAGCAAATCCACCTTTGCTCTGAGACCTGTCACTGGGGCTGCTGTGGCCACAGTTGTGCTACATGGAATTGGACCTTTTACCCTGTCTCAGAGTGTAGCTGGTAGATAAAGGGAGCATTGATTAGGAAGGTTTACCACACATTTGCCAGTTCATATAGTTCATAGCAAGACTTTCTTAGTTTTTAATAAAAAACTTAACTATTTTATTGTATATGCACCTGTGTTTTATCTAATATATGTCTTTGTACCACGTGTGTTTGGTGCCCACAGAGCCCAGAAAAAAAGGCATCAGATCCCCTGGAATTGGGCTTAGAGTCACTTGTGAACCTCCATGTGGGTACTGGGAATCAAACCTGAATCTTCTAGAAGATCAGTCAGTGCTTTTAACCTCTGAGCCACATCTCTAGCCTCAAGACTTTTCTTAATAAATCTATAAACTGAGAGTGGCAAGTATTGTGTCAAGGTCTGTACTGTCCCCAGCTCTACCTACTCTACTGCAGTGAGATAACTGTGTCCCAGTGTTTTACACAGGTGTCGCCCTCCAGGTTTGGCCCATGGACTAGTTTGCCAGCCTGTACCCTAAACCACAAAAAGCAAGTCCTTTTTTCCTTTTAGAAAAATTTGTTCCCAATTTTACTTAATATCATGCTCCAGAGTTCTCTAAGTGATGCACAGTTTAAACGGCATTCCCTGGTCTGCTTCTATGACCTGCCCTGGAATCTCTCTCAGATCTCTTAGGCTCTCAGAGCCTGTAGTGATGGCAGATGTACACCTGTGCATATCATTAGCTTTCCCTCCACTCTCCTGCCTATCCTGCCTGATTTTCAGGACCTCTAGGAGCCTTATCAGTTTAGGTGTGGAATGAGGTTCTAGTCTAAGGAAGACTGGATGAAGGTGAGACATGGCTAGCACTCGGAGACAGCGTCAACTGCTGGGCACTAAACCTGCCATGTCACCCTCTTAGCTGTCCTCAGGCCTATCATGGATGCTAACCTTTTCTGCTAGTAGAGCAAGATTGCTTGCTGCATCTCAGCCGGAGATGAGCTTTTCTATGGTGTGATGTGCCCCCTGGTGGCAGCCTGCTTGTCCTCTGGAGAGCTGGGCTAGAGTCAGAGCTGACTGGTTGGTACCTGTGGGCGAAGAAGCTGCTGGGACAGCTAAGCACCCCTTATCTGATGTCTTCACTGTCTCTTCTTAGAGACAGTGACATGTGATGTCAGCTCTAGGAGAGGTTGGGAGGGAAGATGCGAGCCAGAGGGCAGGATTGCAGGCTGTGTAAATGAGGCAGGGTGGGGGTAACAACACTGCAGGGACTCACATGAAACTCCCTGTGTAATCCAAGCTAGCTCTAAGCTCCTGGCAGTCTCTGGTCTCAGCCTCCCAAGCATGGAGTACAGGCATCAGCCACTACTGCTTATAGCTCTCCTCCTTTAAGTGAATACCGTAAGAACAGAAAAATTGGCAGAAAATACCTTCTCCTACATTTGTACCTTTTCCTTTGGGCATCGATGAATCACACAACCTCTGACCTATCTTCATAACCCTCTCACAGTGGACCCAGAATGTAATACCTAGCTTTGTTCCTGAGAAAGCTAGCAAG
This sequence comes from Mastomys coucha, assembly GCF_008632895.1. Classification (NCBI taxonomy): domain Eukaryota; kingdom Metazoa; phylum Chordata; class Mammalia; order Rodentia; family Muridae; genus Mastomys; species Mastomys coucha. The sequence goes on from NW_022196914.1 coordinate 8,575,175, forward strand.
CAGGAACAAAACTTCAGTGCTCTCATGTTTCCTGCTCTGAGCAGCCTGTCAGACAAGACTATCTGGCCAAGTGAGCCCATTCCTCTTAGCCAGCGCCTCTGCTCCTACTGCCCATTACCCTTGTTCAAGAGAGACATTATAACTTCTGCTAGAACTCCACTGAGCGCCTGGTAAGCTCAAAGGTCATTTTGTCCCTGGGATAATATCTTCAGGTGGTCAGTCCTGATGCCTTGAAGATGTACAGAACATTCTGTAGTTAAGAGCTCTCAAAAACAACACACAAAACAAAGCAAAGCAGTGCCTGGAGTGGTAGCACCCACCTGTACTGCCAGTGGTTGGAAGGCAGAAGCAGCAGGATCCCAGTGCTCTTGACCAGACTTGTCTACACAGTAGACAGAGGGTTCCAGGCTGGCCAAGGCTGTGTAGCAGAGCTATGTCTCAAAAAGCCCCCAAGACTGGCCTAAATCATGAATGTGTGTTAAACCGGTTCCCGCAAAGTTCTCAGAAGGAGCAGTCTGTCCCAGCATGCCTTGTGTGCAGCCCCACATATATCGGGTTTCTCTCATTTGTTGATGGTGTATCACACACAGATCACTTACTGCCACCATAAGCAGGAAGCCCCCCCTATGTGCTACAGCATTTTAATGGATACACATAAGATGGCAGTTCTTATGTCTCTTGACACTGCTCATAGCAGGATGATGATGCTTATTACTAATTATTATTATCACTACTATTTTAATGAAAATAACTGTAACCTTGCCTCCTAACCAGATACACTTTTGTGTTTTCTTTCAAAGCATCAACGACAACTTTCTTTGCCACTTACCCAGTCTAAGTCATCTCCCAAAAGAGGATTTTTCAGGGAAGAAACAGATCATTTAATCAAAAACCTTCTAGGCAAGAGAATTAGTAAACTTATTAACTCTTCTGATGACCTCCAGGACAACTCTCGAGAGTTCTATGACAACTGGCATAGTAAACCCACAGACTACCACGGCCTGTTGTTGCCTCACATTGAGGGGCCGGAAATCAAGGTGTGGGCTCAGCGCTATTTACGTTGGATTCCAGAAGCCCAAATCCTGGGTGGTGGCAGAGTGGCCACTATGGGCAAACTCTTGGAGATGATGGAGGAAGTGCAGAGCTTACAGGAGAAAATAGAGGAAAGACACCACAGACAAGAGGCTGTCCATGCACAGGCGCCCCGCCTGCTCAGGAACTCTGCCCGCCTGTCTTCCTTGTTCCCTTTTGCACTGCTCCAGCGACATTCAGCCAAGCCTGTCTTACCCACCAGTGGCTGGAAAGCTTTAGGAGGTGAAGATGACCTGGCCAAACGAGAAGATGAGTTTGTGGACCTAGGAGATGTGTGACCTGTCTCCTCAGGGACTGTGAAAGAGGCACACTGTACGGTGGGACAGTTGTTCCCTGGACTGGTGTCACAATGTTAGCCCAGTGCTATGAAGGAGAGAGCAGAGGCTTTTGGGAAGAGAGCTGGTTCTCCTTTTCTTCCACAGTTTTGGAAGACAACACAATGAAAGCCATGCTCTGGTATGCATAGGAGGGAGTTCCTCCCTGACCTGTCATAGGATTGGGGTCGTCTCCTGTCATCTGTATTATATGTACACAAAATGGCTCATGGCCAGGCTGGCGGGAGAGCTTCCTCCTGTTCTTTCTGTGCCAAGATAATTATGTAGCCATTCTGAACAAGAGTAAGGGCAACTTTCAGTGGCATCTGGATGGGGAGAGACAGAGGTATTAAGGGATGTGCTTTGACTTAAACCATAGCGTATTCCAGCGCATGCATGCATGCACACACACACACACACACACACACACACACACACACACACACACACACACAGCCCATAGAAAACTTGGACAGTTCTGCTGGTGTCATCCATCCTAACATTCAGTCCCTCCTTCCTGGACTGTAACAAGGCTTGGGGGGTGGGGCAGCCACCTTGCCTTTTCCTTTGCTGTCATCCCCACCTTACCTTTTCCTGCTCCGTGTTACTCTGTGAGTCCATGTTGGTGCACATCGTCCCAGGGTCCTGCTGCTGTGACCTGTTGACTAAACTGGGGGACATCCTCTGTCCCCAAAAGGAAGCTCATTCCTTGGAGCCCTCAGTTTGGACCACACATTTGGCCCTCTGCTCGAATACCAGCACCTGGACTGTGCCTCTCTGCAGCCCCTCAGCTGGTCCTCTTGCCGTCCCCATTACCCTCACAGATGCTGGGGCAGGCAGGTCAATTTGAATGTGGCTTTCACAGGAAAGCAGTCATGTCAGAAGCAATTATCATGGGATGCCTCAGTGATTTAAAAAGCCATAGAAGAAACTTAGCTCTGCCTAGTCACCTTGGATCTGCTGTTTTAAAGTTATATATTTTTTAATGTTTGAAAGCATACTTTGTAAGGCTCAGTCCTATCATTCTTAACAGAGCCCTGTCCAGTCCCACAAAAGGTGTGGAGAGTGGGAGTGGGCGAGGGACCTCATTGAGACTGCCTCAAGTGTTTGCCTTTTATCTGTATTTGCTGGTCAGGAAAGGTCCTGTTGAGGACATCTCTGTTGCTCATGGGCAATAAGGCATTTTGAAACTTCACAAAGAGTCCTTTCTGATTGCACTGAATCATCTCTCATACATAGTGATCATTTTTCCTCCTCCCCCTGCACAATAACACACAATCCGGGTTGGTGTGTTGACCCAGCATGTTGGGAGGAGGTCAAGATTTGTGTTTCTGGGGCCAAATGCTGCACTCAGTCTCGGTTGCCTTAAAAGTCTTTCAGGCCAGGTCTGTGCTAGGCTTGCGCTAGGAATTTAGAACACACCAGTTCCTTCATTCCCTTTACCTGCATTCCCCTGGCTCTCAACTAGCACTAACCGCCACGTCCTCAGCCTCTGCTTCCCAAGTCCTCAGCAGAGAAAACTATTTTTGTTACCATATTATAACGTGAATATTTATATGGTAGCCTCTACAGTCTTAGTGATTTCCTTTCCAAAAAATGCCTCTTGTGATGTTTTATACTTCACAAAATATGGCTTAAAGGCACAAGGTCATGACCCTTGTTATAGCAGTGAATGTTCATTGAAATATTTTTCTATTTTTTTTTAAATCGCAATAGAAAAAGTAAACAAGCTGTTGCAATCTGTGTGGTTTAACAACTTATGTATTTATATTTGAAGCCAGATTTCTATAACTTGTATTTGTGTACAGAACTTCCCATGGGTTTATATATTGTGTATTTTTATTCAAGATTGAGATGTGGATTATGCTTAACATTAAAAGAAAAAATAAGACCATTGTTTAAAACATACTGTGCAAGTTTGGAAGTCTCTGTTAATAATTTAGTGTATATAATACTTGCATTTGTTTAGACCTCCATGTTTTTACACTGAAGATAAGCTAGCTTTAATTAAATTTTAAAAATTTAAGGCGATAAGCTGTTAGATGGAGTCAGTTTAAATGTGCAGTTTATTTTCTGGGTGTTAATGAAAGTTTATACTTGTCTCACTGCACTGTAGTTGACTGCAGAGATTAAAACACAACTTCAAGCAGCACCATGATTGATGTGCATGGTCTGACTCCTGGTTTATCCTTCTCATTCTTTCAGGACATGGTAAGCGTGTTCTGGCAGGCCCTACAGCAGACAGGCTGGGAAGCTCAAGGCCGGGCTTTCCTGAAGCCCCCACACCTCCAGCCTTTTCTCTCTGTGTATGTGTATGTACATGTATGAACACTCATGTGTTCTTGGCTGGTAATAGGCAACCAGCATCCAAATGAATACTTAAAATTTTGAAGTATTGAAGCTTTGAAGCTTTGAAGAGGGTTGATGAGATGACTCAGCAGGTAGAGGAGCTTGCCACCAAGCCTTATGACCCTGTTTCAGTCCCCAGTCCAGTGGAAAGAACTGACTCCTATAAGTTGTCTTGTGACCTCCACACATACCCTCTTGTCTGTGGTCCCCACACAAATAAATAAATGTGATCTGAAGAAAAGGTAATTGGGGTTAGGAGCCCTCCAGGGTGAGTGAAAGAAAGGGCTTTTGTGTCCTTGGAATGAGCTAGTGCTCATCTTTACTCTGTGGGTGGGGGGTGGGGGTGCCTATGATGTCTCAGTTTTATTTCTTGCTGGAAGGGATCTGAGTTCATAAAGCTGAGAAACAGGCTTTGTTTTTCCTTCCACATATGAAAGGTGAGCTTGTCCTGAGCAAATGACCTAGGAGAGTAGAGTTTTATGTAGTTTATTTTGTTTAACACTGAGTTGGAACATGTTGCTTGTTGAGTTCTCCCTTTGACTTCGCCCACCTGCAGATCTGGCTTCCCGTGCCTTTGCTGGTCCACACCTAGAACACCCTTCCCAGTCTGGCCAACCTGTCCTGTCGCCAGAGAGCCAGCCTTGCTTGAGATTGGACTGGAATCTAATAGGCTCTTGTTGCCACTCAGACGTATTTTTATTTTGTAAAGACTGACTTTTATATTATGTGCATGAGTGTTTGTCTGCATGTGTGTTATATATGTGTACCACATGTGTGCCTTTTTATCCGCAAAAAGAAGCCATCAGCTCCTCTGAAACAAGTCACGGGTTGTTGTGAAATCACCATGTGGGTGCTAGGAACTAAACCCAGATCCTCTTTGAGAGCAGCAAGTGTCCTTAACCACTGAGCCATCTCTCCAGCATCTTTCCCTCAGCCTCCTCCCCAGACTTCTTTCTTAGATATTTGTGTTATATTCTTAACTGGTTAAGACCCTGGAGGGTCACAGCTTTCTTACTCCTCCATCTCTCAGTCTTGTGCAGTCTGTGGTCTCAGTTTTGTTCCTTTCTTGGTTTTAGCCAAGGGTGTGGAGAGCATTTAACAAAAGGATAAAATGGAGTGTTTCCTGTCCAGAAAGAAGAATGGGAGATGGTTCCTGTTGAGAACTAGTCCTGTGCTTCATGTCTCCTGTCCTTTTGTGGCACAGACTATAGAAATAACCTGACTAAAGCCCATTTTCTGAGCTCCTCCTCTGGTCCGTAGTCAAAGGGCTGTTCAGGGATATGGTTACGCCATTACTGTGGCTCATTTTTATAATGCCGTCCATGGGGCAGGACAGATTGGAGCCAAGCATCTGGAATCTTGTGCATGTGCACGTGCATGCACACAAAACTTGAGGGTTTGTGTGTGCTGCCATTTCCAGAGACGCTTAACTGAGATGGGAGGACCCACCCTGGGTGTGGGCTGCAGTAGTTCATGAGCTGGTAGAGCCTAAGCCAAATAAAAGGAGAAAGCCAGCTAAGCACCAGCCATCCCTGCTGTCTGATTGCTCACACATGTCCAGCCACCTGATGGGCTTGCTGCCATGATGGACTGTACCTTCACACTGTGAGCCAGTATAAGCTTACCCTCCCCGCCTCCCTTTTGTTTGGGTAGGGGAGGTATTTTGTAATAACATCAAAGACACTAATGAATAGGTCTGTCAAGAATCTCCCAACACCCCCTGATAAACTCCATATACCACTCTGAAAAAGGGAAAGGGAAAGGAGAAGGGTCCTGTTTGTCAGTGAAGCATCCTAGTGAGAGATTGAAAGCCTGACTGGCCTGGGTAATACGGCCGCTGTTTTGCATGTCATTTACATTGTATTTAAATATTCAAGAGGAAAGTATCTTGTTCAATTGGTGGTTTAATGTGTTAACAACAGGCATTGGTAGCCTACTTTGTGGTTTAGATCATAATCTTGTCTTCAGTAATTGAGGGGTATGAAGTGTATAGTCATGTAAATTATGAGCCTTTTAGCCACTTATGAAAAAAACTTTATAGTCTTATAAGACAAAAAGCTGTTGCCTTTGAATCCTAAATGAAGGTATATTCAAAAAACTCCTATCTATTCACAGCTGGGAGATGGCAGCACTCAACTTTTATCCCACCCATCACTTCCGGGGCAGAGGAAGGCTTATTTCTTAAGAATTTGAGGCCAGCCTGGTCTATAGAGTTCCAGGATAGCTAAGGCTACACAGAGAAACCCTATTTAGTCTGGAGTGTGAGTATGGCATTACAGAAACATGGACAACTCAAAAGCTGCGGAAGCCAAAGTCCACCCAGCATGACCCACCTGGAGCTCACTGTATTTTATGCAGGAAGCTCAAAAGGTATGAGTCTTCAGTTTTCTTTAAGGGGCTAGCCACTGGCAGTTTGACCATGTTCCAATGAATATATGGGCAACACAAATTGGATTTAGTGGTTTTTGCTTGCTTTTGGTGTGTGGGGGAGAGGGGTGCACAAGGATGTGAAGAATGGGAATCAAACATGATCAGGGAACGTTAGACAAAACTCCCAAATGATTAATAAAATTATAGTGTTGGGAAAAGCTGTTTTCCCTCAGAGAGAGTGAGAGAGGAGAGAAAGAGAAGTCTTCCAGGCATCTCTATAATTCTTACTACTTGTCTAACTTTAGGGATGGAGGGGCTTTGTGGATTAGTCAACTTCCTAAGTTGTTTTTCCCTAATCTTCAGAAACAACCACATGGTGGCTCACAACCATCTGTAATGGGATCCGATGCCCTCTTCTGGTGTGTCTGAAGATAGCTACAGTGTACTCATTATATAAATAAAATAAATTAATAAATCTTTTTTAAAAAAAGAAACATTCCTTTACAGTTGGTTCTCAGCCTTCCTAATGCTGTGACCCTTTAATCGTATGGCTGTGGTGACCCACAACCATAAAATTATTTTTGTTGCTATCTCATAATTGTAATTTTGCCACTGTTATGAATCATAATGTAAATATTTTTGGAGATAAATATTTGTCAAAGGGTTCTTTACCCACAAGCTGTGAACCACTGCTTTAGACCTTCTTGAGTTTTAAGGCGCTTCCTTCCTCCAGGGTGGAATTTTCAACTCAGAAGAAACTGCTACACAAAAGTGGGGACTGGCTGTTCAGCTGTGGTCAGGAAAGTGTTAAGGGAAGAGGGAGGGAGTCAGAGGGAGGATATGAGTGAATGTCTGTACTCTCTGCCTTTCTCCTTTTCCCCCTTGAATTCCACCTGGACCCTTGCCTATGAGATGGCACTACGTGTAAGATTTTCTCTCCTTAGTAAATCATGTCTGGAAACAGCCCCTAGACACATCTAGAAGTGTGTCTGACTCACAGGCACTTTTCAGTCTAGTCAAGTTGATGATCAGGGTTAACCATTGCCCTAACTTAGGTCAATTTGTGACTTGCTATAAAATGTACAAGGACTGCACGTATGATTATAGTTACTAGACATTCTGTCATAGTTATGGCTGCAGGGCTCCTTTCATTCCATAGCGTCTGTCCTGGCTAGTTTTATGTCAACTTGACACAAATTAAGAGTTATCTAACAGGAGGGAGCTTCAGCTGAGAAAAAATGGTTCTGTAAAATCAGGCTAGAGGCAAGGCTGCAGGGCGTTTTCCTAATTAGTGATTGATGAGGAGGGCCCAGCCCATTGTGGGTGGTTCTATCCCTGGGCTGGTGGTTGTGGGTTCTATAAGAAAGCAGGCTGAGGGCAGTGGTGGCGCATGCCTTTAATCCCAGCACTTGGGAGGCAGAGGCAGATGGATTTCTGAGTTTGAGGCCAGCCTCGCCTACAGAGTGAGTTCCAGGACAGGCAGGGCTATACAGAGAAACTCTATCTTGAAAAACCAAAAAAAAAAAAAGAAAGAAAGAAAGAAAGAAAGAAAAAAAAAAGAAAGGCTGAGCAAGCCAGTAAGCAGCATCCCTCCATAGTCTCCAGGTCCTTTCCTGTTTGAGTTCCCGCCCTGACTTCCTTCAGTGGTGTGGAAGTGAAAGACAAACAAACCCTTTCCTCCCCATCTTGCTTTTGGTCATGGGGTGTTATCGAAGCAATAGTAACTGTAACTAAGACAGAGTTGCATCAGAGTCTTAGTCTGATGGCCCTGTGGCTGCTGTGGCTGTTGCCTAGCAGCTTTGTTTAAGATCTGTATGTCTTAGTTTGGTCCCATCTGAAGCTGACTCTGATACAGGATTTTGGGTACAAGTAGTGTCTTTATGTAGCAGTCCTGAGGAACACTGGAAGAACAGAGAGCCAAGATAGCAAAGAGAAAGCAGACAATACAAAGTACACAAATGGGGCTGGAGAGATGGCTCAGAGGTTGAGAGCAGCGACTGTTCTTCCAGAGGTTCTGAGTTCAATTTCCCAGCAACCACATGGTGGCTCATAACCATCTGTAACGGGATCTGTACCCTCTTCTGACATGCAGGCATATATGCAGGCAGAACACTATGTATAAAATAATTAAATCTTTTTAAAAAAATACACAAATGAGGGGCTGGAAAGATGGTTCAGCAAGTAAGAGCGCTTGCTCCTTTTGCAGGAGACCTGGATTTAGATCCCAGCATGGTGGCTCACAACAATCTGTAGCTCCAGTTTCAGAGAAGCTGATCTCTTCTGGCCTCTGTGGGTACCACATGCATGCAAACACATGCATAAAATATAAGTGTGTATGAATTAAAGCCAGGAGTGGCGATGCATGCCCTTAATGCCAGCTCTTGGAAGGCAGAGGCAGAAGGATCAGAAGTTTAAGGTTGTCCTCAGATACATAATAAATATGAGGCCAGCATGAGATACATAAGTCCTTGTTTCAGAACAAATAAGTGTGCATGTGTATATATGCATGTATGTGTTGGCTAAGAAACCCCTGGTACACTCTCTGAGCATCTGTGTGACATATGCTCAGAACTATCTGACCAGATGAAGATGACACACCAGCTCTTTTCCTGGGGGCTTCTTTTATTTTTTTTATTAGATATTTTCTTTATTTACATGTCATATGGTATCTTCTTACTCGGTTCCCCTCCAAAAAAGAAAAAAGAAAAAGAAAAGAAAAGAAAAAGAAGATAAAATAAAATAAGAAAAAAAAAAAAACCTGTTCCCTCTCCCCTCCCCCTGCTCACTACCCCACCCTCTTCTGCTTCCTGGCCCTGGCATTCCCCTACACTGGGGCATAGAACCTTCACAGGGCCAAGGTCCTCTCCTTCCATTGATGACCAACTAGGCCATCCTCTGTTATACATATGCTGCTGGAGCCATGAGTCCCACCATGTGTACTCTTTGGTTGGTGGTTTAGTCCCTGGGAGCTCTGAGGGTACTAGTTAGTTCATATTGTTGTTCATCCTAAGGGACTGCAAACCCTTCAGCTCCCTAGGTCCTTTCTCTAGCTCCTTCATTGGGGACCCTGTGCTCGGTCCAATGGATGGCAGTGAGCCTCTACTTCTGTATTAGTCCAGTACTGTCAGAGACTCTCAGGAGCCAGCTATATTGGGCTGCTGTCATCCAGCACTTGCTGGCATCCACAATAGTGTCTGGATTTGATGATTGAATGTGGGAAGAATTCCTAGGTGGAGCAGTCTCTGGATTGTCCTTCCTTCAGTCTCTGCTCCATAGTTAGTCTCTGCAACTCCTTCCATGGGTATTTTGTTGCCCCTTTTAAGAAGGAACAATGTATCTACACTTTGGTCTTCCTTCTTGAGTTTCTTGTGGTTTGTGGATTGTATCTTGGGTATTCTGAGCTTTTGGGCTAATATCCTCTTATCAGAGAGTGCATACTATGTGTGTTCTTTTGTGATTGGGTTACCTCACTCAGGATGATATTCTCCAGATCCATCCATTTCCCTAAGAATTTCATAAATTCATTGTTTTTAATAGCTGAGTAGTACTCCATTGTGTAGATGTACCGCATTTTCTGTATCCATTCCTCTGTTGAGGGACATCTGGGTTGTTTCCAGTTTCTGGCTATTATAAATAAGGCTGCTGTGAACATAGTGGAGCATGTGTCCTTATTACATGTTGGAGCATCTTCTGGGTATATGCCCAGGAGTGTTATAGCTGGGTCCTCTGGTAATACTATGTCCAATTTCCAGAGGAACCGCCAAGCTGATTTCCAGAGTGGTTGTACCAGCTTGCAATCCCACTGGCAATGAAGGAGTGTTCCTCTTTCTCCACAACCTTGTCAGCATCTGCTATCACCTGAGTTTTTGATCTTAGCCATTCTGACTGGTATGAGGTGGAATCTCAGGGTTGTTTTGATTTGCATTTCCCTGCTGACTAAGGATGTTGAACATTTCTGTAAGTGCTTCTCAGCCATTCGGTATTCCTCAGTTGAAAATTCTTGAGGGCTTTTTGTTCTTGGGAATCTGCTGGTGTGTGTAAATAGCATCAGAGATGTGGGCAAGGAACCGGTTGTTACAGTCAGAAGGGCCCTTGGAAGATGCACATAATTCCCTCCATGGTCACCTAGGGACAGCAGGTTTGCCAAAGCTCCTAACCATGGCACCTAACTAGCTTAGTCTAACCTAGGTTAAGACACTAGTAAAACTCCACTCCCAGATGCTCAGGCTTCTGCAACATGAACAATTCCCAAACTTTTAGTTGCTCTTCCTAGTCTGAAGGAGTCCTGTGAATTGGGTGTCTTATCTACTCTCAGTGTTACAAAAAAAGCATGTGTGTTGCTTTTTGTAAATGCCTTGGTTGGAATCAATAGATTTATCAATGATCAATGGAATTTAGGGGTGGCCTTGTCCCAACTAGAGTTTCTGCACCAGGCCTCTGAAGAGCAAAATGAAGTCATTCATGCCATGCAATTAAACTGCAACTCTCAGGAAGGAAGAAAATCCCCCAACAGACTAGCCATTATTCCTAAGACCAAGAGACAACACCTAAGCGGAAGTGGCCCAGGCAACTCCAGCTAGTGTAGGGAAGGTCCTTGTGCTTTAAAACCTCACAAGAAAAACAAGCCAATGTCAAGACACCCACTGTTCCCTTGTTCCTGCTCAGAACTGCCTTGTCAAAGCCAATCCTTCTGCCCAGCACAGAGGAGAGCCTTTCTGCTTTTAAAAAAAATGAACACTGACATTTCTTCTTTCACAATTTCATATATGTAGGTAATGCAGTCTGGTTCATCCCATTTACACCCTCTTTTGTCTTTCTCCTAAACTTAACGACACTCAATCCTCCCTCTGAGTTCCATTTTTAGGGTCATGTATTTTTTTGTTTGTTTGTTTGTTTGTTTCATGATCCAGTGATTTTAACCAAGACTGTCCATGTGAGCTGGGAAGGACACTATCCAACTATCCCTAACGGGCTCACCAGTGGACATATATTTTAAAGCTAAGCCCCCTCCCTACTCCTTTAATAGCCAATAACAGGGAGAGGTAAGGATCCATAAGTCTCCCTTACCCATCAATAACTGGCTATGGGCAACCACAACTGCTCTTTGTTCATAACTGCAATTGTCATGTCATATGCGTTTTATAGTCTTTCCCCTGTTTTCTGGCTCTTACATTATTTCCACCTCTTCTGCCACACTATTCCAAGCATTGGGGAGGGGGTGATGTAAATGCCCTGTTTAGAACTGACCACTCAACTGATCTTTTTTCTTAGCACCTTGATAGAGTCAAGAATTTCTGCAACTACTCCCATTTATTGTAAAGAGAGTCTTATCTCATTAAGGCTGAGGAAAACATTTGTCCATGATTATAAAAACATAGAAATTTAGAAGACAGTTTGTCACCAAGTCAATTTACCTAAAGAGTATTAGTGAGTTCCCTTTTTTACAGCCTCTTCCACCATGAGGGTTTCATTGGGGTTCCAATAACAAACTTCAAGTCACATCGGCCAAATCCAATCATAAAGCAGGTGGTTGCCCCTATAACAATTGTGCCACTATAGCACCAATAAGCACATCTTCCTACGGAGATTGGTATTATACTTAGTAAGATTATTCAGGTCTTAGTAGGATTACCAATGCCTTTTCTCCCCCAGCAGCCTACATAGCACCTGCCAGCGTTATGAAAGCCATTTATCCAGGAGGAAGCTTCCAGCTTCCTGTTCATTTTTCTATATCTCTATATCTTGCAAAGTATGTGGTGTCTTCAGCAATAAGGGCTTAATATCTAGTTCTGGTGGGCAGCCAAGAGGCATGGCTAGAGTCAGTGTTGTTTTAGGGGCCTTTGGTGCCAACAGTCCATTAGAGGGTATCTCACATACTGATTCTAGAAGCATCATTATCTAAACCATATATATATTCATATATATATATATATATATATACACATATATATATATATCCCTTCTAATTCACTTTTTAACATTATAGGGATGCTTCATCATGTAGTCTAGAAATATAGCAAATAACAAGTTCAGTTCTTCTCATTGTGTCTCCCTCCTATCTCCAGGTGATATTTGTCATGACTTGAGGATAAGATGAACACTGTGATTATTGTCATGCTTCACCAACCTACCTACACGGGATATTTGTCACAACCTGGGGGCAAGATGAATGCTATCAGCCTATAGTAGCTTATGGTGGTGTCAAACATCCTATAGTGTGAGGACAGGCCTCACCCCAATAAAGATCTATCTGACCCTGCACCAACAGATCACAGTTAAAAAAAAAGAACTGCTCTGAATTCATTCCCATATCGTCAGCTTCTCCATTACAACTGAAACTGCCTTGAGACATTCAGTCCTTTCAATATTATAGGAAAGTACTTTCCCCTTCATATTAAGAGACTTGGAACAACTGACACCTGGCACCATAATCCAGAATAGGTACCGACAGAACCTGAACTTTATGACGCATCCAAATACTAACACTGGCCTTGGCTGTTTGTTTGGAAGCATTATGGCTGGTTCAGGGCTTTGTCTTAACAGTCTCTTACTCTATAAGGTCTCTTCTCAAACCTCTCTGTAAGTAGTTTGTGTGCAGGTATGTGAGCACATGTGTACATGCGAAGACCGAGTGTCAACTGTGGTTATCTTTGTTTGGGTGCCATCCACCTTGTTTTTTGAGACAGGATTTCTTACTAGGACCTAGGGCTCAACAATTCAGTTAGGCTGCCTAGTGCGAGAACCCCAAGGATCCTCTTGTTCCTGCATCCCTAGATTTAGGATTTAGGATGTTGGGCCTCTAAGCCAGACCTTAGTTGCTTGCAAAGCACTTTAACAACTGAGCAATCTCAACCCCCTTATCAAACTTCTAACTGAAGTGCTATGGCCTCTGACCTCCGTGGCAATCTCCAGCTAAAGCATAGCTTTAAAATGTTGCACAGATGACCTTTGGATCCTGACAAGTTACCAATCACCTGCCAGGTCTTCTAAGATGTTCCTGTGAGCAGGAAAACACTTAAAATGTGGGTTTCATCCCACGGAATATGGTAGGAAGAGGACAGACATGAGGTGGGCAAGAGAAGCCTGTTGTGCCTGGAAGGGGTGGTACTGTAACCAACGTTAGATATTCAAACATGTCCCCTTATCTGCACAGGTGTGCCTCTGTCACAGGCAAGATCATATCATGTATGTTGCTACTGTCTCTCATGTGTGCTCTCTAAAGTTGTTTTTCTCTTTATTTTAATTGCTCCCTTCTCCCTACTATGTTAACTTTGTAAATATATTGGTCTTAGTTACTTTTCCTATTGATGTGAAGAAATATCATGCATGACCAAGGCAACTTATAGAAAACAGTGTTTAATGGGGCTTACAGTTAAAGAGATGGAGTCCATGACCATCATTCAGGGAGCATGGCGACAGGCATGGTGTTGGAATGGTAACTGAGAGATCACACCTGGTCCACAAGCATGAAGCGGAGAATTAACTGAGAATGGTGTGGGCTTTTGAATCTCAAAACCTGCCCTCAGTGACATACCTTCTCCAACAAGGCCACACCTCCTGATCCTTCCCAAATAGTTCCACCAACTGGGGCCTGACCTAGCATTTATGTATGTGAGCCTATGTGGGCCACTCTCATTCGAATCACCATAATATCTTTTCAGGATTCTCACTGTGCTCATGTAAGCACATACAAATATGCACAAACAGTAGATTGAAATGATCAGAGGTTGTCAACATTTGACTACTACAAAACCAGCGGTTTCAGGTTGTTCCTATGAACACCTAAGAGTGATCAGATACTGTTTAGGACACTCCTGCTTTTCTCACCACATTGAGTCAAGATTAGAGTGCTAATGTCCTTACACAGGGTGCTGTGGCAATCTCCCACATCCAGGCCTCATAGACTCTGCCAGCTTCCTCTTGCTTCAATCTAAGTTACTTGGTTTCTGCCCAGTCTGGAATGTGGGACTGCTTCTCCTTCATAAAGGAGCAGTGTTCTACATCCTGAAAGCCGAGTGGGCATTTGGCAATACCTCCTGGTTGTACCAGAGAGGTACTTGTACCAGCCTCAGGATTCTAGTTACAGGGCTGGTTTTCTAGAACTGCTGAATTGACCCACACTTGTCCCTTGCTTTATAAACGTGATGTAATAACTGGATGATTATGGGATTTAATCCTTAATCTAAACTTGAAATTTTATTAAATAAAATAGCTGTCTAATGTCTTCCATATACAGAGTACTTCCATGGATGTCATCTGATTGTAAGAACCCTCTAACCACCTCTGAAGCACAGTAAACAGCCCTGCCCCACCCCCCAGATCCTCCAAGCTGCGAAGCACTGGCAAAGAGTAGCAAGCCTCCAAGAAAGAAATGTTTTGTGACTTTTGCAAGATTAGTTAAAAAAAAACAAGAAATCAAACAGCATCTGTTTACAGTAGGTGGTAAGGAAAACATAACACAAGCCATTTCCTGTTCTTGTACAGAACCAGTTTTGAATACATACATTTCCTGTGCAAGCAGATTCAAAAATTGTTGGGTTGCTTCCTAATAACATAGCAGACACCAGGGAATAAGGGCTCAGTGTGTTCCAGGCACAAGGCGAACTTATCCAGGCCTGCCTCAGACAGAAAGCAGCCAAGCTGTCAGGACAAAGAATGACTGAGACATATAAATTCCAGTGGGTGCCCATGGCTAAAGAGGGGCTAAGATGAATTCCAATGGATGCCTATGACCACTCGGTCTCTGGCACATCCCTGAGTGTGGATCACAGTCCCCCCACCCCCACACACACACACCATTTTGTTAGATCCCTTCTACTTGGACCAGGTTTTCTTTTCTGGGCCCTTCTTTCCATTCTGGCTCCTGGCTGTCAAGCTTCACTTGAACAGTGATGCCTCCTACAGGACACGGAAGCAATGGGCTTCTATCACCAGGCTCTCCGATTCCACTTGGTAAATATACACGAAGAAGCAGTGTCGCTTTTGTTTGTTTTGTTTTTGCGATGGGTTTACCATCAAGCAGAACAGAAGTGTTATTAAAATCACCATTATTGCTAACTGGAAGCCAAAACAGAAGAGGAAAAGACTTGCCAGGCAGTGGTGGCGCATGCCTATAATCCCAGCACTTGGGAGGCAGAGGCAGGCAGATTTCTGAGTTCGAGGCCAGCCTGGTCTACAGAGTGAGTTCCAGGACAGCCAGGGCTATACAGAGAAACCCTGTCTCGGAAAAACAAAAACAAAACAACAACAACGACAGAAACAACAACAACAACAACAACAACAAAAACAAAAACAAAGAAAGGAAAAGACTTATAACTTTGTGATTACTCAGGCCAGTCAACTGTTGGCTACCTGGTCTACAAAGCAGTGATTGATTGTATGATTTGGAAAGGAGGCTACTGAGATAGGAAAAGGCTCCTTCCAGGATGCGTGAGCCTTGGACAAACTGAAAGCTGAGTGTGAACGCCATATTGGTATCTCCATGTGGAAATCTGAGACCAAGGATCATAATGCTGATCACTGATACCGCTGCTGCTCCAGGGCACAGAGTTTATAAGGAACATCATCCCAGACATCTAGGGCTGATTGTGCTTTCCAGATTGGTGCTGCTGGTGGTAATGATTTTGAAGCTGCTATATCTAAGAACAAGCAGACCTTTGAGCAGGCGCTTCTGACTTAAACACTGGCCATAAAACAGCTAATAGTTGGTGCAAGCAGAATGGATTCCACTGAGCCACCCTACAATCAGAAGAGATGGGAGGAAGCTATTAAGGAAATGGGGACCTATATTTTAAAAAAAAAAAAAATGGCTACAACGCCAACACAGTAATATTTGTGCCAGGTTCTGGTTGGAATGATGTCTTAGTTAGGGTTTTACTGCTGTGAACAGACACCATGACCAAAGCAGCTCTTATAAAGACAACATTTAATTGGGGCTGGCTTACAGGTTCAAAGGTTCAGTCCATTATCCCCAAGGCAGGAACATGGCAGCATCCAAGCATTGTACAGAAGGAGCTGAGTGTTCTACATCTTCATCTGAAGGCTGCTAGAAGAATACTGGCTTCCAGGCAGCTAGGATGAGGGTCTTAAACTCACATTCACAGTGACAAACCTACTCCAACAATGCCACACCTACTCCAGCAGAGCCACACCTTCTAATAATGCCACTTCCTGGTCTGAGCTTATGCAAACCATAAGAAATGGTGACTGTGTGCGCTGGTTCAAGGTATGAAAAGCCACCTGTAAAGACAGCAGGGCTAGTGGAACTGTATTGCTGGGAGCTTTGGATTTTATCTTGCCACGAACTCTCCAACCGGTAAACCTCTGTGGCTGCCCCTCTGGGCCATCCGGGAGACTGGTGGCATTGGGATGGAGTGAAGACTGGTGTTCTGGAACCTAGCCGTGGTGTCGGCCTTTGCTCCAGCCCGTGTTGCAACTGAAGTAAAGTCCTACTGAGAGGCACCACGAGGCTATGAGTAAAGCTCTTCCTGGGGACAGTCTGGGCTTTGATGGAAAGAATATGTGTGTCAGAGATGTTAGATGTGGCAATGTTGCTGGTGACAGCAAAATGACCCACTCTAGGAGGCAGCTGGCTTCACTGCTCAGGTGGTTATTCTGAAACGAAAGTCAGAACAAAAGCGAGCATGGCGACTGTAGAATGAAGTAGAGATTCCTCAAGATTTTAATATAGAATTACCATATGATCTAGTAGCCCCACTCCAAACCTATACCAAAATAAATGAAAATGGTGTATTAAAGAGCTATCTGCACTCCATATCATTTGCAGCATTATTCACAATGGCCAAGATAGTGAGTTCATTTAAATGTATGTATACACAATGAAATATGATGCAGCCTTTAAGTGAAGGGAATTCCATCTTCTGTGACAATGTGAATGAATCCCTGGAACATTAAGAGAGACCAGCCGGTTACAGAAAGATCAATGCCAAGTAGTCACACTTAGAAAACTAACTTTTAACTAATGAAAACAGAGTCACATGGTGGCCAACAAGGACTATGGGAAAGAAAGATATACTGACCAAGTGATACAAAATTTCAGTTAATTGGGAGGGATTAATTCAAGAAAACAAGTAATTAAACAAGCTAGTCCAAGGGCTGGTGAGAGGGTTCTTTTGCCATATAAGCATGATTGAGTTTGAATACCTGGCCTCGTGTTTAAAAAGAAAGAAAGGAGGGGAGGGAGCAAGGGAGGAAGGAAGGAAGGAAGGAAGGAAGGAAGGAAGGAAGGAAGGAAAGAAGAAAGGAAGGAAGAAAGGAAAGAAGGGAGGAAGGGGCAAGGCAAGATCCCTTGGCCTTAGTACCCAGCAAGTCTACATAAATCAGTGAGAAACCAGTTTAGTGAGAGACCCTGTCTTAAAAAAATGATGTGTACCCCTGGTTATATAATCTCTCTGCCCCTCTTCTATGTTTCCTGAGTCTTGGTTATAGGAGCTGCATTGTAGATGGTCCAGTCAAGACTGAATACACCAGAATCATTTATTCTCTGCATTTTGACCAGCTGGGAATCTCTGAAAGAGCCTCTTTCTACTTCACAAAGGAGCTTCTCTTGTGACGGTTGAAAGAACTTTATATCACCTTAACAGACCATCACAAGCAGTTCCATAAATGAGGGAAACTGTGTTCAGGTTTCTCCATGAGTATAAGTATTTAGAATACAGTTATTAATTATATGTGATTTATAAGAAAAAGAAAGAAGATGTGTAGAGAGACCTTATGGATGGACCAGGAGTATTCACCATGAGTGAGTGGCCATGAGGACACACATGGATTAGAGAGAGCCGGGGCAAGACCAGGTGGCAGGTAATGGGGCATTTGGCTGGGTATTAGCAGCCTAGTCCGGTCGAAAGCTTAGGCTTGCAGCTTGTTAATAAAAATACCAGGTTTCTGTGCCATTTATTCAGGAGCTAAAATGGGTTGGCGCAGGGATCATCAAAACACCCTGCTTTCGTTATCTAGGAGCAAAAGGGATGTAGGGAACCCTCCCAGGATTACTGTTACCCAGGTTCGTTCTTCAGCTTTTGGCTAAAGCTTTCTGGATCTTACTGTCCCCACCATTCTGCCTCAGGCCTTCTCTGAGAGTTGTAGTCACAGAAGTCTTTGGTGATGGTGGAGATGGGGGTTGTAGGGGATGGGAGGTGGGGAGGCAGAGGGTGCTCAAGGATGGTGGTCTGTCTTCTATAATAACTTCTGTGTTGTTTAGGGTCATAGTCCCTGTCTTAGAGGGACCAGGAAACTTTCCTCTTTTCCTATAGAGTGGCTGGAGAGGAAATCTGGATCCTCTCTAGTAGGACCTGGCTGGTAGGTGTCTCTGTAGCACAAGCAGTTTGAGCCAGAACTGATGATACTTTTTTTTTTTAAGATTTATTTTATTTATTTTATGTGTACGAGTACACTATAGCTGTACAGATGGCCGTGAGCCATCATGTGTGTGGTTGCTGGGAATTGAACTCAAGACCTCTGCAAGCCCCGCTGCTCCAGCCCTGCTCCCTCCGGCTGCGCTGGCCCTCTAAGGCCCGCTACGGCTTGCTCCGGCCCCACTCCATCTGGCCCCGCTCAATCTGGCGTAATTCACTGTAGCTGTCTTCAGACACACCAGAAGAGGGCATCAGATCTCATTATGGATGGTTGTGAGCCACCATGCAGTTGCTGGGATTCGAACTCAGGACCTTCGGAAGAGCAGTCAGTGCTCTTACCCGCTGAGCCATCTTGCCAGCCCGGTACTTATTTCTTTTCTGATTGATGCAACAAAGTATCTGGCAAAATCTACAGAAGGAGGACAGAGTTTTGGTTCAGTTTGAGGATCCAGTTCATGAAGGAGGGGCAGAGCGAAGACATGACCACAGGGTCTGGAGGCAACTAGTCACACAGCATCTATACTTCAGAAGCAGAGAGCAGTGAATGCTGCTGCCCAGGAACCTTTTATTCAGTCCAGGACTACAGCCATAGAATGATGTCCAACACACTTATGATGCGTCAATTAAACTAATCCAGAATCCTCTGTAGATGTGCCTGGAGACTTCTTTCATATATATATTTATATGTAATGTTTAGTTAACAAATGGGTATTTCTCTCTTTTTTTTTCTGTTTTCCCTCCTTCCCTTTCTCCCTTTTGCTCTGGCCTCACTCACTCCAGCCCATAGGTTTCTTATTTGTTTTTCATTACGGATGGTTGTGTTGATGAGATGGAGTACGATGAGTTGAACTCACAACCTCCGGAAGAGCATTCAATGCTCTTAACCACTGAGCCATCTCACTAGCCCCTCAGCAACCTCTTCATATGGTTTTGAAACTGGCCTTTTTTTTTCTACAGTGAACTCAAGAGTTATTCACTTACCCCACTACTTCTTTGCCTGCAAGAGACAGAAACCCAACGCAATTATGTGGGATTTTTTCCCAAAGGAGGAAGTCTCTGTGAAGCTCTGTTCTAAACCAGAAACTTAATGAGAAAATACTAGTTACTGGAAGCACATGCAAATGCCACCTACGCTCCTACCTCCACTCAGGGCCCTTTGTCTTCAGGCTTTCTTGGCTTATCTACTTCAGTGGTTCTCAACCCTCCTGGTTACTGCGATCGATACTTTATAATACAGTTCCTCGTGTCATGGTGATCCCAGTCATGACATCATCTTCATTGCTATTACTGTGAATCCTAATGTCAATATCTCATACGCAGATGGTCTTAGGTGATCCCCGTGAAAAACTCGTTCAACCCTAAGGGGGTCACGACCCACAGGTTGAGAACCATTTTGTTGGTGAGGTTAGAGGAAAACACTGTACTGACAGACTTTTGTTCTGTAGTTTTCATCGCTTCTCGGCCTTTTGGCTAAGATTAAGTGTACTCTGTAGTTTTCAGTTCTGAGACTAACAAAGGCTCACTTTCACCTGTTTCCAGATCCAAAGGCATCAGGGTAGGGCTTGAGAATGGCCCGGTCTGGTCCTGTTGCCAGCCAACCGCATCAGGAAGCTCGTCCGATATTAACAGGTCACGGGGAATACCATCTCTCAGCAGCGGCAGCAGCTTGTAAGACCAGTTCTGAACCTTCAGGACTTTTTGATTAATGGTCAAAAAAATAGCTTGGAGTCATCTCTCCAGTCCTAGAGGGAGACATGACACCCTAAACTGCCCAAAGAGCACAAAATTACTATCTAGCTCGCGAGGCTTTCTGGTAGGGAAAAATGGTGAACTATCAAGTCCTTTAAGAACAAATCTTAATGGACCGGGATGTGGTACAGCACACCTGGAATCCCAGCGTTTGGGAGGCAAATCCAGGAGATTTGCTAGCTAAGGGCCAGCTTGGGCTACAGAGAGATCTAAGTCAGCTACAGAGAGGTCTAAGTTGGCCAGGGGTATAGAGCAAACAAAGAATGCTGTCTAGCTGGGCAGAGGTTGTGCGCGCCTTTAATCCCAGCACTTGGGAGGCAGAGGCAGGCAGATTTCTGAGTTCGAGGTCAGCCTGGTCTGAGTGAGCTCCAGGATGGCTACACAGAGAAACCCTGTCTCGAAAAACCAAAAAAAGAAAAAAAGAATGTTGTCTGGGGCTGGGGAGATATCCCAGATGGTAAAAGTACTTCTGAACAAGCAGGGGGAGACCTGAGTTCTAGTCTCTCATTAAAAAAATAAAAAAGCCAGCTGGGAACTGGGGTGGTGCACACCTTTAATCCCAGCACTTGGGAGGCAAAGGCAGGCAGATTTCTGTAAAGTTTGAGGTCAGACTGGTCTACAGAGTGAGTTCCAGGACAGCCAGGGCTACACAGAGAAACCCTATCTCAAAAGTAGAGAGAGAGAAGAGAGAGAGAGAGAGAGAGAGAGAGAGAGAGAGAGAGAGAGAGAGAGAGAGAGAGAGAAATGTAGGCTGATGTGATGATGACTGGAGAGCTTACTGAGCATCAGAGGACCAGAGTTTATTCCAAGCACCCATGTCAACCAACTCACAAGCCAAGCTCCAGGGTATTGATGCCATGTTATGGTCTCCTTGGGTACCATGTATATGTGGTTCATAAGCACAAACAAGCACATAAAACATAAACTGTTAAGGAAATCTTATAAAGAGTTACCACAATGGTCCTTTGTGTACTCTGACCACTTTCATCACGTGAGAGCATTTTCCTCATCAATGTCCTTTTGGCCATTAGCCACCCTTTTCTTTTGAGGATACTCTATTATTTAATACATTCCCTTTGTCTTCTACACTATGTTCTGTGGGTCTCTCCTGAATCCTCTGGATGGAGATTACGAGGATTAGGGAGCTGAAGGGAGTGCAGAGGAGATCCTGGGACCATCACGGCAGATTCCAGCCCAGTCATATGGCAGCTTCCATAGTACTTCTGTGTGAGCATGGAGTGGGACAGATTGGAGGGAGGAATAGCAGGCAGTTCTAGAAGGAAAGGAGGGTAGGGCAGTGGTGGTACACACCTTTAATCCCAGTACTTGGGAGACAGAGGCAGGCAGATTTCTGAGTTTGAGGCCAGCCTGGTCTACAGAGTGAGTTCCAGGACAGCCAGGGCTACACAGAGAAACCCTGTCTCAAAAAACCAAAATAATAATAATAATAATAATAATAATAATAATAACAACAACAGGAAAGGGGGTCCATACTTAGAAAATAACAAAACAATGCTCATGACCCATGAAACATTATTAAAATTAGAAAAATAAAGTACAGGTTATCTTTTTAATTACTGTAAGTTGCTTATAGTATCTCCTTTATGAATCACCACCAATATGTCCTTTTCACTTTCTCACCTAAACATTGTTTAGTTTCTTGTAACTTCTCATACACATCTCGTGATACATATCTCCTAACTATCTCATAACCTCTAGTCATGAACCTATAAAAAACAGACCTTATTTGTGTCATTTTAGAAAGGCTAAGCTCGAGCCCAGAAGGACAGAAATGCCTTCTTAGGTTCTGAAGGGATGGGCAACCTCATGAGTAATTTCCTTGTCTGCTTGCTTCCATTCGGTCAGTCCTGCACAGATCATCCCTAGTAAACTCTCTCCACACTCATACTCCACCAAGATGACTCAGAGCAACATCTTTGAAGTGCCAATGGCATGGCAGGGCCACCCAGTCCAGCTGTGCTACCACAGCCTCAGAAATTTCCCACTAGAGACCTCCACTCAAGTAAAGCTAGATCCTTAATTATGCCACAGAAAATAACTTCAGAATGAAAAACAGGTAAGCAGTGTGGACTGTCAGGAGGGCTCACAAGACACTTGCTGCCAAGTTTGATGACATTGGAGTTTGATGCGCGGGACTTGTGGAACCAGCGGGATCCACATGGTAGAAGGAAGCTGTTCTCCGACCTCTACAGGAATTCCATGCCAAGCATGCATCCCCACTTCCCAACAACACACATAATCAATGAAATAAACATAATTTCCCATTAATTTATATGTTTATTCACTTTATACTCTGATTGCTGCCCCCTTCCTTCTATTCCCCCTCACACAGTCCCTGCCCCCATTCCTCTTCCCCTCTTCGCCTCTGTGAGGGTGGAGCCTCTCTCACTGAGTCTCCCTCCACCCTGGCATGTCAAGTCACTGCAGGACAAGGCACATTCTCTCCCACTGAGGCCAGATAAGGCAGCCCAGTTAGGGGGACAGGATCCACAGGCAGGCAATAGATTTAGGGACAGCCCCTGCTCCAGTTATTGGGGGACCAGCATGAAGATGGAGGGCCTATACTGGGTGGCGGGGGGTGGGGCATTGTGCTAGGGGTGGGGAGGTCCAGTCCGGGTATGCTCTTTTATTGATGGTTTAGTCTCTGAGAGCCCCCAAGGGTCCAGAAACGTAATTTTTTTTTAAAAGAAAAAGAGTGAAGTAAAGTCATTGAGTTATTAAATAAAGGTAATAGGTAGTACCCACCAGATTTAAGCACAGACAGGGAGGGAGGGAGAGACAGAGAAGTGTGGCGGCTTAGGAACATGACAGCACATACCCAAGACAGAGGAAAAGTCACATACACATCTTCACAAGGGCTATAGGTAGGATTTAAAGGGTTTCAAAGAGCCATTGCTTAAAGAACATAATTTATAACTAGGCTTCAAGATTTAGTGAAGTTTTTTTTGTTTTTGTTTTTTTTTTAGTTAAAAAAACCCAAACAAACCTGTTTTACTTAGCTCTCCTTTCTTAATGAATTTTCTTGTAAATAAAATTATAATGTATAATGAGGAGTGCTGTTTAGGTTAGGGGAGAGGGAGAGTGGGGCTAGGGTTAAACTGAAGATTACAAGCATGCTTGCCCCTACTAAGCAAGCTTAGCTAGAAATAAGGAGAAGCGGAGGCTAACACTTTGTGAGTTAAAAGTGAAAAGAAGACAGACTCCACAGTGCTGCTAGAAAGACTCTGCCAAGTCCAAGGGACTTCTGGGAAGGGTTAGTGGATTGGTGCATTGAGGGGATAGTTATTCTACCCTTTCCTTAGCATGTCTTCAGGTTAACTAGCTTTCTGGGGGGTGGGAATGGATTCCTGCCCAAGTGATTGACAGGCCTCTTAAAAGGAAGAGGCAATAGTATGTAATGTTTTGTGTAGCTCATGACCTCAGGTCTCTCTACTCAAGGCCAGAGGTTGAACTTAAATTCCATTATTTTGGCTAGAAGAAAGTAGCTTGGCCTTAAAGGGCCTCAACAAGGTCCGGATACTTCTACCACTTTATATGGTGATTTAAATTCTAAGAGATGGGCTGAAAGGGTAGCTCAGTGGTTAAGAGCTCTGTACTGCTCTTGCAGAGGACCTGAGTTCAGTTCCTAGCACCCATGTTGGGCAGCTCACAATCACAACTCCAGCTCCAGGAGATCTAACAGGAATCAAATAATCCTTCCCATATTCAAGCATCAAATCCAGACACTGTTGTGGATGCCAGAAAGTGCTGGCTGACAGGAGCCTGATATAACTGTCTCCTGAGAGGCTCTGACAGTACCGGACTAATACAGAAGTAGAGGCTCTCAGCCATCCATTGGACTGAGCACAAGGTCTCCAATGAAGGAGCTAGAGAAAGGACCCAAGGAGCTGAAGGGTTTGCAGCCCCTTAGGACAAACAACAATATGAACTAACTAGTACCCTCAGAGCTCCCAGGGACTAAACCACCAACCAAAGAGTACACATTGTGGGACTAATGGCTCCAGCAGCATATGTGTAGCAGAGGATGGCCTAGTTGGTCATCAATGGGAGGAGAGGCCCTTGGTCCTGTGTAGGTTCTATGCCCTAGTGTAGGGGAATGCCAGGGCCAGGAAGCAGGAGGGGGTGGGGTGGTTAGCAGGGGGAGAGGGGAGGGAACAGGGGTTTTGTTTTGTTTTTTTCTTTTCTTTTCTTTTCTTTTTTCTTTTTTTCGGAGGGGAAACTGGGAAAGGAGATATCATATGACATGTAAATAAAGAAAATATCTAATAAAAAACAAATATGCATATATAAACATAATTAAAAATAGAAATAAAATCTAAAAACAAATAAAGGCTAAGGACTAGCTAAGGTGCTGGGAGAAGACTTCCACCGCTAATAAGAGAACCCTTTATAATAATCACTTCATAATAAGAGCATGAGAGCCTGGAAGTAGTGAGAGCAGGGGAGTTTCCTTTATGACTTTTACACAGCCAGGTGTCACCAGGTGTCTGCCCAGAATGGCAGAACTGCTGGATGAGTACAGAGGAGAGGTTTTTTTTTTTTTTTTTAAGATTTATTTATTTATTTTATGTATATGAGTACAATTATAGCTGTCTTCAGACACACCAGAAGAGGACCTAAGATGCCATTACAGTTAGTTGTGAGCCACCATGTAGTTGCTGGGAATTGAACTCAGGACCTGTGGCAGAGCAGTCAGTGCTCTTAACCCCTGAGTCATCTCTCCGGCCCCAAAGGAGAGTTTTAAAGCCCTTCCTTGCTTTCCTCGAAGGGAAGGTACAGTTCCACAGATCATCTCCCAAGTCTACTTAACAAAGATTGCCTGGGTATCCTAGATAGGATTTCTGTTGTGATAAATCACCACAACTGGAAGCAACTTGGGAAGGAGAGAGGGTCATTTAGCTTGTAACTCTCAGGTTGCACTCTGTCACTGAGGGGTGTCCAGAGGGAACTCAAGGCAGGAGCCTGGAGGCAGGGACTGAAGCAGAAGCTATGGACGAATGTTCCCACCTTGCTCCTATGGCTTGTTCATCTGGCTTTTTACACCAGCTCGGGACGACACTGCCCACAATAGGCTGGGCCCTCCCACATTAATCAGTAACCATGAAAATATCCCACAGGTTTGCCCACAGGCCAGTCTGGTAGGGACATTTTCTCAGCTGTGGGTTCTTCTTTATAAACAACTCTAGCTTGTGCCTCCATTGACAGTGCACCCAGCCAGCCCAATGGCTGCATCCTCTATATCCTTTGTTTTAAAGCTTGTCAGGCATATAATCATGTCATATCTTCAGGTCGTTAGGCAAGCTTGGCTCTAATAACTTTTTACTTTAGACCCCTAGGATTTTTCCCCCCTTGGGGAATAGCTAGACTACCAGAGTTTGATGGGGGTTGTTTTCTATTTATCTGTATTTAGACCAAAGCTGACTCAAGATACTTTATTTTGAGAATGAGCATTAGATTTTATTTCTTACAAAGCCAACCATAGAGGTCTATATTTCTGTAACCAATGCCGAGAAGACAGACACAGTCTTTTACAAGGATTTAGATCCTGTCTATGGGATACCATGTATCTAGATGGTGTACATGGGGTACTATGCTTCATCTGTCGGAGATAATGGGGCAGTCAGCATGTTAAACACTTAACAGATGTCTTCACTCCTGTAACAAGATTTTCCTCTTATTCTATCAGGAAGGCCACTGTAAGTGTTCAGATCAGGCCCTGAAGGTATCAGGGCCCCTTTCTCTACCACTACTCTTCTGTCTTAGTTAGGGCTGCTATTGCTGTGAACAGACCCCATGATCATGGCAACTCTTATAAAGGCAAACATTTTGTTGGTGCTGACTTACAGTTTCAGAACTTTAGTCCATTATCATCATGGTGGGGGAAAAATGACAGCTTGCAATCAGACATGGTGATGGAGAAGCCAGAGTTCTATATCTTGATCTGAAAGCAGCCTGGAGAGATGGCTCAGTGATTAAGAGCACTGACTGCTCTTCCAAAGGTCCTGAGTTCAATTCCCAGCAACCACATGGTGAATCACAACCATCTACAATGTGATCAATATGTCTGAAGACAACTACAGTGTACTCATATACATAAAATAAATAAATCTTTAAAAAAAAAAAAAGAAAGAAAAGAAAGAAATCAGGAGACTGGATTCCACATTACACAGCCTTAGCATAGGAGACCTCAAAGCCCACCTAACAGTGATGCACTTCCCCAACAAAGCCACACCTCCTCCAGTAAGGCCAATAGTGCCATTTCCTATGGCCAAGCATTCCAACACATGAATCTATGGGGGCCAAACCGTTTAAGCTACCATATCTAGATTAAAAATTCTCAGTCTAGGGATATAGTATGGTTGATAGAATGCTTGCCTTGTATTCATGAGGTCCTGGCACCATATAAACTGGGTATGGTGACACATGGATGTGATTCCAGGACTCAGATAGTGGAGGCAGAAGGAAAAGAGATTCAAAGTCATTATTGGCTTTACATCTAGTTCAAGGCAAGCTTGGGATATATGAGAGCTTGAAAAAGAGAAAAGGCAAGTAAAGAAATGAGAAGAGGAGAGGAGAGACAGAGGGCAAGAGAGAGACAGAGACAGACAGAGAGGGAGAGGGAGAGGGAGAGGGAGAGGGAGAGGGAGAGGGAGAGGGAGAGAGAGAGAGAGAGATCACCCACTGAGTCTGGGAAGGAGGAGCAAAGGCAGAGTCTGGCTCTTACCCTCTCTGCTCCCAGAGTTCCAAGAGTGAACAGAGAAACTTATTCTGCTCTACAGTTCATAGAACTTATTTGAGGAACCTGAGAACAGAGGGTCATATTCCTAATAGGCACCTGGCTTTTGTTGGCCCCCAGACTTCAGCACAACTGATTCCATGATAAAAGTACCACTCAGGCAGTAAAACTCAGCCTGTAGACAGCACCACCAGCCAAAACAAAAGCAAAGACCCATTGTTCTTGGGAAGTCCCTAAATGTACTAATCTTGTTTTTTTGGCTTCTGTAGTTCCACTTCTAGCTGACTGTTCTTGTTAACTGAAGTATGTCAAGCCAGGATATGGACTTTGTTCTTTAAAGCTCACCCTGAGAGGGACTCAGTGCCTCACTGGGATCCTGACCCAGTATAGTTGCCAGAAGGCTAACAAAGACTTCTGATTGGTCTAACCCCAACTCCAAAAACCAGTATTCTATGCTGGATACCCTGTAACCATTTGCTCACTTTTCCTTTGTGGCCCAAGGACAAGATGTGCTAGAGCAGGTGGTGAGGTGGGCTGTGAGGGGAAGATGTTCTAGAGTGGAAGAAGGAAGCAGCCAGGCCTTCTCCACACCCACACAATGCTCTGAGGGAGTCCAAGTGACTGAAGAGTTTTGGGTAAGAGACACACTGTTTTGAACCCAAGGCAGAGCTTTCTTGTCAAAGTTTTCTCAGTTTGACCTTGAGGTCTCTCTGGAGCAGCCCTTGCCCTGGCCAGTTTCCGGAGGAATCCCACGATGTGTGTTTGTGATGTGTCTTTTAGGGAATCATTTTGATTGGTTGGTTGAAATACTGGGATCAAAGCAAGGCCTTGATTAAGTTAGGGAAGCACAAGTCTACTGAGAACATAGCCAGCCCTTTAACGCATTCTTATTTTGAAGCAGGATCTTATTAAGTTTATGACTAGGCTAGCCCCAACCTTCTGTCTGCTATGGCTTGCCACATAAGCTGGGGTTACATGTATGTACCATCATGAGAATAATTCTTTTTTGTTTGTTGGTTGGTTGGTTGTTTTAAAGACAGTGTTTCTATGTTTAGTCCTGGCTGTCCTGAAATTCACTCTGTAGACCAGGCTGGCCTTGAATTCACAGAAGTCTGCCTGCTTCTGCCTCCCAAGTTTTGGGATGAAAGGGGTGCCTTTTTCACCCCCTTTCTTTTTAAATGACATCTCAATTTATTATGGGGAGGAGGTCATGTGTGTACCATAGTGTCTGCGTGGAGGTCAGAGGTCAGTTTTCAGGAGTCATTTTTCTCATTCTATCATGTGTAAATCTGCTTGTCAAGCTTGCAGTGGGTGCCTTTACCCTCATAGCTGTCACATTATTTCTGGGGTCAGCAGTTGTAACCAAGTAGGTTGTAAGTAGTTGTCCCATAGGAAGGAGATTTATGTATGGCAGATATATGGGCTGACCATGTGGAAGAATACAGAGAAGGCAGAGTGGATAGATGCCATGCAAGGATGACCAAAGCCTGTTGCCAGGGTGAGGAAAGTCCAACTTATATTTAATCGTTTCCTTGTTTGTCTGTTTGACTTTGGAAATGTTGAGGATTCAGCTCTTCAGAATTTTGCACAGGCTAGGCTAGTGTTCTTCCACTGAACTATATACCTATTACATTTAATATACCAAATTACATTGAAAATACATATGGAGGTATAAAATTACAGGAACTCCCTACAGCTCTCCTGCCCAAGGCTCTCTCTCTTAAGCCTATCTCCCTCTACAGCAACTCTGAGAAGTGAAAGAAAAAAAAAAAACTAAATCAGGTAAATTGGTAGTTCTGCCCCCAAATGGGGATTATGTTTTCAGACAAAGGCAAAAGGAAGGCTTTAGATAGCCATTAAGTCCAATTATACTAGGCAAGCATATGTTTTTTTGCACAGCCAAGTTTGTATTTTATATAATAAACCAGCAGGCATTACTTAGTCATACAAATTAAAATGTGGTTGAAAAGCCATAAATCATACCATGAAGATTCCATGACGTTAGAGGTTAAATTCGGATTAGGAGCTGGGGAGCTAGGTAAAGTGCTAGCCCTGTAAAGTGTAGGGACCTGAGGTAACTCCCTAGCATCTACTTGAAAGTTGGGTGTGGTGGCACTTACAATCCCAGTGCTGAGGATGCAGAGACAGACAGATCCCCGGTCTTCATTGGCCACTCAGCCTCCCTGCAGACATCTAAGCCAATGAGAGACAGGATTTCAAAATACAAAGAAGATGACTCCTGAGGGACAATGCCTGAGATTGACCTCTGGCCTCCGCGTGCGTGCACACACACACACACACACACATACACACACACATCTGCATACATGTGCACCCTCCCACACACACACATACCTGATAAGAATGTCGGGCTGGTAGGGAGTCTGCGGAGGTGTCACCAGTATTTTTAACTTCGTACGCAGGCAGTAATTGGCCTCTTCTGCACTGATCTCTCTCTGCTGGACTGACATCAGTACTCACAACATAAACACAAAGCTGGAGGACACATATATGCTGATTAGGGGACTGCAGAGATGGTTCCGTGGTTAAGAGCACTGGTTGTTCTTCCAGAGGACCCAGGTTCAATCCCCAGCACCCATGTGACACCCCACAATTGTCTATAACTCCAATTCCTGAGGATAGGACACCTCACACCAAAGCACATAAAATTAAATAAGTAAAAAGTTTAAATGTGGGGCTGGCGAGATAGCTCAGTGGGTAAGAGCACTGACTGCTCCTCCGAAGGTCCTGAGTTCCAATCCCAGCAACCACATGGTGGCTCACAACCACCTGTAATGAGATCTGACGCCCTCTTCTGGTGCGTCTGAAGACAGCTACAATGTATTATGCCAGAGCAAGCAGGGCCGTCCTGAGTTCAATACCTAGCAGCCACATGATGGCTCATGGACATCTGTACAACTACAGTGTACTCATACACATAAAATAAATTTTAAAAAGTTTTAATGTATAGATATACATCTTGATTGTTTTAGTTACTGTTCTATTGATGTGAAGAGATGTGGTGACCAAGGCAACTTATAGAAGAAAGCATTCGGTTGGGAGCTTACTTATAGTTTCAGATGGTTAGTCTATGATCATCACGTCTGAGAGCATGGCGGCAGGTCCATGCTGCTGGAGAAGTAGCTCAGAGCTCACATCTGATCCTCAAGCTGCAAGCCAAGGAAGAGAGCCTGGGCCTTACTTAAGCTTTTGAAACCTCAAAGCCCACCCCTAGTGACACACCTCCAACAAGGCTAGAACGACTCCAACGAGGCCACGCCCACCACAACAAGACCACACCTCCCAACAGTCTCCAAGCAGTTCTAATCATTGGGACCAAACATTCAAACATGAGCCTGGGGGGGGGGGGGGGCGCAGAGGGGAGATCATTCTCATTCAAATCACATTAATGAAAATGAATTATTTAAATCTGACTCAAGATGCCAGTTATTTCATTTTCACTCGGATTATCCTGTATACTTTAATCAAAAATTTTCCCTGCCCAGTTTTTTTTCTTCCCCCAACACTAGCGACTGAACCCAGAGCCTTGTGATACTAGACCAGTGCCTAGCCAGTAAGATGCCCAGCCTGACATAAAAACAAATTTTATCCTTACTTTCCCTCTCCACGCC
The DNA here is from genome assembly GCF_008632895.1 of Mastomys coucha. Lineage (NCBI taxonomy): Eukaryota > Metazoa > Chordata > Mammalia > Rodentia > Muridae > Mastomys > Mastomys coucha. Next base: position 8,605,812 of record NW_022196914.1, read on the forward strand.
TAGGTCTTCCAATTCAGCAGGACTGGGGAGATAGCTCAGTAGATTCAAATCCCAAACCCCACGTAACAAGCCAGGCGCGGCAATTCAACCCTGCAGCCCTAGTGTTATGGTGGGGCTGAGAGACAGTCCTGGGATTTTCTGGTAGTTGGCCTAGCTCCAGGTTCAGGAGGAGACCCTGTCTCATGGAAATGAAAGCAGGACACAGGGTGTTACTCCTCTGGCCTCTGTGCACAGGGGTACATGCCCATACCACACAGATGTACACTACTCGCTTCCGTATACATACACCCCCCCACACACACACATATGGAACCCATCCACTCACACTGTTACACACACACACACACACACACACACATACACACACACACACACACACACACACACACACACACACACAGGGAACCCATCCACTCACACTGTTAGGTGAATTCACAAACAGAGGTGAAAGGGAAAATAAGCAGGTCAGTGGAGGGTAAACTATATTGAAACATTGTTGCAATCTTCACAGTTCCCAAAACAAACAAACAAACTTTGGCAGGAAGCAAAACTTTGGCTGAGTCTAGACATAATGTCTGCTACCGAACAGGTATTTCCTCAGTTCGTATGTGTTTCTCAGGAGACAGCTTTGCCATTTACAAGGAGAAAATTATAAGTATTTAGTGGAGACACCAGATAACATGGATCAGGTGATCAGTTAACTTTAACTTCTCCAGGGGCCATCTGACAGGGCGTCTCCAACTAAGATGCCACCAGAAGCCATTACGTGCCCACCACTTGGCTTACCTCCTCCCAGAGGACCCCAAACCTCAGTCAAGGCATGAGGATACACTAGGCTGCAACTGCTAGGTAACAGTTCTTAAATTAACTGACTCTGATTCTTTACAGGCCAGTGTGGCGGTAGAGAGAAATGCCGAAGAACAGCTTCAGGCTGCGAAGATGAGGGAGGGCAGGTGGGATGGCAGGCGCAGTGGATGAAGGTCCCCGGTGGAAGAAGAGAACGCTGGCTTCCTGCAAGGTGTCCTCTTACTTCCACACTGGAACAGTGGTATGTGAATGAAAATAAGAAATAAGAAAGGGGGACATGACTGCTCCTAGGTTTGCTGGAGAAGAAAGTTTATTGTCGATGAAAGGGAGGGCATAGCCAGAGGCAGGGGCATCTGGGAGAGTCCAGAGTGAACATGACACCGAGTGGACCACGTGAGGAGATGAGGGAAGGAAAGAGCCAAGAGACCAAGAAGGTTTTGCCAGGAGGGTAAGGGACAGACAAAAAAAAAAAACCAGGTCACAAGTCACAAATGGCTGGATTATATTATACAAGAAAGGGCGGCTGGAAGAAGAGCAGTCCCATCCCGGGGGCCTGAGAAGTTTAGGGTGGGGGCGGGTATTCCTGCCATACCCTCTAACAGGTAGGGACTCTGGAATGCTGGTAGCTGGGTCTGCTTTGATATGCTAAACAGGCACCTCAGTTAGCCATTTGTCCTGGGTTTGAGACATACCATCATCACATGTATGCATATGTGAACTCCATACTGCACGCGAGCACACACACACACACACACACACACACACACTAAATGTAATTTTTAAAAGTTTAAAAAGAAAAAAAAAATAGTTGTCTCTGAGAGGTATACATTGTCAAACTGAGAGTACAATGAAGGTATCTTTAAAAATCTTTTATTTTATTTTATTATTTTATTTTATGTGTGTTCATGTCTGTGCACCACATGAATGCCTCATGCCCACAGAAGCCAAAAGAAGGGATTAGATTGTCTAGGGTTGGAATTATAGGTGGTTATGTGCTGCCTGGTGGGTGAATTGAAGCCAGGTCCCCTGGAAGATAAACCAGTACTCTACTGCTGAGCGAGCTCTCCAGGCCCTGATTCCTGATCTCTTCTGTGGGGGAGAGGTGTGGAAGGGGAGGGAGGGTACTGAGGTGCACGCAAAGGCCAGAGGCCAGATATCATTCCTATGGAGCCATCTACCCCTTCCTCTCTCCTTTCCTCCCTCCCTCCTTCCCTCTCCCTCCCTCTTTCCTTCCCTCCTTCTTTCCTTTCTTTCTCCCTTTCATCTCCACGTGTGTACACGTGTACCTGTATGCATGCAGGCATGCACATACCATGGCATACATGTTGGAGGCCAGAGGATGACTTCAGGGGTGAGTTCCTGCTCTCTATCTTGTTTGAAGCAGGGTCTCTTGTTCCGTGCTTTACTCAATCTGTAACAGACGTGAACAGTCAGTTGGGATAGCTCTTTGCTTTGGGACCAGCGTTCTTTTATATGTATTTTGTGCTTCTTGAGCTTTGTAAGCCAGGCCTCTAAGCCCCTGAGGACCCTATCTCTATCCCCCACCTCCCAGTAGGAGCTCTGGGTTTTATGTGGATTCTGAGGATCTGAGCTGAGGTCCTTAAGCTTCCACTGTAACTGCCTAATCCACTGAGCCTTTCCCCCAATCCTCATCTTGGTTTGGGGGACAGGATCTCTCATTAGGTTCTGGGGCTGGCCAGTGAGCCTCAGAGGTCTGCGGGTCTCAGCCTCTACAGCCCTGAGGTTACAAGTGCTGGGCCACTATTCCCAGTGTTTTATATATGGGTTCTGGGTACTGAACTCAGTATCCATGCAGTCTCTCCAGCCTACTATAGCTACTACTCTAGTGAATAGAGTTCTCTCAGTCTGATGGCTCTTGTCCCTGGTGTCCACTGATGAGTGTTTTTCCTAAAGTCTCCAGCATACAAAACGAGCTATAGTGTCCACTCTTGCTGAGTTACTCAATTGGGTAAAGAAAGCTGGTGGGGGAGTTATGGGTGCTAGAATGAGTTCCCATTACTGATATGGAGTAACTTCCAGAGGAAGGAAGTAATGTAGACATACTAAGATGGGCCGCAGATGATTTTACAGACGTCCTAAGAGTATATTTCCTATTGACATCTTAGCTGTCTAGCTTTACATGTGTGCACACTGTGATGGTTGCACAAAGGTGGAATCGCTTAAGACACTATTCTCAGTTGAGAATGGTGGTATTCTGCCTCTGTAACCCAACCCTTTGGAGATGAGTGATGGAGGATCAGGATTTCAAGGCCGCCATCTGTGTATGTGGCCACACACAGAGAGTTTAAGGCCAGCCTGAGCTATACCAGACCCAAACTAACCCTCTTCCAAATGAGATGATTTTCTCAGAACTTCCTGTAGTTAAGTGGTGCGTGAATGTAGTGTCAGATCCTGATTTGAAGGAGATTGAAAACTTTTTCTCCTCTCCTCTTGATTCAATTATCTACTTGGTTTTTTTTTTAAAGATTTATTTATTTATTATATGTAAGTACACTGTAGCTGTCTTCAGACGCACCAGACAAGGGCGTCAGATCTCATTATGGGTGGTTGTGAGCCATCATGTAGTTGCTGGGATTTGAACTCATGACCTTCTGAAGAGCAGTCGGTGCTCTTCCCCACTGAGCCATCTCACCAGCCCCTATTTGTTTGTTTGTTTAGTTTTTTCAAGGCAGGCTTTCTCTGTGTAGCCCTGGAACTTGCTTTGTAGGCCAGGCTGGCCTAGAACTTAGAGCTCTATCTGCCTCTGGCTCCTGAATTGATTCAATTCCTTCTATGTCTTTTCTTTTGCTCAGTTTGCATCCCTGGGGAGCAAACCCTTCCTTCGCCCTGTGCACATAGCAAGCACTCCACACTGAGCTATATCTCTAGCACCAACACCCAATTTCTGGTAAGTCCTTCAGTTCTCTATCCCTCGTGACTCAGTGGTTACATGTGTCCCATGGGGCATTGGCAGAGAGAACCCAGGGCTAAAGGCTCCTTTTCAAGATAGTTTATATACATGGCCGGTTGTCTGAAAGCTCGGTGAGAGCTATGGTTCACAGACCCCACTCCTTGTCTACACGAGCTTCCCACAGGGTACCAGCCTCCCACGGGGCACCAGCCTCCCACAGGACACTAGTCTCCCACAGGGCACTAGCCTCCCACAGGGCACTAGCCTTGCAACTTGTTGGCCGCCATCCTAAAGTCAGCCTCCTGAAAGAACAAAGCAAGCAGACTGCTGTGTTTTGGTGGTCTAACTGCACAGGTTGTGTAGTCAATTTCTATAAAAGCTTGAGGTAGTCTCAGGGGCTGCTATGGCTTAAAAAAATGGGAAATGGCATTATCCCTTGATTTGGAAAGGACATAAGGGAGTGAAAGAGTCTACGCATATAGACTTGGTCACAAGTTTTTGGTTTTGAGAAATAGCATAGACAGATTTGGTTAATAGGTTTCAAGTTGAATACAGGTAAACACAGTTGTCTCTCTCCCTTTGAATCTAAACTTGAATCTGCAAATTTAGCCATTGTCCAACTAAAGAACATGAGAAAGAAATGAAGTTCTTGTCATTATTCTCTAACAAATGCAATAGAGCAGGTTTTTACATAACGTTGACATTTTATTAGGTACTAGAAGTAACTAGAGGGCTGGGAGATGACTCAGCAGGGAAAAACTGTGGCTGCCCACCCTGAAAACCTGAGTTATATCTCTAGACCTCATGGTGGTCTAGAACTGTCTCTCCAAAGTTGTTCTCTCACCTCCACACAAGTACCATAGCATGTACACAGGAAGAGAGAAAGAAGGAGATACACACTCACACACTCACTCACACACACACACTCACACATACACACACGGGGGTGGGGGGAGGATACAGAGACAGACAGACAGACAGACAGTGGTCCCAGGATTATACCCTGCGAAGAGGAGTGCTGCTCTGTGGCAGGCAATGCATGGGGAGAGACAGAGCTGGAGGGGACACAACCGGGAACTAGTGAGAAATCCCATGTCAGCTCAGGACAATGGCCATGGGAAGTTGGCAGATGTCATTTGTTACTGCCACAGCACATTTATAGAAATGAGGCTAAATAAAGTATGGTGACAGTTGGGGATGTTTGCATTGCTGCAGAGTAAGAGTAAGCAGAAGTAGCTGTAAGGAAACACATGGATTAAATTTGTACAGGGAGACAATTGTCAGGAAGAGAAAACAGGAGCCAACACCTCATTTCACAGGCATGTAGATCCACAGAGGCAGGAAGGAGAAGAGGGTGTGCTGGGGCAGGTCGGGGAAACATCTGCTAGTGGACATGCATTTGGGGAGAAGGGGAATGACGGAAGTGGTCTAAATTGTTGGGGTGATGGCTTACAATTTTGTGAATATGCCGAAAGCCACTTGTACCATTTGGATAAACTATGCGGTATATGGATTATGTCTCAGTAGAGCTGACATTTCAAAAGGCAAACATAAGACTGAATACAAACACACACCTATATAAATTAAAAAAAAAAAATCTGCTTCATAGTACAAATAACTTATGACCCCAATGTTAACCTACCTCCCTGTGCTAATTCCCACATCCTGTGACTCCTGTTGATTTTTTTCTGTCTTTCTGTGTCTCATCCACCCTGATCATCAGGGAGGAACCCGACTGAGTTGAGAGAATGAAGAAAAGACACCCATATAAACACACAGAAAAGCTGCAATCGGGTGGACTGGCTCTCTAAGGTGAAGAAAGCTCAAGAGTCCACAGTCTCGGTGTGCTTCTTACATACAGGTGAACGGGGAGCCGAGGAGACTGCATGCAGCTGAACAAGGGAGGAGGCGGAGCGGGTTCAGCTAGCCTCAGTGGGAGCAGTGTTTGTTGGGCGGCAGCATTCAAGGCCTTAGAACCACAGGGCTGAGAGGTGAGGGGGTAGGGGAGAAAGCAGCCGTGGCCATTTTCTGCATATACTATCTACAGCTGCAGTTGGACCAGGAAGGAAAGCCTTGCCATTTCTTATGGGCCTGAGGCATTGGGGTCCGTGACATGGCTGTGGCCTAACAGCGTAAGTGAACAATGCCCCTTACAACAGGGAGACACTGAGATTCGGTTCTGTTGTTCTTTTTACTTTTTTTCTTTTTTGGTTTTTTGAGATAGAGTTTCTCTGTTTAGTCCTGACTGTCCTGGAAATCACTCTGTAGACCAGGCTGGCCTCGAACTCAGAAATCCGCCTGCCTCTGCCCCCCAAGTGCTGGGATTAAAGGCGTGTGCCACCACTGCCCAGTTATTCTTTTGTCTTATTTGGTATTTCCCTTCATTAAAAATAGCTTTTTGGGGGCTGGTGAGATGGCTCAGCAGGCAAGAGCACTGACTGCTCTTCTGAAGGTCCTGAGTTCGGATCCCAGCAACTACATGGTGGCTCAACCACCCATAATGAGATCTGACACTCTCTTCTGGTGCATCTGAAGACAGCTACAGTGTATTACGCTAGAGTGAGCAGACCGGAGCGAGCGGGGCGTCCTGAGTTCAATTCTCAGCAGCCACATACATGATGGCTCACGACCATCTGTACAGCTACTCATACATATAAAATATAAATAAATAAATCTTTTTTAAAAATAGCTTTTTTGCCCGGCAGTAGTGGCACACGCCTTTAATTCCAGCACTTGGAAGGCAGAGGCAGGTGGATTTCTGAGTTCGGGGCCAGCCTGGTCTACAGAGTGAGTTCCAGGACAGCCAGAGCTATACAGAGAAATCCTGTCTCGAAAAACCAAAAAAAAAATAAAATAAAATAGCCTTTTTTTTTTTTGGTTGACTGGAGTAAACGGGGGCTGATTGGAGTGAGTGGGGTTGACCAGAGCGAGCAGAGGTCCTAAATTCAACTCCCAACAACCAGATGAAGGCTCACAACCATCTGTACAGCTACACTGTGTACTCATATACATAAAATAAATAAATCTTTAGAAAAATAGGGTTTTTTCATAAAATTTATCCAGATTACCTTTTCCCCCTCCTCGTACTCCTCGCAGCTCCTCCCTATCTCCCCTCCAATCCAGATCCACTTCCTTTCTGCCTCTCTTTAGAAAAGAGCAGGTTTCGAAGCGACGACAAATCGTAATCACCGGAAGTAGAATAAGATAAAACAAAAAGACATCACATCGAAGTTAATAACCCAACAGAAGAAACAGATCCCCGAGAGAAGGCACAGTAGTCAGAGATCCACGCATCTGTACACTGAGGAGTCTCACAAAAACACTACGGAGAGCTATAGTACCTACGCAGAGGGCCTAGTGCAGACCGGTGGCAGCCCTTGGCTCATAGCTTCCGTCTGCGCATTCATATGGGTTTTGCTCACTTGGTTCAGAGAGCCTTATTCTCCTGGTGTCCTCTGTCCCCTCTGGATCTTCCAGTCTTTCTGCCTCCTCTGCCATAGAATTCCCCGAGCTCTGAGGGAAGGGTTTTGACACAGCTATCCCATTTAGAGCTGTGTGTTACAAGATCTCTTTCTCCTTTTCTCTCTGCATAATGTGGCTTCCTGTATTTGCTCCCATCTGTTGCAGGAGAGAGCATCTCTGATAATTGTTTCTAACCTTTTCCTTCCTCAAACAATGCTGTGACATTAAACACTTTTATATGCTTATTTCATACATAGGCAGATGTGGCCAGGCTATGTCGTCAGAGGAGAGGAACCACTAGAGAGCAATGTTTTATATATTTCTACCTGAAATGGAGGACAGTTCTGATTTCCTGACTTTTTTTTTTTTTTTTTTTTTTTTTTTTTTTTTTTTAAGAAAATGCCTCTATTAGATCAGGCTGTATTGGGATTGGAGAGATGGCTCAGAATTAAGAGCACTGGCTGCTCTTCGGGAGGACCTGGGTTCAATTTCCAGCATCCACACGGCAGCTCACAACTGTCTGTAACTCCAGGATCCAACACCCCTCACATAGACATACATACAGACAAAACATCAAATGGGCATAAAAATAATTCTTTTTAAAAAAGAATTTTAAAAAAAATCAGGCAATACACAATCCTGTAGGGCATTTTCTTAATTAATGTTGGATGGGGGAGAGCCCAGCTCATTATGGGTGGTACAATCCGTCAGCTGGTGGGCCTGGGTTCTATGAGAAAACAGGCTGTGCAAGCCACAAGGAGCAAGCCAGTAAACAGCACCCTCTATGGCCTCTGCATCAGCTCCTGCCTCCAGGTGCTGGCCCAGTTTGAGTTCCTGTCTTAATTTCCTTTAATGAGGAGTAATGATGTGGAAGTATAAGCCAAATAAACCCTTTCCTCCCCAAGCTGCTTTGGTCATGGTGTTTCATCACAGCCACAGAAACTTTGACTAAGACAGTTGGTTAATATCCTATTTGCCATGTGTTGGCTTTGTGACTTTCTCCATGTTAGAGATATAAAATCACACGTAGTACTATAGACCTTTGTTGTTCTGGATTTTGGGTAGTGTGTGTCTGTGATGCAATACGCATGCATGCTAGGTGCTCATGTGTAGGGCAGAGGACAACCTTGTGGAGTCCGTGTTCTTTCTGCCTTAGCATGAGCTCTGATTGAGCACAGGGCCCTAGGCTTTTGCAGCCAGCACCTAGTCAGCTCACTAACCCAAGACTTCTCATCTCTAAGGTCCTAAAACAATCCAATCATAGTGATCTTTGCCACATTTATGACTTTCTCTTTTTTTAATTTTATTTACTTATTTATTTATTTTAGACAACTATAGATGTCTTCAGACACACCAGAAGAGGGCATTGGATCCCATTACAGATGGTTCTGAGCCACCGTGTAGTTGCTGGGAATTGAACTCAGGACCTCTGAAACAGCAGTCAGTACTCTAAACTTCTGAGCCATCTCTCCAGCCCCATTTATGACTTTCTTACCAAGTGCTTTGAAATATTTATTAAAATTAAAAGTTGAACTGGGCAGTGGTGGCACATGCCTTTAGTCCCAGTACTTGGGAGACAGAGGCAGGCGGATCTTTTGAGTTCGAGGCTAGCTTTGTCTACAGAGCAAGTTCTAGGGCAGTCAGGATTACACAGAGAAAACTTGTCTTGAAAAACAAAACAAAAAATTTCTAAATTTAACCAAACAAACAAACAAAAAATTGAGATAGGGCTACTGTCCTATGCCTGTAATCCACATTCTAGGGATTGTATTGATTAACTGTACTGATTAACTTTTCTCATTGTTGCAACAAAACATTTGACAAAAACTGTAAAGTCCCCGCTGAGCTACTCTGGCCAGTGCAACGGGGTGCCGGAGGCAGCAGCTCTACAATGTAATGTCCCCGCTGAGCTGCTCTGGCCAGTGCAACGGGGTGCCTGAGGCAGCAGCTCTACTTGGTGCATCAGGTGTGAAAGACTGGAGACAGCACCAGAGATCATAGACAGAACTGGTAGCCCGGACTTCAAAAGGAACTGAACCTTTAATCCGCTTTCCTGCCTGAAGCCCTTGCTTGAAGAGGTTTGTTTACAGACTGCTATGTTATTTCCCTGTTCTCACGTCTATGCTAAAAGCCAAAGGATTGTTCTGCCTTAGCTATAAATATCCTGGTCCATTTAGTAAAGATTACACCTTGATAAAGGTACTTGGTGTCGTTCTCTTGTCTCCTAACCCGCTTATCTTCACAGAAACTCGACTTCCCCAGTTCGTGAATCACCCACGGGAGAAGAGAAACTGCAGGACAGTTTCCTTCAAAAAACAACTTACAGAAGGAAAGAGGAGAAAGCTTATTTTCAGCTACAGTTCTAGCTAGAACAGTCCATTCTGGCAGGGACAGTATGCCAACAGCATCGGGAGGCAGCTGGTCCCACAACATCCACCGTCAGGAAGCAGAGGAATGGATGCCGAAGGTCAGTGTGTTTTCTCCTTTTTACTCAGACCGGGACCAGTAACTAGGGTGGGTATTCGCACCTCAGTTAACCTAATCTGGAAAGCCCTTCAAAGACATGCCCAGAGGTTTGCCTGCTGGATCCTCTTAAATCAACAATCAAAATCAAACACCACAGAGGCTAGGGCAGACCACTGTCTGAGGCTAGCTAGCTTAACCATACAGCAAGATCTGTATTAAAAAAAGCAAAACACAAAAACAAAAACGGTGAGAGAAAAAAAGAAAAACCGCTAGCAATATTTCAGGTAAATACTTAGGTCGAGTTTGTTTCCTGTTGCTGTAACGGAATCGTTAGCAGTAGGAAATCTGGAAAGAAAAGAGGTTTGTTTTGGCTCATACTTCTGGAGCCTGGGAGGTTTGGGATTCTGTGCCTGAATCTGCATCATGTGACAGAAGCAGTTCCGAGAGCAAGGACTGAAAGAAGAAGAGATAAAGGGTCAGACACTTTACCGAGGGTTCTCTGAAAGGTTCTTGTAAAAACTAATTAATTATTGCAAGGAAGACATTGATTTCTCAAGACCCCGCCTCCCAACTCTATTATGTTGCTAAAGCCAATTTCAACATGAATTTTGCTGAGGACAAACCATTCCGAGCCACAGCAACTTACTGGGAATAAATCTAGCAATATTTAACCCTAACATGTGAAGACATTCATAGTAGGGATTGCATACCAGCAGAGTTTAACCAACTCCTTTGAAATGCTTGCCGTACAATCATGGGATCTAGAGTTTGGATCCCCTGCACCCAGAATGGTGGCCTGTCTATAATCCTAGCACTCAGAAGGTGAAGACAGGAGATCCCTAGAGCAAGGTGGCTTAGGTAGACTAGCCTAATCAGTGAGGTCTGGGTTCAAGTGAAAGAATGTGCCTCAAAATATATAATGAAGAACAATTGAAGAAGACACCTGATAGCAACCTCTGGCTTCCACTTAACTCTCATGTATATGCATATGCACCTGCATAAACACATGTGCCCATACATGTGAATGTGCATACTAACACATATATTTACACATGCCAAAAATAAATGTTAAACATTTTTAAATCTTTTGTTTGTTTGTTGTTGTTTTTTTGTTTTTGTTTTTTGAGACAGGGTTTCTCTGTATAACCCTGGCTGCCCTGGAACTCACTCTGTAGACCAGCTGGCCTCAAACTCAGAAATCCTCCTGTTTCTGCCTTCTAAGTGCTGGGATTAAAGGCATGGCCACCACTGCCTGGCTTAAATCTTTTTTAAAAAGATTTATTTATTTTATTTATATGAGTACATATAAATTGCTGCCTTCAGACACACCAGAAGAGGGCATTGCAGATGGTTGTGAGCCACCATGTGGTTGCTGGGAATTAAACTCAGGACTTCTGGAAGAACACTGACTGCTCTTAACCGCTGAGCCTTCTCTTCTGCTCCCAAACTTTTAAATCTTTTTTTTTAAAGGATGTATTTTTATTTTATGTGCATTGGTGTTTTGCCTGTATGTCTGTCTATCTCTGTGAGGGTGTCAGAAGGCCTCAGGGAACTGGACTTACACACAGTTGTGAGCTGCCACGTGGGTGCCAAGAACTGAATGGTCCTCTGGATGAACAGTCAGTGCTCTTAACCGCTAAGCCAACTTACCAGCTCCCACTTTTAAATCTTTAATAAGTTATCTTGTATATTAGGATTGATAGTTTTTATACTATCAGATAAATTACTTTGGGGGGAGGCTGGAATTCATATGACACCTAGGCTGGTCTTGCACTTATGACAGTCCTCCTGCCTCAGCTCTCAAGTTCACAGTACAGATATGAGTTACCACATCCAGCTTGCTGTCAGGTAAATCCTGAAATGTTTGTAGATTTGAATTTGAGCAGTTTTAGAAAGGAAAAGAGGTGTAGTTCACCTCTTTCTCACTCAACTCACCTCAGGGTCTATTTTGATCAATAAAATGTGGCACCAGCAATTACTTCTATACAACTTTTGAGCCTTGCAACTTCTCTTCTTGGAACTCAAATGAGGCCAGTCTCCTCTACACATATGGGTTAGCCTACTGCCATTGGGTGAGGCCAAGTTCATATCAAGGTCAAGCAAAATGCAGCTGTGCGGGTGACTCCGTCAGACCCCAGCAAGTTCCCTAGTTGATTCCAGCCGGAGCTGCCAAACCACAGAAGAGCAAGCAACTAAAATAAGCATTTTTGAACTACTAATTTGGAACATGGTTTTCAGTAAATAACTTTACAAGGTTTTCTAGGGAGTTACTGAATAAAAAAAGAAAGAAAGAAAGAGGGGGGGGG
>NW_022196914.1:8617952-8620837 GCF_008632895.1 Mastomys coucha
AAAAAAAAAAAAAAAAAAAAAAAAAAAAGAAACAAAGAAAGAAAGAAAGAAAGAAGGAAAGAAAGAAAGAAAGAAAAAGAAAAAACAATGACTGGCTCCTAGGTATCTTGGAGGAGGAAGTTTATTGTAGATAAGTGGGAGAATGCAGCCAGAAGCAGACACATCTGGGAGAGACCAGAGTGGACGTGACCCGGAACCGTGGGGGGGGGGGGGAGGGGGGGGGGGGGGGAAGGGGGAGGAGAAGGGAAACCCGGGAGATCAGGGGAACCAGGTGAATCAGCCAGGAGGCCCAAAGGTACAGAGGCCCATTAGCCAAAGTGGTTGGATTATATAAGGAAGAGCAGCCAAGCCCCCTAGGCTGTAGAGTTCAGGGTAGTGGGCAGGGTTTGCAAACCAGGGCCCTGTAACAGGTAGGAACTGAGGGATGCAGGGGGAAGCCGGCAGCCACTGTCCACTTTGATATGTTAAATAGGCACCTGAGATGTAAGTTATGTTTGTTCATTCACGCATCGTCCTCCTAGGTTCTGAAAGGTTCCTGCTTGCTGTGGTGGGCAGACCGTAAGACAACTCGCCTTGGGTGTGCCTGCCTTTGTATCCCACCTTTCCCTTTAGTGTGAGGTGACACTAATGGTGTGTTTGTGACTGACAAGTTGCATGTCCGTCATCAATGGTGTGTTTGTGACTGACATAGTTGCATGTCCGTCATCACAGCAGTCAGGTGGTTGAGGCAGGAGGATCTTGACTTCCAGGTCAGCCTAGTTTACATAAGACCTTGTGTGTGTGTGTAGGGGGGAAACCTTACCGATAGACTATGGCTGCAGTGTTGGGTGCCCTCCCTATGTTTATGCTTCGTTATATAAAATGTGGAGCGGGCAGATTCTCCTTGTTAGCGCAAGTGAAAGTGTTGAGGAAGGTCACGTGGCAAGAAACTCTCCTAGAACGGGAAGTTCCCCTCCAGCTTATGATCAGCAGGCGGCAGAAGCCCTTCGTTCTACAGCCTTGAGGTAACCTAAAGCAAGCTGAAGTTAGTTTTTTTACTCAGTGGACCCTGCACCTAGAAGACAATGCAGATCAGCTTGGCAGTCCTGTGAGTTCCACAGGACATCTAGTGACTCGAGGTGACAAGGCAGGACTGTGACTTAAGCTAAATCAAGAGTAGTCGGGTATGGGTGGGCTGGAGCAATGGCTCAGGGGTTAAGAGCACTGACTGCTCTTCCAGATAATCCTGAGTTCAATGCCCAGCAACCGCATAGTGGCTCACAACCATCAGTAATGGGGTCTGATGCTCTCTTCTGGTGTGTCTGAAAACAGCTACAGTGTACTCACATATATACAATAAATCTTTAAAAAGCAGACTTAAGGTGAGTCCAGATGTGATGGGTAGAAAATAGATAGACTCCATCTCTGTTTTCTTCTAAAATGGCACAGAATTCAAACTTGAAAATACTTCAGGATTTACCTGACAGCAAAGAGGGTGGTCCATGTCTGTAATCTGAATTTGAGAGCTGAGGCAAGCCTGAGCTGATCTCCTCAGGTGATATGTACACATGCAAGTGAGTGCGCGCGCGCACACACACACACACCAATAGTAACTTAATTCTGGAATTCCAACATTCTGGTGTTTGAGGCAAGAGGATTGATTGTGAGTTTGAGGCTCTCCTGAGCTACATGGAACGTTTCCAGTCATCTTGGCTCATAAATGGAGAAACAAAACAAACAAAAGAGAACGGAATGGGAAGTAGCTGAGTCGAAAGAGCACAAGGCCCTAGGCTCGATCCCCTTGGGCATGTGAGGCCATGGGGTGGGGTGGGGCAGATCAAATGACTACAGCAGCTCTGGAAACAGCTGCGTTTAACCCAGGGACCTGGAAGCAGCCTTTACTCCTAGAGCAAAGACAGATGGCTTGTGAGAAAACGGACATCTTGCCTTCAGCCTTAGAGGGTGGTTTCTCCTTTATCACACCCTGATTTACTTAAAATCCTGGGCAGGAGATTTTTTTTTCTCCCCATGGTTGACTTGAGAATCGGAGAATTATTCATTCTGAGAAGGTGGGACAGGGGAAAAAAGCAAAACCAAAACAAAACAAAAAAACCAAAAACTTGTGAATCTATCTGTGTGAGGGACTGTTTTCCAAGTCAGTGAGGACACCTCCACTGAGCAGACAAACAGAGGTTCAGAGAACAACATAAAGAAGGTTTTACCCGTGGAAGAGCAGTCAGTGCTCTTAACCACTGAGCCATCTCTCCAGCCCATTCTTTGTGATTTCAAAATTAGAGTGTTTGTATGTTTGTTAGCTGTGTGCACATACCGATACAGGTATCCACTCCAAAAATGACAGCTAAGCTCTCAAGTTCCAAATAAGACTTCTTCAACACCCTTGAGGCTCAGGGCCCAGCTCAGAGGTGGGATTGGAGATAATGTAAGAGCTGGAACATGTACAGGGGAACACTAATATGTGGTAATCTGGACGTGATGTGCCCATTGCACCCATTAACTTATTGGAACTGTGATCACTTGCAGTGGACAGACACAAGATCAAGCCAGTCAGCATTCCTGCAGGCTGAACTCCTGCAGGAGGGACTCTCCAGGCTCTGCCCTCTAGCTGAGTAGTCCTTGGCAATAGTTAGCCTCTGGAGGAAGAGGAGTCATTTTTTGTGGGTGTGACTGCAGGTAGATCACTCATGTTCCTGGGAATGGTCTCCCATGCATGCATACAGCACTAATTAGACTCAATGGGCTATTTTTCTTTTTTAAAGGAGGGGATGGGAACGTTGAAGGGAAGAGGTCAGGAGATCAGGGGAGTAGGAAGGATGAGTTGGAGGTGAATAGGATCAAGGCACATTGTTTGCATGTATAAATAATCCATATATATATATATATATATA
>NW_022196914.1:8620847-8624149 GCF_008632895.1 Mastomys coucha
ATATATACATTGTATTGTCAAGGCAGAAATAAAAGTATTTTTAAAAGATCCCAGCTGGGTGGTGGTGGTGTACACCTTTAATCCCAGCACTTGGGAGGCAGAGGTAGATGGATCTCTGAGTTTGAGGCCAGCCTGGTCTCTAGAGTGAGTTCCAGGAAAGCCAGGGCTACACAGAAAAACCCCGTCTTGGAGAGAAAAAAAAAAGATCTCATACAAAAGAAAAACACATTCCAAAGAGAGAGAGTGTGTATGTGTGTGTGTGTGTGTGTGTATGTATATATGTATGTATATATATGTATATATATATACATATACATATACATATATATATATATATTTCCCCTCAATAATATATTATCTTGGAGCACACTACTACCCAAACCTAATCCAAAGAGCTATACTTTTGTTGTATTTATTAAAGTAAATTTTACATTAAAAATTACCCCTCCCCCAATGTAGAATTTAAACATATTCAAATAGGTCACAATGATCAGTTTTAGGATTTTCTTTTAACCCTTAAAAGAAACCCATACTCATTAGCATTGCTGCCTATTCTGACACTCTAGGTAAATGTTTATGGACTTTCCATTTGTACAGATGTACTTAACTCAGGGTATTTCACATAGAGTCCCACAGTGTATAACTGTGACTGTTTTCCCCCTTAGCATGTTTTCAAGGGCTCTTCATGAGAGTATGAACCTTACTCATTTTTACAGCTAGCAATATTCTGTGGTATGGATATACTAAATGTTATTTACCCATTCATTTGCTGATATAGTTGTTTTCACTGTTCATTATTCCAAACAGTTCTGTTGTCAACATGTACATTTGCTTTTATGTAAACAAGGTTTTTATTCATCTGGGTATTTACCTAAAAGTGGACGGGTTGGATTGTGTGGCAACTCTGTGTACTATAATGGGAAACTGACATCCTTGACAATGTTACTGCAATTTTTATTAAAGCTACCTTGGGTGCTTGTGAATTGGTATCTCTGTAGTATGTTTCGTTCTCTCTCTCTTTTTTTAAAGATTTATTTTACGTATATGAGTACACTGTGGCTGTCTTTAGACACACCAGAAGAGAGTACCTGATCCCATTACAGGTGGTTGTGAGCCACCATGTGGTTAATGGGAATTGAACTCAGGACCTCTGGAAGAGCAGTCAGTGCTGTTAACCGCTCAGCCATCTCTCCAGCCTTTTCTCTTTCTTTAATGTTGGGTTTAAACTCTGGTCCCTATATGAGCACCTACTCTATCTACCATGGTTGGAGTATTGCCTCAGAGGATAAGAGCACTGGTTGCTCTTCCTGGGTTCAATTCCCAACACTCACATAAGCAGCTCACAGCCATCTACAGCTGCAGTCTCACAGGATCTGATGTTCTCTTCTGTGGTGCAGATAAATGCAGACAAGAGATGCATATTCATAAAATACATAACTCTTTAATAGGAAAACGTTCTTTAACACTGAACTAACCCCCAGGTCCAGCTTATATATTGTTTTGTTTACTTAGTACCCTGTCTCATCAGCTTCATGAAAACTGTGACTATGCGTCTCCTGGCTCACTATCAATCAGAACCTTACTGCTTGGCACAATGACTGCCAACCGAACATAAGTGTACATGCTTGTTTGATGACCTAATAAAAAGTTCTAATCCTTGGCTTGCGATTTGCCAGATGTGCTGTGTAGAGCAGACTACTTAATTTTCTAGAAACTCTTTTCTCCAGTGAGATGGGCATTTAGTCTGGATTGCCTACCAAGCAATGCTGCAGCAAAGCCTTCTGGGGCACAGTTTTGTGGTATAGAATAACTGTAGGAAGGAGGGGCCAGAAATCAAGAGGAGGGACTGAAAGCATGGTTGAGCTTTTGAGAAGATATGTAACCTATTTTCCAACAATCTGTTTGAGAAGGCAGGTGTGGTGGTGGTGTTTGTCTGAAATCCTAGCTCTGGGGAACTGAAGGCAGGAGGATTGTGAATTTGAGGCTAGCCTGGGCTATATAGAAAGCTCCCAGGCCAGCCTTGGAACAAAGTAACATAAAACTTATTTGGGGAGAGAAGGGAGGTGCTAATTCTTCATGATTCTAGGACCTCCAGATAGACACAGGTGTTCCCCAGGCTGGGAGGCCCACACGGAACTGGGCAGAATAGCAACATACTTACCCTGCAAGGCTCAGGGGAAGGGATGACTGGCTACAAGATATACCTGGCACATATCTGGCGATCAATCAATAAAAAAGATCATTTGTCACTTTAGCAATAAATATTTTTATTTTAAAAAACTTTTTATTGATGCTTTCTGAATTTCACATACTGCCCCTGGATCCCACTCATTTCCCTGGCCCTCCATATCTGACCTCTGCCCTTGCAACACGCCCCCCCCCAAAGAAAATAAAAACAAAACAACAAAACCGTCTCGTCTGGAAGCTGTAGTGTGTCCCACAGTACACCCTCTTGCCCAAATAGCATTACTTGCATATGTTCATTTTAATGAGTCATTGGTCTGGTTTGAGGCCTCTGGCTGCCTGCTACACTATCACTACTGGATCCTCACTGGGACTCCTCTCAGCTATCCTCTTCTTGCTCGGTGTCATGGAGATCCTGCAGCTTTGGTTTTGTAAAGCCAGCCCCTTCACGAGCTCCAGCCTTTCATAGATGGGGTGGATGTGGATGTTGGAGTTGGTCAGCTCAAAGCCCTGGATCTGGGCCTGGGTGGCAGCTGAGTTGGTTAGCCCACCTTCTCTCCTTGTACCCGTACTGTACTGCCATAGCCAGTTTTCCTGGTTTGCCCAGGCGAGAGGTAGGGACGGCTCTCCTGCCTACAGCAGCAGTCAATGGTCAGGCTTGGCTCTCCTGAGTTCATGCCATTGGGGCCAGCCCACATCACCAGGGCCAGTTCTACCATGTTACCCAGGTGAGCTCCTCTGCCTGCTCTCCTGAATGCTGCAGCCAGCGAGGGGTGGGACCAGCTTCTCCTAGGAATATTTGTTTCTTAAATCTCCCACTCTTTGCCCCTCCTTTTTTCTTCCTTCTTTTCTTTTTCCTTCCTTTCCCTTTTCTTTCTTTTTTCTTACTGAGGTGTGTTAAGAAATCTAATGTGGTGAGGAGGGTACCTTTCGCAGGCCATGTCAAAGTGTGCCCCTGAGTAATTATACCACACAGACCTGGTGTGAAAGGGGTTTATTCAGGGAAGAGAGAGGAGTGAGGACCTGGGGAAGGGTTAGAGGCAGGCAGGTGGGTATGTAGACATGTAGACAGATGGGAGCAGAGCCACGAGGGCAGAGAAAAGGGTGGCGTGGGGGGG
>NW_022196914.1:8624159-8630137 GCF_008632895.1 Mastomys coucha
GGGGAGAGAGTTGTCTATTACCTACATGGAAAAATGTTGTGTCTATTATCTACATGGAAAAATGAGTGGAGAAATACCAGGAAAACAGGAGAAAAAGAAGGAGCAAAATTACTATAAAGTTTGAATTGGAAAATCATGTGCTGGCATATGAATAGACAGAACCAGAACATAAAAGAGATGTGGATGGGGGTGGGGTAGGATGAGGAGTGGGAATCAAGACATTTACAGCTGGAAGTTTAAGCCATATTCAAGGTGAAGGTGATTAGGATTCACATTTAAAACAAACTGTGGCTGGGTGGTGCAGGTGCTCACCTTTAGTCCCAGCATGTGGCAGACAGAGGCTGGATAAACCCTGTTTCGTTTTTTTTTGTTTTGTTTTGTTTTTTTGTTTTTGTTTTTGTTTTTTCGAGACAGGGTTTCTCTGTATATCCCTGGCTGTCCTGGAATTCACTCTGGAGACCAGACTAGCCTTGAAATCAGAAATCTGCCTGTCTCTGCCTCCCAAGTGCTGGGATTAAAGACATGCGCCACCACCTCCCGGCAAGTCTTTTCCTAAAACAAACTTTTTTTTCCCCGAGACAGGGTTTCTCTGTGTAGACTTGGCTGTCCTGGAACTCACTCTACCCTGTTTTAAAAAACAAAAACAAAACAAACAACAGATTGTGTATGACCATTCCTTAAGTGTCTGTCTGTCTGTCTGTCTATCTATCTATCTATCTACCTACCTATCTATCTATCTATCTACCTACCTACCTACCTACCTACCTACCTATCTATCTATCTGTATGTTGCTCTTACCTGTGCATGGACTTACAGAGGCCAGAGATTGAGCTCAGACATCCTCTTTAACTGTTTCACAAGCTTCCAAAATCTGTCTTTCTTAGCTTCCCAGGGCTGCTATTACAGGAATGTACTTGTGTCCATGAGTGCTGGGAACTGAACTTTGGTCCTCATGCTAGTGCAGCAAGCAGTTTACTCACTGAACTATTCATTGGGCCCTCACACTGTTTCTGAGATTTCTTACTGGGACCTAGGGTCATTGACGAGGAACCCTCCAGGAATATGAGTCTGCCTCCCAGATGCCAGTTTCTAATTTGTCCCCAAGTACTGTACCCACTGACTACCTCCTCAGCAAAGCTTCACATTTTACCCCATTTAAAAATCTCCGCAGAGACAGGAGCAACTAGCTGAACAGGCACAGCCTGTACACATAGCTTTGTACTTTTTGGATTTAATCTTATGAGTTAAATAACTAGTTAATTTACAAAGGACATTTAAAGTCAGCTGGCAAAGAATGACCAGAAAGGTGAAGGAACAAAAAGGTGACGTGAATGGGAGAAACTGGCTGAGGACACAATGTTTTCAGGAAAAAGGGAAGGTAGCCTGGGGCTGTGGGTGGGAGGATCTATTGGGACTTACTGTCCACGGAAGAGTTGAGACAATGTATTTATGGGGGGATAGGGGGAATTCTGTCAAAACCTGGTTTACTCACTGCATATGGTTACTGTTTATTTTAAATAATACTGGATGTCTACGATACTGTTTTTGGATAGTGTTTTCTCACAAGTCCAGCCCTTCTGCTTCTCCAAACCCCTCTCGGGTTTGGCAGCTTTTCCTTTAACTTGATTTGCACAAACTGCCAAGCACGCCAAAGGGATTTAACCTAGTAATTACATCGAAATAGATTTAGGGCTACAAAGACGTGGCATGAAACTCAAGAGGTTTACTGTCGCCATAAAAAGGATCCTAAGGTCGGCTTTTACAGTACAGTGCGCTCTGACTACAGCCGCAGTCGGAGGTAGGAAATATGTTTTACAAAAACAATTCGTCAATTTGTTTAACCACTCTACTCCAGAGCACAGTACATGAGCACCTTTAAACGCCTGAGTGTAGATAGATGGCTCCTTTTGAAGCCCGGGAGTTCCACAGGCGAAGTGCCAAGTCCTTCCTGTAGGTAGTGGGGACCCGGGGCACATTGACTCAGCGCCTCCGAGGACTGATCTCCAGGGATGCAAAGGGCTCAGTGAGGTCCGCCCTCGCCTGGCCTTGGCTTCCGGGATCCAGGAGAAATCTTACTGGTCGCCCGTGCTAGGCCGGACCGTGAGAGTGAAGTGAGAAGCGTAAGAAAGTCGGGCAGGTCACTGATCCCAAGCCACAGGTCTCGAGACTCCGGGCCGCTAGCGTATCCAGATACTCAGAAGTCCGCCGGGGTGGGAAGCGGCTAGCCACGCCCCTCGCTCACGCCGCTTCCGGCACCCCGGCCGGGCCCCGCCCCACGCCGGCGCTGCCACATCCTCCGGTGACGTCAGCGCGCGCCGCCATATTGGGAAGCGCCACCTCCGCCGCCTCCGCTCGGGCTCCTGGGCTGTGTGGGGCCACAGCCGCGGGTCGAAGGCTTCCTTGTGTACCCCATCGACGCCCGGCCCGCCGGCTTCGCCCAGATCCGGCTCCTCATGACTGCCTTCGGCCCCGCAGCCCACGGACATCTCCCCAGCTCCAAGAATTAACACGGAAGCTCCTGGGGCCGGGGCGGAGAGGGAGAGCCGGCCGGTCCCGCGTCCCTGTCGGCCCGGCGCGGCTCTTCTGCGGGAGCCATGACCTCGCTGACCCAGCGGAGCTCGGGCCTGGTGCAGCGGCGCACCGAGGCCTCACGGAACGCTGCCGACAAGGAGCGGGCGGCGGGCGGCGGCGGCGGCAGCGGCGAGGACGAGGCGCAGAGCCGCCGCGACGAGCAGGACGACGACGACAAGGGCGACTCCAAGGAAACGCGGCTGACCCTGATGGAGGAGGTGCTCCTGCTGGGCCTCAAGGACCGAGAGGTGCGGGCGCGACGGGCCGGGCGGGGTGGCGGCCGGGGCGCGGGACCCAGGAGGCTCCAGGTGGGCCCCAGGTGGGCGTCCGCCGAGGCCTCACCTGTCCCTGGTTCCGGAGCCCCGCGCCCCTGAGTGCCCCACTTGTCCCAAGGAGTGTGGGAGCCAGCCAGCCCTCCGGCGGGGCCCTGCGTGTTCCAGATCCTCCCGGTACCAAGTGCTTGGGTTTTTCTTTTCTCTGTCCACTGGCACTCTTAGTTCCGAAGTCTTGTCAGTCTTTGCGTTTCTTCTTCGCTTTCTGCCGCAAATGATGACAGGCAGTTCCAGCCGGAGACTGTTGAGATCCAAAGACTCGGGGTTACCGCCGCTCCCAAGTATTGAGTTTTTGCAGGTTTTAAGACCTGGGAGAGGTTCACGGATCTACTTGCTATCGGCCTCTTTCTTATGTAAAACTTGAGTTGCGGCTTGCAACTGTTAAGAATTAGCAAAGTTATTTTACTGGGCATGGTTTTAAAAAGTCAATACCAAGTTGATATAAAACCTAGGAAGTAACTTTTTAGGTGAACTTGGTTTGAGTGAGCGATGAGTTAGTTTTGCGGTTAGTAGATGTGTTGTCACAGTTTTGCCATTTTAAAGGGAGAGTTTGTGAAGTGTTGGGAATAATACTAAGTTTGCGCTTTGATGAAAGGCTGCAAAGATTTAGGTAGGCTTAAGTTGTATTCTGACGTTTGGAAAGGTCGTTTGTACCCCAAATATTTAGGAATTTTACACATAGAAGTTGAAAAAATGCTAGCTAGTGACCGTCTTTTTAATATCTGGATTCTGTAGTTAATGTTTAATTGATTTTATTAATACCCATCCATCTATAAAGGTGATTATTTTTAAAGACAGACTTGTGGGATTGAATGTTTCATAAATCATGTATGATGAGGTGGCCCGGAAGTTTGTTTCGTTTCAGTGTGGAAACTGTAGACAATACATTTTGAGAGACAGAAAGATGTTGGATCTTGTTTTTAAACACGTTTTCAGAATTTAAGAAGGCGGGCCAAAACCCCCAGTTCATCGTCTAAAACAATTTTCTAGTTTCTCAGACTATGCAGCGGTAGAAAGATGAGTTTTTCCAGGGACTGTTTGTGGTTCCCGGATATTAGATACTACCCAGGGAAGTGCTTCTTGATGCCTTAATACCACTCAACTTGAACACGCTTTAATGGCTCTCTGGTTGTAAAAGGAGCATGGTACCTGTTTAATTACAGTTATAATGAGAAAGGCCGATGGTATGTGTGTTTCATTTTTAGTTTTGTGGTGAAAAAACTAGATGTCAGTGCCATGGTAATGCAATTTAGAGAGCATTCATTTAGGAAGTATTAGATTTACAAAGCAGGCTTCTTGTAATACACATTTATCTTTCCCTGCCTCCCCACTTGGGAACAAAACAGATTATGAGACATTTTTAGGACATACAAGAAAAGCAAAGTGAAGGCTACATTGCTGGGTCAGCATTTTGCTTTTGCATGCTAGAACTTGGTACAGCTACAATGGAACAAAAAATTGTTTTTGGTATTGTCACATTGAGAAACAATGGTGAGAAAGAACCTTTTATTTTAGAGGCCTTACTCTGAATTTTTAAGATAAGCTGTCACCAGTTATTTTTCTGTGATTGGTTCCCATGAAGATATTCTGAAGAATTTTTTTTAATTTAATGCTACAACATTTAGCTATTTAAAAAAACAAAAACAAAAAACAATTGAAGTTCTTTAATGCCAGGTAACTGAAACCATCCGTTGTGGTTATTTTGTGTAAAGAATAAGTATACTTCCTAAGTCATGGCCAAGGTTCAGCCAGGCTCTAATCTTTAACATTTGGGAGTGGACTGGGCACTGGTTTTAAAAAAATGTAGGCACGGCCAACAAGTGGTGTGGCAGGGCTGGGGTTTGCATTGCCATCTTGGTTTTAGAATTCTCTTACACATATTTTTTTCTTTCATCAAGTGTATACACACTAGTGACTAGTCCTATAAACCTATCATCCACTCTTTTTTGGGGAAGTTCCCCTTGTCTTTTTTTTTTTTTTTTTTAAAGACAAGGTCTTGGTGTCTTTACTCAGTTTCCCTAGTCACTTAAGCCTATTTGTTAAGTTTGTTATTAACTAAAGTTCTAGGGGTTGGGAATATGTAGCTCAGTTGATTGAGTGCTTTGGAAGAAGTTCTGAATTTGATTCCCACCTCTGCACAAAGTGGGCTTGGAAGCTCATCATGCCTATAATTCACTTGAGAGGCAAGAATATCATCAGTTCAGGGTCATCTTCACCTCCATAGAAAGTTAAAGGCCAGCCTGGACTACATGAGAAACAGCTGGCTTCAGATTACTTACATGGAGTTTTGTTTAAAGTCTTTGTTAGGTCTCAAACTCAGGAAAAATAGCTAACTAAGGTGTCTATCAAAGCAGACCCTGCCTACCTGTCTCAGCATCACCACTATGCATTACAGAGTCCTGGTTTCTCTTAGCACTTTTCACCTAGCCCCTGAGCTTCCCTTCCTCCAGCTGCTCTTCTCTATATAACCCAGCCTTTTAGGCTATATGGTCTCTTGGCCTCTTGCTCTCTTTGTCTCCTGGCTTGCTCCAGCCTCTTGGCTCTTGGTTCTTCTCTCCAGCCTCCTATCCCCCCTCACATGCCAGGTTTAGACTGGACCCTTTCAGATGTCTGTTTATCCCCTCTTCACACTAAACCTCAGCCCATACCTAGGAACAGGCATGTCCTCATTTTTTTCATTCAGTCCTGACAATAGATTTATTTATTATTTCTAAATTCAAGTTGGCTTTTCAGGTTTTCTTTTCTTAAAACACCTAAGGGCTGGAGAAATGGCTCAGTGGTTATGAGCACTGATTACTCTTCCAGAGGTCCTTAGTTCAATTTCTAGCAACCATATGGTGGCTCACAACCATCTGTAATGGGATCCGATGCCCTCTTCTGGAGTATCTGGAATGCATTCATATACATAAAATAAATACATTTTTAGAAAAACAAAGCAAAACACTCAAGCCTAGGCCCTTTCATGGGTTCTGGTACTTAATCTGGGAGAAGTGTCAGTGATTGATATTTGGAGGCCACTGCTAGAATGTCCAATTAATTGGCAAGATTTCGGTGGATGGTTAGGGGCAGGGCAAA
>NW_022196914.1:8630147-8633970 GCF_008632895.1 Mastomys coucha
CAGGATACTTGAGAATGATCATAAATAACCAAAAAGTTATATTACAGTATTTTTTGAAAAGATTAAACTGGCTGGGCAGTGGTGGCCCATGCCTTTAATCCCAGCCCTTGGGAGGCAGAGGTAGGTGGATTTCTGAGTTCAGGCCAGCCTGGTCTACAGAGTGAGTTCCAGGACAGCAAGGACTACACAGAGAAACCCTGTCTTGAAAAACAAACAAACAAAAGATTAAACTGAAGGGTCCCACACATATTGTACCACTACTAACTGTAACACTGACCCCCTTAAATAACTTGAGTTGCAGAGCAGTGGTGGTGCACACCTTTAATCCCAGCATTTGGGAAGCAGAGGCAGGAGGATTTCTGAGTTTGAGGCCAGCCTGGTCTACAGAGTGAGTTCCAGGGTAGCCAGGGCTACACAGAGAAGCCCTGTCTCAAAAAACAAAAAACAAACAAACAAAAAAACAACTTGAATTATTTTATTGGTGATAGATCTAAATATTTATTTATGGTTAGATTTGATCATTTCATTTACTTGCCTATTTAAAGATTTATTTATTTTTATTTTATGTGTATGAATGTTTTGCCCCCGTATTTGTATGTATGTAGATCTATTTGTGCACCTGGTACCCAGGGAGGCCAGAAGAGGGCATTAGATTCCCAGAACTAGAGTTATAGATGGTCATAAGCTGCCATGTGGGTACCTAAAATTGAACCTGGGTCTTCTGGAAGAACAGCCAGTCCTCTTAACCACTGAGCTCTCTCCAGCCCCAGTTTGACTACTTTAAATGACCAATTTAATCTAGTGTTTGGTGGCTGAGGAGATAGTATGATTGGTAAAGTGCTTACCATACAAACACAAGGCCCTGAGCTTGCTTCCCAGTTCTCTCTAGAAAAGCTGGGAGTGATGTCACAAGTTGAGGCAGAGAGTGGATGGAGCTCCTGGACCAGCCATCCTAGCCAGTTCAGCAAGCTCCAGACCAGTAGGAGACCCTACCTGAAAGTCAAGGTGTTTGGCATCTGAGGGCAACACTGAAGTCGACTGCTGACTTACATGATCATATATGCACACACACCTGCGCAAACAGTAAAAAGGAAAATATGCCTGTTGAATAGAAGTGAGGCTTTGTAGTCCTTTGCTTTACATACTATGCAAGAGTTTTAGGTTCTCATAAAATGTGGGAAAATGCATGGGATTGTTACTTCTGTGGCACTTATTGTTAACACTTTTCCCCTTTTGTCTTGCTTGGGGAGGAGGTGGGATTTTCTATTGTGTTTAGCCCTACAATTTTAGCTTTTTATTATTTACTTATTTATCCATTCATTTACTTAATTTATTTTTGAGTCTCAGCGTTTATCTACGTAGTCCTGGCTGTTCTGGAACTCTGTATACCAGGCTGGCTTTGAACTCACAGAGGTCCTTCTGCCTCTGTCTACAGAGTGCTGGGACTAAAGGGTGTGTGCCACCATTGCCTGATAGGATTGCTTATTTGTTTCTTGTTTTTTAGATAGGGTCTAATGAAGGCCAGGCTGGTTTCTTTGAACCCTCACTGGATCCTCCGGTCTCTTATCTCCCTAGTGCTAGGGTTACTGACAGCTTTCAGATGGCTTCTTGAAGTATCTCCTATTGTTTTGTGTTATAGTTAAGGCTTGTCCAGTCAGTTGTCCTCTACTGAGGCTTTGGAAGAAAAAGAGTAGTAGGCTGGAGGGAGACCTTTTCAGAACACCCTTCTTGTGTGTACTGTACTCTTGAATGTTGTTGTTTTGTTTGTTTTTCTTTTTTGTTTAGTTTTCTTCCTGCCTTTTTCTAATGTGCTTTTTTTTTTTTTTAATTTTTCAGTTACCTGATTTTCTAAGATTTAATAGCTTTTAGTAACATCCTCTTTAAAGGTACATGTCTAATTTCATAAGAGCTCTACTGTACGCTTGAAAAGTGTAGTTCTAGGCCAGCCTGGTCTACAGAGTGAGTTCCAGGACAGCCAGGTGTACATAGAGAAATCCTGTCTCGAAAACACACACACAGGCACACACACAGACACACACAGACACACACACACACACACACACAAACAAAGAAAAGTGTGTAGTGATTAGGTGGGTTTGTTTAGAGAAAAGATGGTATTTAACATACCTCAAATTTACTGTATAGCCTGGCAGTTCTTGAATCTGAGGTCTTCTCTTTTTTGGGGGTGGGGGGGAGGGAGGGTTTTGAGACAAGGTTTCTCTGTATAGCCCTGGCTGTTCTGGAACTCACTCTGTAGACCAGGCTGGCCTCAAACTCAGAAATCCACCTGCCTCTGCCTCCCAAGTGCTGGGATCAAAGGCGAGCGTCACAACCGCCCAGCATCTGAGTGAGGTCTTCTTGAATTGGTGATCCTCCCCTCCCTTCCCCAGGACCGAGATGATAGGATGTGCAGCAAGACTTGGGAAGTTTAAAAGATGAAACTGACTTTGTTGTTTTCACACTGTTCTCAAAGATGAGTTCATCTTGAAATAACTTTTATAACACAGTATTTATCAAGGTGTAAAAGTAAACATTTTACCTCTACATATGAAGTTAATGTAAAACAGTTCTCTTCTCAAACCTGTAAGTCAGCTCATTTTTAGAATTTCAAGATATGTTAAAAGTTTGTAGTAATTAAAAAAATCTCATAAAACTTCAGAGTTTTGAATTTTGTAATTTCTTTTCTAATACTAATTATATTCCTTTGATAATTTTGAAGGGTTTGAATTTTCATCTCATTAAGCCAAATATAAAATGTATCACCTATATGAAAAATAAGCTGTAAAGATTGCAACCTGTGCTGGGCAGTGGTGGTGCACGCCTTTGATCCCAGCACTGGGAGGCAGAGGCAGGCAGATTTCTGAGTTCGAGGCCAGCCTGGTCTACAGAGTGAGTTCCAGGACAGCCAAGGCTACACAGAGAAACCCTGTTTCAAATAACAAACAAACAAACAAACAACAAATTGCAACCTGTTAGCATACTACAATATTGGAATGTAACCTTGTATTTTCACTACAATATTATAATGTGACATGCACTAACACACACACACAGACTTAAAAAGAAAACAGATATTTCTCTTCTGGTTTTATAAACATTAGATTTACAGGGGAGATGGCCCAGGGTTACATTGCTGGCTGTGCTGGTGGAGAATCTCAGCTTGGGTAGCCAGAACTCTCATAAAGCTGGATCTTGTCAAGGCCCTTCTGTAATCCCAGTGCTCCTGAATCAGTATGGGTGCTGGAGACAGGAGAATCCCTGGAAGCTTCCAGGCTAACAACAAAAGACCCCATCTCAAGTGGAAATCATGGTACATTTTGGTGTATGTGGCAGTGAGTTGGCACCCTACCTACATGGTCTGACTACATTCCTTCCCTAGAAACTATCTTCTGTGAAAGGGGGCAGTGGGACATCCCTACAACTTGGGAGGCTGAGGCAGGGGGACTGCTGATCTCAGCACTTGGAGGCCAGTCTGCACAACATAGCTCCTTTCTCAAAGAACAACAAACTATTGATAGAAATTTTATTTATAACAGAATTTGGCTCAGACTAGTATGAATTCTAGAAAGTTAGTAGTTAAAATTTTAGTAGTAATTTTTAGAGAGCATGGAAGATAACTTGTATCTGTTAACCCCTGGCTTTTTGAGAAAGACTAGAGAGAGATTGAAGGGCTTACAGTCAGCTTCTGGTGGTTACTGCCCCTTTGGGATTCTTTTCGTGGTCAGGACTGAACTTGGGACCTTGTGCCTGCTGTGGATTCTCCTTAAGGGTTCTACCTCTAAGCAACCATCCTCACCCTACTGGAGTTCCTCTTTTTTTCCTC
>NW_022196914.1:8633980-8655050 GCF_008632895.1 Mastomys coucha
CCTGCTCCTTCCCTCCCTCCTTCCCTCCCTTCCTTCTTTCCTTCCTTCCTTCCTTCCTTCCTTTCCTCCTTCCTTTCTCCCTCCTTCCCTTCTCCCTCCTTCCTGCCAGATTCATTTTATTTTGTGTGCAAGAGTGTTTTGCTTGAATGTCTGCGTGTAGCATGTGCATGCCTGGTGCCCTTGGAGATCAAGGCATCCCAGACTTCAGATCCTCTAAAACTGGAGTTTGGTGGGTGGTTAATGAGCCAGCATGTTGGTACTAGGAACTAAACTTGGGTCTTTTGCAAAATCAGGTGCTCTTAACTACTAAGCCCCCCAGTCCCCTAGTTTCAGTTTCTTAAATACAAATGTTTAATAATTTTATACCATATTTAAAAAAAAACCAGAAATTACATGTATTTAAATTTAGTTATTGAGTAGGGTTTGCCAGTTTCTGAGATTAAACAAGTTTAACTGGTACTTTGTTTTTTCAGTTAATCATAATGTCACTTGTTTGTCAGTCCCTTTGCCAAGTGCTGAGGTTTCTAAGATTTTTAGTGTTTTTTCCTTTTTTCTTTCTGGTTTTTTGAGACAAGGTTCCTCTGTGTATCCCTGGCTGTCCTGGAACTCACTCTGTAGACCAGGCTGTCCTTGAACTCGGAAATCTTCCTGCCTCTGCCTCTGCCTCTGCCTCTGCCTCTGCCTCCCAAGTGCTGGGATTAAAAAGGTGTGTGCCACCACCGCCCGGGGATTTTTAGCTTTTAAGGGACATTCGGTATACATAGGAGACAGCTCTCCAGATGATTTTGGTATGATTGGATACCGACTTCAGAGGAAACAGAAGGTGTAGTAGGGACTAGAGAGGAAGCCTCAGATCAGGAGCCATGGGACTATTGTCCTAGTTATATGTATTGCTGTGATTTAAACAAACAAACAAAAGAACCCAATCACTAAAGGCGACTTGGACAGGAAAGGGTTTATTTCAGCTTATAGTTGTAGTCTGTCATGGAGGGAAGTCAAGATAGAAAATGTAGCCAGGAACTGAAACAGAGCCCACAGGGATGCTGGCTTGTTCCTCCTGGCTTGCTCAATTTGCTTTCTTACATACGAGAGACCAACTGCTGGAGACTGCATCACCCATAGTGGGCTGGGTCCTTTCACATCAATCATCAATCAAGAAAATACCCTACAGGCTTGCTTATAGTATAATCTTATGGGGACCTTTTCTTAATTTAGGTTCTCTCTTGTGGCTGTAGTTTGTCCATGATTTTGACTTCTAGCCTTGTCTTTTTTGACTTCTTTGGAGAACTAGACTAAATGTTTTTGAATTCTTAGACCTCATTGTTTCTTGGTCAAGACAAACCTCTATTTGTGGTCTGTCTCATAACCTGTTATAGGACCAAGGGGTTAAAAAGGACTTAGGCTGAAAAAATGCTTTTGGCTGGTACTTGATTATTCCGTCTTCTTCACTCTCACTCTTTCAGTGCTGAGAATCAAACTCCGACCTTGAGCATACTAGGCAAGAGCTCTACCACAGAGCCCAGCTTCCACTGTTGCTGTTAGTTCCTGACCATTCTGGACATGATAATTTAGTGAATATTTTGACTCATTCAGTTACTTACCTATGCCTTTTCACTTTTCACACTCCCCCCCCCCCCCCCCCCGTGTATGTACGTGTGTGTGTGTGTGTGTGTGTGTGTGTGTGTGTGTGTGTGTGTAAGTGTGTGTGAGTATCCCTCCTCCTCTGTTTTTTTGTAACCCCAGACCATCTGGGCTAGGAAATCTGGAAACCTCAAGTATTTTGGTTTCTTTCTCCTAGATGTAAGCCCAGGGTCTGTGGTTGTTTCCATTATTTCTCTTCCCTAGAATACTGTTCACTCTCTGGAGGTATAAGAAGCCTCAAACTTCAAAATCAGGGACTTCTATGGCAGCTGTGTTGTATTAAATGTAGTTGGCAGGTAGTTAAGTCTTACTTCCTTATGCCTTCTGTTTCCACAACAGAAAGCTTGCGAGGTGCCTGGCCTCTTCTGGCCCTTGTTGTAATCAGTTCTTCCCTCATTTTGATCATACTATTTCCTCTTTGTTGGTGTTTTATTTTTTAGGGAAAGAAAATAATCTTTATTACTTTCCAAGGCCAGAATCTTCACAGAAGGTGGCTAAGGCAGGATTCTACAACCTTTAAAAATTATTTAAGAGAATACCTTCTGGGGGC
This sequence comes from Mastomys coucha, assembly GCF_008632895.1. Classification (NCBI taxonomy): domain Eukaryota; kingdom Metazoa; phylum Chordata; class Mammalia; order Rodentia; family Muridae; genus Mastomys; species Mastomys coucha. The sequence continues at coordinate 8,636,172 of NW_022196914.1, forward strand.
TGGAGAGATGGCTCAGCAGTTAAGAGCACTGACTGCTTTCTGGAAGGTCCTGAGTTCAAATCCCAGCAACCACATGGTGGCTCACAACTATTCATAATGAGATCTGATGCCCTCTTCTGGTGTGTCTGAAGACAACTACAGTGTACTTACATATAATAAATAAATTAATTAAAAAATACCTTCTGTATTTATTTGTGTGTGGATGTATGGAGGTCGGGGACAACTTGTGAGAGTTGGCTCTCTTTCCACTGTGTGGTTTCTGGAGATCAAACTGGACTTACTAGGTCTTGGGGTTGACACTGTTTATTGTTGAGACAGGGTCTTGGGTACCTTTGGTTGGCTTTCAGCTCTGTGTGGCTGAGAATGTCCAGGAACTTATGATCCTGCTTCCACTTCTGGAGTGCAATGCCCCGTGGCACTTATACCATCCTTGGTTTATGTTCATAAATTTCTCAGTTGAGCTAAATATCTAGAACTGGTCCACAGCCCCCTTTTTTTTTTCTTTTTGGTTTTTCGAGACAGGGTTTCTCTGAGTAGCCCTGGCTGTCCTGGAACTCACTCTGTAGACCAGGCTGGCCTCAAACTCAGAAATCCGCCTGCCTCTGCCTCCCAAGTGCTGGGACTAAAGGCATGCGCCACCACCGCCCGGTGGTCCACAGCCCTTTAAAAATATTTTTTCCTTTAAAAAAATAAATGTATGAATTTATACATACTCTAAATAACAGCAATTAATGAAAAAAAAAAGGCCATGAATTTGAAACAGCAAGGGGGAATGTTTGGGATGGCTTGGAGGAAGGAAAAGGAAAGGGAAAAAGATGTAATTGTTTTGTAAATTCTAAAATAATTTAAGGAATTAATGTAATTTGTCTGTGTGTGTGTTGTAGGGAGGGTCATATGCCTGTTATCTGTTGACCAAGCTCCCAGGATCCACTGTGCTGGTGCTATGGGCACACATGGCAATCTCTAGCTTTTATGCAGGTCCTAGATGATTGAACTCCAGTCCTGGTGCTTCGCAGCAAGCAGTGCTACCCACTGAGCCATTTCCCTAGTGCCCACATCCCCCCACCCCTTCCATATTTTTAAAAAATCTTTACAATGCTGGGGATTGAACCCAGGACGTTAATATTTGAGGCAAGTCCTTGTCAAAGAACTGCATCCTTAGCTCCTCTTCTATGTCTTATTTTGAGACTGTAGCCCAGTTTGGTCCCAAACTTCTTGTTTCAAGGTATCCCTCTGTTTCAGGCCCTCAAGTGCTTTTACTTTCAGCCTCCAGGTGTTCTGTGCTCCTGTACTTGGAGATATTTGAGCATAGTGAAGTACAGGCTGTGACTTAACACAGACGTGAAACAAACATTTTAGACAGGACATAACAGCTACGATGAAGATTATGTGTGGGATAAGGAACGTGAACATTTATTGGCACAGGAAGTTGAAAACTGGGTTGATATTGGACGCAGTTATAGGTTTTAAAGATTGTGCTATGCAGGGGATTTTTAGAAGATGTGAGTGTAGAAAGTAGCGGATAAGCTAGAGAGAACAAAGTCACTGGTCTTGGGATTTCTAAAAATGTTTATAGTTTATTTCTCTATGTGTGCATGATTATGTATACATTTAGAGGTCACATTGCAACTTCTGAAAATGGATTCTTTTTACCATGTGGGTCTCAGGTCATCATGTTTGTAAACACCTATCTCACTGGCCTGAAATTATTAGAACTTGCAAAATTTGTTGCCAGTCCTGGATGAAGATTAAAAGGTATACATACTTATTTTTTTGACCTGCATTTAAGTCTGCACTATACATGCATGTGATGCCTCAGAAGATTAAAAAAAAACATAATTACTAAGATTTCACTGTCCTTATAATTATGGGGGAGAGATGGGGTTGACTTTAAGACATAAAAATAGTAGAAATATTTCTTTTAAACAAAATACAAGGAGCCTGAATATTTAGGAAAGTATAGGCTACCAAAAAGTAGGGAATGGAAACATGGCTTAGCAGTCAAGGATGTTTGCTGTTTTTCCAGAGGACCTGAGTTAAGTTTCCAGCTCAACATTGCTCGTAACCCCAGCCCCAGGGCTTACGGCACCCTCTTCTAGCCTTCAGGGGTACCCGTGTACACACATACACACACACACACCAATCTGGGCAGTGGTGGCACATGCCTTTAATCCTAGCACTTGGGAGGCAGAGGCAGGTGGATTTCTGAGTTTGAGGCCAGCCTGGTTTACAGAGTGAGTTCCAGGACAACCAGGGCTACACAGAGAAACCCTGTCTCTGGGGGGAAAAAATCTTTAAGTGTCTGGCAAGAGTGGCTCCATGATAAAGACTCTTGCTTGGTGTGTGTGATACTATGTATTTCCTTAGTACTAGAAGAAATTAAAACCAATTAAACAAAAATGGAAGACCTAAAGTCCATAACTGACCTTTATTCACTCAAAATTCTACTTGTGTAATTGTTTTATGCTAAGCATTGTGCTAAGGGAGACAGATACATAAATATACAAAGATATGTATACATGTATATAGTTACAAGTTGTGATAGCTATGCTGAAGTATGCTGAAGATAGTATTAGAGAAGACTCTGTGTGAGAATGACTGGTGACTGCACAGTGGAGTGTTTTCTAAGAAATGCTGTTTGGTGAGAAATGCTCTTCCCAAGGATTGGGAAGAGTCAGGCTTGGTGATGATATCTTATATTCAAAGGTTTGTGTTGACTTTGAGAAACAGAAAGTTGGTTCTTAGGTATATCATTTGCAAATTTTTAGTGTTTCTAGTGTCTTTATCTTTATTATGTTACTGATAGCATCTTAATTATTACCTTATAAGTTTGAATAGCCTTTTTCTTGTTTTCTTGTTTCATTTTTCTCTCACATCTATACAGAAAAGTCTAATGTGAAGATATATCATTACATCATTATTACTCCTGGTACTTTCCTAACCTACTTTAAAAAGTGATATATGTGAAAACATACATATATGCATACTTATATAAAGATGAATTGGTTTTCCCTGTAGCTCTGGCTATCCTGTAACTGGATCTGTAGACCAGGCTGTCCTTGAACTCAGAGATCTTTCCACCTGTCTCTGCCTCCCTAGTGCTGGGATTAAAGCTGTGTGCTACCACTGCCTGGCTAGTTTCCCAATTTTCTAATAATCTTTGCACTGGGATCATTAAAAGATGTCTTTATTTATACCCGCTCCCCTTTCTTACTGATACAATATTTATTGTCTTCTCTTTGTCAAACATTTCGCCAGCTACTTTCTCCAGACTTTCTGGGGAGGGAGTTGTGTACAGAAAAAAAGAACATACAGGGTAGGTGAGACACAGAAGAGCATGGGAGGTGGAAGTGGAGATAGCTTCTCCTGGTTAGGAGGATGGCCAAAGCTGACATTAGGCAAAAGGACCTATTGTGTCTGAGAAATGAAGTCCAGATATGAGGAGTCCCCAAACCAGCTCCAGAGCCAGCTACCTGACTGTGGCAGTCCCTATCCCAGTGAACTTGGCTGCTGTGTTAATAGCTTTTGAAATGGTTTGGAAGCTGTGGCTAGGTATGAGTCAAGTTAGAGGACACGGGACTGTCAAGCTTCTGAGACTCAAGTTGTGAGTGTCTAGTCAGTCAGTTAAGTCCCACTACAGACACCTAGGAGACTGTGGAGGTGAACCTGGAGTAGGCATGCATTTTAGGGGGGGAGAGCCTGACTTGGAACTTGTTAGTAGACTAGGCTAGCCTCAGAGTCATGGAGAGCCACCTTACTCTGCTGCCATAATGCTGTGATTAAGCCCAGCACCTGACCCTTAGTTTTGAATGTGTGTGTCTGTCTCTGTGTTATATACATTGAGTGGAGGTACCTTTGGGAGGCTATAGGTATTGGATACTTTTGGAACTGGAGTTGTGAGTGGGACCAAACTCAAGTCCTCTGGAAGAGCTGCATGTGCTCTTAACCACTGTGCCCTCTCCTCAGCTCTTCTCTACTCTGATTTTAAACCTGGTTCCTAGAAACTTATTTTCTGTAAGTTGTTAAATGCATACAGTAATAATAATAAAAGTGACTCAATGTCAAAAAATTTGGCAAACGGCTGAGTTTATTTTTAGGTTGGTTTTGTGTGCTTGTTTTGTTTTGCTGTAAGTGACAAGATCAGTGTCTTTGTACATACATTTTTCTATGCACAGTATTCTATAATGTAACTTCAGGTCTATAGAACTGTGTCAAAGGACTTGAATTTCTTTTTCTTTTTGTCCCCACCTCACCTTGTTTAAAATTGAGAGGCTCTCACTGTGTAGTCCTGGCTGGCCTATAATTTTCTATGTAGACCAGGTTGGACTTTGAGCTCTCGGAGATCGGCTTGCCTCTGCCTCGTGGGATTAGGATATGCACATTGAAAAATAGAAACCTTAGGGCTGGAGAGATGTTTGGCATGTGCTGCTCTTGCAGAGGACCTATGTTAGGTTCTCAGCATCCACATAGTCATTCACAACCATCTATATCATCTATTCCAGGACATTCATCACCCTCTTCTGGCCTCATCAGGCACTAGGCACACATGTACCTGTAGGTGAAAACTCATATACATGGGTTAAAAATAAAAATTAAATATTTACAATACAAACCTGTACTTATGTTTTCATATTATTTGAATTCAGGTCTTATTTCATTTATCTTATGTAAATTATGGATCAAGGACATTTTTCCATTTTGTATGTATTTGTATAATACTTGAAATGTCTTAGAACATCTGGTTGTTGTGTCTCTTTTAGTAAGTAGACTAGACCTTCAGAATGTGTTTACACTGTATTTCATTGTGATTGGCCAACTCATGTTTCTTGATCTTAAATAAGAGGTCTGGACTAAGTAGTGTGGCTCTTCACCCTCATGGTGAGTCGAGGGCTTCTTTTCCCATTCAGGTCAAGCCACTTGATGAGAAGAAAGAAAGCAGGCAGTTGGAGATCTATACAAGTGATGGCCATTGCTGAGAAAAATTGGAGTGGAGGTTTTCTTAGATGCAGCCTAGTCTTCTAATGTTATCCTTGAAACTGCCCATGGTGAGAGTGATTGTGTCTTTGAAATATGTCCCTTTGCTGTACTGTTCTTTCTGCTGCACTCCTTGACTGAATAGTACGGAGAATGAGAAAGACAGTTTATTTCACTTGAGTTTTATACAACATTATGTGGTCTGCCCTGAAGATTGATAGTTTGTTTTGGCCAGGACCCACAGTAGCAGAGGATTGATTTTCATAGGATGTTGTAGTCCTATTAGCCTAGAAGCTGATGCTCTGTTAGAAAAGTTGCTGCTTCTCAGGGAATTAGTAGTTTTTAAAGACAGCTGGACAGTGTAGTGAGCTGCATATGCTGGAACTGGAGTGCATCTCACTGGACCAGTACAGTATATTAGGGTCTCTGGAATGCTCTGTTGTATGCTTTGGGCTATTTTGGACCCATGTCATGTCTGGATTCTTGTTTTTGGGGATAGTACTTAACTTGCTTTATTTTGGCATGTCTGTCCTTCTTGATAAAACTTTTTAGAACATAGGGACTTTTTTTCCTTGTTAAATCACACTTTTGAAATAATGCCTCAGATTGTTTGTTCTGTCGTGGTCTTCAGCTTGAATTAAGGTTGGGGTTGTCTCATATACTGTGACCGAGAGGAGGAGGACACTATCTTACAGCCATTGGTCCTTCTGGCTTGTTTTGCTCCCAGCAGTAAGAGATGAGTACTGCATGGATGCATCATTGATTCTTTATTCTCTCAGAGCAGCATATGCAAACATAACTAGTTAGTTCTACCTCTTGAACTAAAAATGTAGCCGCTTGGTACTGCCAGTTTTTTATTAGTCTTTCCCATAGATTTTAGCTGCCTTATTATAAGTGGCTGACTTAAGCCGGGCTGTGGTGGCGCATGCCTTTAATCCCAGTACTTGGGAGGCAGAGGCAGGAGGATTTTTGAGTTCAAGGCCAGTCTGGTCTACAGAGTGAGCTCCAGGACAGCCAGGGCTTCACAGAGAAACCCTGTCTCTGGGGAAAAAAAGTGGCTGACTTGCTTTGTTAGATAGGAAAGATTTTTTGCTGTGACACATATAAGTATCCTGTGAGTATGTAGTCCTTCAGTAGGCTCTTATAGTTGTTTTCTAGAGAAACAAGGACAACTTTTTCTCTATCTCTTGACTGAGCAGTTCCCTTCTAACTTGTCTATCCCATATTGTGTCATGGATTCACTGGAGAACCAGGCTGGCTGAGGTTGATTATAGTCATTTGGTACAGTCTTGGACCACTTTGTCTCTAAGATACTTAACCCCATGTGGCATTGTTTTTATTATTTTTTTATTGTTGTTGTTATTATTATTATTATTGTTATAATATGTAAGTATTCTGTAGCTGTTTTCAGACACACCAGAGGGCATCTGACCTCATTACAGATGGTTGTGAGCCACCATGTTGTTGCTGGGATTTGAACTCAGGACCATTGGAAAAGCAGTCAGTGCTCTTACCCGATGAGGCATTGCTCCAGCCCCCCATGTGGCATTGTTATCTGGTCAGTTATATCACCCTGTCCACCCCTCCTTCCCCCATGTTCTTTTGGATCAGTTCTACTCAACTTAAAAACAAAGCAAAACAGCAACGACCACAAGGACGACAACAACAACAACTCTTCTGATAATTCCTGGTCATGCTTTTGTAAACTCATGATCTGAGTTTTACTAAGAGGTTATCAGAACACTGGGCTACTCTGTTGCTCTTGGTTTCATCCATCTTGCCTTTCCTGATAAGTCCCAGAAACCTTGGCACAGAATTCTTTCTTTCTTTCTTTCTTCCTTTCTTTCTTTCTTTCTTTCTTTCTTTTTTTTTTATCTACTTTCCATGTGAGTTGCCAGTTTTTCATTAAATGTAACTCTGAACTCTATAGTAAAGACCTTGTCTTGCTGGTTGACTCATAACATGAGAACAGTTGGGACGTTTGTATTTCGCCCTCTTCTGTCTGTCATCAAAGGTAACTGCTGAACTCTGTCCAGCTAGACAGAGTTTCAGACTTGTATGCTAACCATACCCATTTTGCTTTATGGAGTGTATATTCTGTTTGTGTTTTGGTGTTTCTGATAGGAACCCCACTTGTGTGTTCAGGCCCCTGAGAAAGGCACAGGTGTAACTTAATTTCATGTGGGCTCAATTCCCAGGCTTCCTAAGTCTTTAATTGATCCAGATCTTGATTTCCCTCTATTACTGGTTTTAATAAATGTTGCTTAGTCTGACAATCTTTTCATTTTAGCAAATCTCAAAACTATTCTGCTTCCTTGATTTCACATTGAAATTGTTTTTTTGTTGTTGTTGTTTTGTTTTGGGGTTGGGGTTTTGAGACAGGGTTTCTCTGTGTATCCCCAGCTGTCCTGGAACTCACTCTGTAGACCAGGCTGGCCTCGAACTCAGAAATCCGCCTGCCTCTGCCTCCCAAGTGCTGGGATTAAAGATATGCGCCACCACTTCCCGTCAAGAAACCTTTTTAAAAACTTGTTTTTAGACTTGTTTTTAGGTCTCTCTGTTACGTTCCTCTGGTTATCCTGGATCTCACTGTGTAGACCATGCATATAAATCACAGAGATCTACCTGCCTCTGCTCTTGAGTGCTGGAATTAATAACTATGCCTGACAAAACTGTTTGTTTATCCCTTTAATTTTCTTTATCTAAATGCTTTCCTGCCAAAAGCTCTTGTTAAAAGTGGTATTTTCAACTAGAGAGATGGGTCAGCAGTTAAGAGCACCGACTACTCTTCCACTGTTCTTTCAACACCCACATGGCAGCTCACAACTGTCTATAACACACACACACACAGGCAAAACAGCAATGCACATAAAATAAAAATAAATTATTTTAAAAAGTTCTTTAAAGTTCTTGCATCATTAGTGAAGTTCCATGAACTCTGATGGTCATCTATCCTCCTAATACGGGCTCATCACTTTGACTTGGGTAAGTACCAGGAAGCCTTCCCAGTGTAGTCCAGGATGTCTTGAATGCTGGAGGTATGAGCCACCATGCCTGGACTGTATTTTTATTTATTTAAAATTGTTAGTTTATTTTGTATATATGGGTGTTTTGTTTCTATGTATTCCTGAACTATGTGTATGCATGGTGCCCAAGGAGCCCAAAAGAGAGCATTGGACCCTGGGAACTGCAGTTACAGTTTTGAGCCACCATATGGGTGCTAGGTACTCTGGTTTTATGCAAGAGCAGTAAGTATTCTTAATCTGAACCATCTCTCCAGCCCTGTCTGACCTTGAACTCTTGAGCCATTAGAATGCCCTCATATTCCCAGTGCTAGAATTATAGGTATGTATTACTCTGCCCAGCTTGACTTCTAAAGTTTGTTGTTTATCCATATATAAGAATATGTGGTTAAAAGATGACCCTTCCCTAGATCCTAGATTAACAACATACTAATTGTGCATTTAGTATTTTGTTGTAAGAAGACATAATGTGGCTTTAGCTAAAGATATTTCTACTTTTGACTCAAGGTAAATTAGCTGTTTTGTTTTCTTTGTTTTTTTTAAATAGGGTTACACATCATTTTGGAATGACTGTATATCATCAGGATTACGTGGCTGTATGTTAATTGAATTAGCTTTGAGAGGAAGGTTACAGTTAGAGGCTTGTGGAATGAGAAGAAAAAGTCTTTTAACAAGAAAGGTAAGAGGACTTCTAAATAATACCCTCTTTACAAGAATTATTTTCTGTTTTATGATGAGTATTTCTAATAGCTTTACAACATTTAAATAGTTTAAAATTGTCCTTATTGGATTGCATTCTTGGTTTTTCTGGTTGATGCTACTCAGTGTTAGGATTGATGACCACTGTACCTTAGGGAGATGCCCAGTTTTAATTGTTTCTGAAAAAGTCCTGAGTCCGAAGACCTTGATATGACTTTAAAAAAAAATCCGAGAATTTTGAAGAACTGAATTACTCGGGGCATTAATCTTTTTAGGAAACTGATTGATTTTTATGCCTTGCCATGGTGAAGGTGCAGGTGGGTACTTCTGTTGTTGAACAGGATATATATGGTAGAGTTTGGATTTTTAACTTCAGACTCAATCTCAGAGTTCACAATTGTTTCTCTTCTGGTCTATTTTTGTGCTTTGGACATGGTATTTCAAAACCATTTTTTCTTCTGTAGTTGTATTATATTTGTAAATCTAAAAGATAGGCCAAAACCAAATATCTTGTTATTATTGAGTTTTTTAATTGTTGGTTTTTTTGTTTTAAGACAGTCTTCGCTTTTTAACCAAGGCTGACCTGGAACTCACTAGCACATGTTGGTCTTAATCTAGAGATTCTCCCACCTGCATCTCCAGAGCTCTAGGATGACAAGCCTATGCTGTCATGCCTTCATTTAGTACTCTGAACACTAGACTGTTAAAACCAGAGTGATCATTATAAGAAGAAAAGCCATTAATTGTTAATGAAAAGAAGTAATGCAGGAAGTAATAGAACTTCTAAATAATAGAAGTGGCTGGGTTGTGGTCAGAAGAAACTTGTTTCCTAGCCTTATTATGTCACTCTGTTTCTGAGTGACATAGGTAATGTTGGAAGAAGATTCTATATGATTTAAAAAGTTAAGTTTTAAAAGTAACTGTTGGTTCAGTTAAGATAATCCGTATAGTTAGAAGACCAAATGTAGCTATTTTCCTTGTTCTTTGGGTCTCTTCATGGAAGCCAACAATTGCAGTATTTGGATTGTTTTTTGTTTTTGTTTTTGTTTTTTTGAGAAAAAAATGCTTTCTATGTAGTCCCATATGACCTGGAGCTTGATAAGTATACTGTGCTGGCCTCAAACTCACAGAGATCTCCTGCCTTTGCCTCCTGAGTGCTGTGATTAAAGGTGTGCACCACCACTTCTGGCTGTCTTCAGTTCATTTTTAAAGCCATCTTAACAAATGACCACAGCCTTAGTGGTTTTTCTCATTTGGAGGCCAGTTAGGAGGTGTATTTGTGTTATGTTTTCTTGAAGGCTTTAAGGGAGAGTCTGTCTGCTGCCTCTCAGCTTTTGGTTATTCTTGCTCCTTAGCTTCTGTCCACATGTCCTTATAGCCTACCTCATGTCACATCACTGTTGCAGAACTGACCTTGGGCCTCTCATAAAGATTACAGTTTCCACAGCATTTCTTGTTTTATGAATCAAATGTTTTCTGTTAAATTCCTGAGGCCTTTTTGAAATTCTTTTATCTATATAATGCAATTCATCGAATGTCTTATTTTATCTTCTTTCCATATCTTCTCTGTTGGAGGTAGCAAGAATTTATTGAAGCATAGCATATTTATTTGGAAGCCACACATTTTAGAAATTTTTAAGGGAATTAGAACTCCTTTGAATCTTTTATTAGTTTTGAGCAAGAACAATGAAATGTAGTAAGATTTGGCTCCTGGAGAACTCAGTGTGCAGCTAGGACTGAAAGGGGCCAAAAGTGTTATACTCAAGCACTTAGAGTCTCGCAGCACCTCTGTATACTAGAGAAAGTGAAGCCAGGCAGCACCCCAATGTGGAGTGCAGAGGCCTTGTGAGGCTGCATCCTTAGCTAAGGAGCAACTGATGGCTGCTGGGGGAGGTTGAGTATGTGTGGCCACTGATTGGCTGCCTCACATAGACAACACTAGTAAGAGGCAGTGGCTTATTAAGTGTGTAGGACCATGGAGGTGAGAGGAGAACTGTCAGGAAGAAGGGAATGTGGAGAATTTGGGTTGGATGTAAACAAGTTACATTGTATCTATGCTATGAAATTATCAAAGAATAAATGAAAGTATTCCTAAAACACTAAAAAAGTTCAAGGCCTTTAGTTAGGAGACCAATTATTACAAGAGAAAGATGGTCAGACTTGTAGACTTAAAATCCTGGCAAGGCTAATGGAGGAAATGACAGGTGAGAAAGGCTTAGAGCAGAACTTAGGTGCAGTCAAGGTTCATGAGGAAGGTGGATGATGAGGCCAGATATTGGTCACATAGAGAAAGGGAGGGGTTTGAAGGAAGAGGGAGGCAGGTCACATGGCCACACCACAAATACAAGATCAGTTTCCTGAAGATCTTTTTCTTCCCCACAAACCCTGGTCTAACTAATCACCATGGAGCGAGTGTTCTGAATGATGTTTCTGAATCTGTACTGCCCGGTATAGCAATCATGCCAGTTTTATAAATTAAGCTGTGCTTATTTTAAAAACTCTAGGTTTTTAAAAACAATATTGGTGAAAATTGAAAAGGGTGATCATGAGCTACTGAGTGGGTGTTGGGAACAAAACTGACTCCTGGGAGAGCAGCCAGCATGCCCAACTCCTGAGCTTTCTCTCGGTACAGGTTTTAATTACAGATTTAAAGTTTGTCCTTGCCTCCACCTCCAACCCCTGTATCTCTAATCCTCTTGGTGCTGGAGATTGAGGAGTAATTATACATAATCAAACCTGTTGATGGTTTCATTAAGGCTTTCATTAGCGGTGGCAGTTTAAAAAGTCTTTGTTGTTCCTAAAACCATATTTTCCCTTCATATCTTTTATTGAACCATCATACACTTGAGAGAACTAGTTCTAGACAGAGTTTCTCTGTGTAGGCCTGGCTGTCCTGGAACTCTGTAGACCAGACTGTAGATCTGCCTGCCTCTGCCTTCTGAGTGCTGGGACTAAAGGTATTCACTACCATGCCTGACTCGGGGAGCTATTTCTTAATTTATTTATTTTTTTACTTTAATTTGTCAAAAGTTTACTTAATGACATTTACTGAGAAAATTAATTTTTTTTTAAACTTATGTAAAATACCTTTAGTATGTTGGATACTTCCATATTGTTGGGTCTTTCTTTGTCCAAGACTTTAAAAAATGAATGAATCTCTGTATTAAATAGCTCAAGGTTAAGCATCAAATGAAATAATAGTGAGGGTACAGTTTCTGAGCATGAGGTGTTTGCATATTTGATTTTTCATGTAGTGGTACAGGAAGAACGTACCAGTGGATCATTTCTGACCAATTGTGTTTCAGGTGATCTGTAAATCGGATGCTCCAACAGGGGATGTTCTTCTTGATGAAGCTCTAAAGCATGTTAAGGAGACTCAGCCTCCAGAGACAGTCCAGAACTGGATTGAGTTACTTAGTGGTAAGCTGATGTATTAAAAGTAAACATTGCATTCTGTTTAGAGAAGTTTGTATAGTTACTTATGGAAATGTGGTGGTGGTAGGGATGATAATTTTTAAAAAATTTTATCTCCGTTTACAGGAGCGAGTAGATACTGAATAAAATGGATATTCTTTCTTTAAGCTCTCAATGTTTGTTTGTTGTGAGTCACTACATGGCCCTGACTGAACTCCAACTCAGATATACCTGCCTTTGCCGCCTAAGTGCTGGTTAAAGGCCTGTACCACCATGCCTGTTTTCAGTCATTCCTTATCTAAATTAATTGGTACAGTTTACTCTGTTCAGAGTGGGCCATACTGTGAGGATGTCTTCATAAACTATAAACTTTCTCTTCACCTTATATTTTGTATACCAGTAGGACACTTGGCTTATCCAGGTTGGTGGTCAGTGTCTTGATCACTAACTAGTTAACAGTGCATAGCTGTTGACTGACTAAATCTTACTAGTGTGAGTGTTGACTGAACTTTGTTTCAACTTGAGTTGCTGTTGTATTCTTCTTACTGGAATGAGCATGGAAGAGATACGACTGACATCTATAAGTTTTCTCCCAAAGTATTGAAATACAGTAGCATATCCATTGGATTAGGCAAGAATTCATTAGGCAAGTATTTAGAAATACCCTATATTTTAGATTGGCTACAAATGTCCGATTTTTGTTTTTTTTGTTTTTTGTTTTGTTTTGTTTTTGTTGTTGTTGTTGTTTTCGAGACAGGGTTTCTCTCTGTAGCCCTGGCTGTCCTGGTACTCACTCTGTAGACCAGGCTGGCCTGATTTTTTTTTTTTAAGCGTATAGTATTATTAGGAGTAAGCTATCATGTTGTCATGAAAGAAGGGGATCCAGCTTAGGAGGAGAAAACAAAGTGCATTGCTAGTGTGGGAGTTCTGGTGGAAGCTTAGTAAAGGAGTGCTTGGTTCCATACAGAAGGCCTAGCGCTTGATTCCCAGCCCTGGGAACGAGAAAAGGAAAGTAGTGACCTGTTTCCTATTGAGCAGACATTGCCAGTTAAAAACTAAGATTTTTATCAGGGGGTCATGGTTGTGCAGTGGGGCGTGGTGATCGTGACCTGACACGGGAAGGGGACAATCATTATGCAAGAGTCAGTTATCTCCTTCCTCCACTGGAGCCCCAGGGGAGGAGTTGAGACCATCAAGCTCAGCATAGGTGGCTTTGCTCGCTGAGCCATAATGCTGCTTTCTCGCCCTTTATGAGATTTTAAGTATATAGGACTGTAGCCAACTTGGAGGTTAAAACATCTTTTTGTCTTCTTTTTTCTTTTTCTCTTAAATTTTAGTTGTTTCAAAACTGTCTTCAGTAGTGATATAGTCCTTAAGGATCTAGAGTGTACAAAGCTCTGGATTGGACTGTCCTGCACTGTAGCTATATCATCAACAGAAAAGTGTGTGGTGTGCTGTCTGAATGCTAGTGTTACATGGTACTGACATAGGTGCTATGAACTTAAATAGAGATACTTGCTTGAAGGGGTCTTAAACCTGTGTGCCTAATAATTTAATATTTATGGTTCTAGAATTTTGGTAGTTCAGAAAAAACTGAGGAAACTTTTAGAAATTGAAGGAGAAAGTAGACCTTTAAAAGGCAACAGTTACACACACACAAAGGAAATGTACCTTTTCAGAGGGCAAGAAAGGGCCAGTGAGAAGGTTCAGCAGATCAAGGCACTTGCTTCCAGCTTGGCTATCTGAGGTCAGTAGATGGCCAAGGTATTGTCTAGAGTGTGAGACCTGTCCCGTCTGACAGACTGTTGACACTGTTGAGTTGTGTTGTACTGTAGGTCTGTGAAAAATGTAAGTGTATTCAGAGAGTAATACCTAATGAGTTAGCGTTGCTAGGGGATAGTGCATTAATTTACAGGTTAGTATATACATAGTTAATTGTAGAATTAAAGGATAGATTTTAAAGATTTATTTTTTTTATTTATGGTTGTACAGATGGCCCTGAGCTATCATGTGTGTGGCTGCTGGGAATTGAACTCAGGACCTCTGCCAGCCCCACTCGCTCCGTAATTCACTGTAGTTATCTTCAGACACACCAGAAGAGGGTGTCAGATCTCATTACTGGTGAGCCACCATATGGTTGCTGGGATCCGAACTCAGAACCTTTGGAAGAAAGTCAGTCAGTGCTCTTACCCACTGAGCCATCTTGCCAGCCCAAGGTTAGATTTTAAAATAAATAGTTACATAAATGTGGCTATCATCTTAAGGTGTACTAATTTGAATTCTCCAAAGTCAGCTAATACATCTTGTCTGATTCTAGCTTAGGATTGTTTGCCTTCCCAACAGTGGCACTGGGAAACAGTAAAACCCAAACACCAAACTATCAGGGAATTAAGTAGGCACTTTGGGAGACAGTGGATTGGTACAGTTGAAAGCTGGTAGTCATTTACCTTTGAAGGTCATTCGTGCTGTGCGCTTGTGCTGTTTCTCCTCCTCTTAGGATGTTTATTCTTCTGGAAGTCTAGATGTAACTTGGGAGCCCCCTCCCCTGTAACTTTCTTAGACATAACTCTTTTTTAAAAAAAAAAAAAGATTTATTTATTTATTTATTTATTTTATGTATATAAGTACACACTGTAGCTGTACAGATGGTTGTGAGCCTTCATCTGGTTGTTGGGAATTGAATTTAGGACCTCTGCTTGCTCTGGTCAACTCCACTCACTCCAGTTGGCTCTGCTTGCTCCTTTCAGCTCTGGCCCAAAGATTTATTTATTATTATAAATAAGTACACTGTAGCTGTCTTCAGACACACCAGAAGAGGACGTCAGATCTCATTACTGGTGGTTGTGAGCCACCATGTGGTTGCTGGGATTTGAACTCAAGACCCTCAGAAGATCAGTCGGTGGTCTTACCCATCTTGCCAGCCCTAGATATAACTCTTAATATTAAATAATTTCTAATGCCTCATTTTGTTCTTAGGGACACATTCTGATTTTATTCTAGCCAGTAAATTATATTATGAAGGCTTCTCTCACTTAATTGTAAGTTCTACAGGATAAGAAATAAATCTTAAGATGATTATATTCTTGGTGCTGTGATTTCTAAGAACATACTACCTTATCAAGTAACTTGCTTTTGTGTCTTTGTGTATGTGCACTTGCTTACTCACTCACTCACACACACTCACCACCACAAATATTTTATTTGAAGTGCTGCTTCAAAACCTTAAATGGCCTTAATTACAAGTAATTCATAGTACCAGCCTTTTATCATATACTTTAATTTCTTTTCCAAAGTAAATTGCAAAATTTTAGTGGTTGTTCCTCAGGCCAATGAAATGGCTCAGAGGGTAAAGGCACTTGCTAACAGGCATGAAGACTTGAAGTTGAGTTTGATTCCACATGATGGAAAGAAAGGAACAGATTTCTGCAAGTTGTCCTCTGACCTCCACACTTGTAGCATGAGTCATATACATCTACGCGCGCGCACACACACACACACACACACACACACACACACACAAACAAAATATTGTAATGAAAAGCTGCCCCAGATAATTGATTCTTTCTAAAAAAAAAAAGCTTCCACTTGTCTCTTTGTTTGGTGCACATTTTCTTTTAAGATCTGTAGGTGTTTCTTTCTTCAAAATCCTTGTTGCTGGTTTTCTCGTCTTTGGTATTCTTGTTCATGGCTGGTTTGCTTGGCTGTTTCCATTCCCCATTAGTTTGGGGGCACATTTTCTTCTTTGCAAATCTAATGTGTTTTGTTGCTGTTGTCTTAAATTGAATACTCGACATTGTGAATATTAGATTAAGTGCTGAACCTTGAATTCTTTGTCTAAAGTATGGAGGTCCTGAGTTCAACTGCAGTATTGTCTGCCTTTCCCCATTGGGGGAAAAAGTATTGGCTTTTGCTTCAGTAGATAAACATTTAAGTTACTTGTGGATCAACATGCTTTAAAGCTTGGATAGAATAGTTTTTACTTGAGATGAGTTCAGCCTTGTTTTTAAAATGTAGTCTTTCTGGGTCCCCTCATGTCCCAGGTGATCAGTAAGGCCTTTTCACCCTAAGCCAGTTGGTATTCACGTATTCCTCACCTCTCTAAAAACTCTTGGCATTGTTCAGTGTTTTTTTTTTTAATTGGATATTTTCTTTATTTACATTTCAAACGTTATCCCCTTTCCCTGTTTCCCCTCCGAAAACCTCCTGTACCATCCCACCTCCCCCTGCTTCTATGAGGGTGCTCCCCCACACACCCACTCCCACCTCACTGGGGGCATTCCCCTATACTGGGGCATTGAGCCTTCACAGGACCAAGGGCCTCTCCTCCCATTGATGCCAGATGAGGCCATCCTCTGCTACATATGCATCTGGAGAAATGGGTTCCTCCATGTGTACTGCTCTTTGGTTAGTGGTTTAATTCCTGGGAGCTCTGTGGGATCTGGTTGGTTGATATTATTGTTCTTCCTATGGGGTTGCAAACCCCCTTCAGCTCCTTCAGTCTTTTCCCTAACTTTTCTTCTAACTTCTTCTTCTTTTCCCTTCCCTTCTTCTTCATTTGGGGTTCCCATGCTCAGTCCAATGGTTGGCTGTGAGCATCCTCCTCTGTATTTGTCAGGTTCTGGCAGAGTCTCTCAGGAGTCAGATGTCAGCAAGCAGTTCTTGGCATCCACAATAGTGTCTGGGTTTGGTGACTGTATGTGGATGGATCCTCAGGTGGGGCAGTCTCTGGATGGCCTTTCCTTCAGTCTCTGCTCCACTCTTTGTTCCTGTATTTCTTTTAGACAGGAGCAATTCTGAGTTAAAAATTTGGAGATGAGTGGGTGGCCCTAACCCCACAACCCGGGGACCTTACCGAACCTCTGGATATGGTCTCTACAGGTTCTCCCTCCCCTTTGTTGGGCATTTCAGCTGGTCTCATCCCCATTAAAAAGCAGAGGTTTGTAGTCTTATGGTGTGCTAATGATTATAATTTTATATAAAAATTAAAACATAGCAGAGCTTTCTGTTACAAAATTCTTAATTGTCTTGAGTTGTAGTCATTACTTGCTACCAATTTACGTGCAACATCTGCTAGGACTGATATCTGATTTTCTTTTCCCCAAGAAAAGATGAGTAGATAAATGATATTTCAGAGCAGACATTAATTTACTTGAGGACAGAAAAGTGGAAAAACAAAACAAACTGTACTCAAGATTAGTACTGGTCACAAGCCTCTTGGCTCAAGGTGCTTGTGGTTGATTTTCAACATGCTCTAGTTTAGAAAAGTACTTTGGGATTTTTTTTTTCTAAATTGCAAATAGAGTTGTTATTGGTGATTATTTGGAAAATACAATTAAACTTGTTACATATAATCTGAAAGATACCAAAGTTATTGATATTGTTATCTGTTACTAAATTTTTTTAAGAAAAATAAATGCTTTTAATGGAAAATGCTTAGTTTAACTAAATATCTGTCTCAAAAAGAAGTGTTTATGGATCACAAACTTAAGAACTGTGAGAATAATGCTGCCAGTGGTAGTGCACACCTCTAATCCTCTGCCCTGGGGAGGCAGAGGCAGGCAGATCTCTGGGTTCTAGGCCAATCTGGTCTGAGTGAGTTCCTGGACAGAAAGAGCTGCACGGAGAAATCCTGTCTTCAAAACAAAACAAAAAATGTGAAAATGTTTTATTCTCTTCAGGAGTCAGCTTTATGTAATTTTTTATCATTGTCCACACAAACCTTGCTATATACTCCGTCTCTGTGGCAGTTTTAGGATTATCTTATAATCAGAGAGCCATGTTTTCCTTTTGTCTGTTGAAGGTTGGTATTTGTAGAGACTTGACTTTGCTGCTTTTATAGTATAGAGGGTTTTTTAGTTTTTGGATTGTGTTTGTTTGTTTATTTATTTATTTATTATATGTAAATACACTGTATCTGTCTTCAGATGCACCAGAAGAGGGCATCAGATCTCATTTTGGGTGGTTGTGAGCCACCATGTGGTTGCTGGGATTTGAACTTATGACCTTCAGAAGAGCAGTCAGTGCTCTTCCCCGCTGAGCCATCTCACCAGCCCTGGATTGTTTTTTTAAAGTATTGATTATTGAACCTGGGACCTTGTGATGACTTTATACTGTAGAGCAGTCTCTTACCATGTTGCCCATATGCTTCCACACTTGAGATCCTCTTGCCTCTCTACCTGGGGCCTGTATGCCTTTCCACAGTCTGCTTTATTGAATGCTGCTGCTGCTTCTTTTTTTGTTTTGTTTTTCGAGACAGGGTTTCTCTGTGTAGCCCTGGCTGTTCTAGAACTCACTCTATAGACCAGGCTGGACTCCAACTCAGAAATCCGCTTGCCTCTGCCTCCCAAGTGCTGGGACTAAAGGCGTGCGCCACCACCACCCAGCTTGAGTGCTTCTTGACAGCAGCCAGAGTTGTTCATTTCCCTTGTAGAGTAAGGTTGACTGTGGCTTGAAGATGACTTTTAGTTCAGACTTTTGAGTAACTGCAATGCCTGAGGATGTGTGGGCTGCCTGACCGGGAAGATCTGGACTCCATGATCTAGTGTGGAAGGAACAAGAATAAAAGTTCTCTTGCTTATGTAGTACTGTGTGTGTATGATTTGCTGTTGTTGTAATTTAGCAAATAATACCCACCATTCCTAACTTTTGGAATGTTCTTATTTAGGTGAGACGTGGAATCCATTAAAATTGCATTATCAGTTAAGAAATGTACGAGAACGATTAGCTAAAAACCTGGTAGAAAAAGGTGTACTGACGACAGAGAAACAGA
>NW_022196914.1:8656476-8677542 GCF_008632895.1 Mastomys coucha
CTCCCTAATATGTATACTATCTTTTTATCTGGAGTAATAAATAAACTATGATCTTGAAAGTGCCTGAATCAGAGCAAGCATGTCATTTGGTTTTTGTGTTCTTATTTTCTTTGCTTTATGTGAAGTTTTATTTAGTATGGCGCGGTAACATTTCAACTGCAAGGCTTGGGAAACTGTCTTAAAAGAGCCAGATAGGAAATACTTTAAACTTGGCATGCCACATATGGTGTTTGTTGCAGAAACTCAATTCTGCCAAGTGAAAGCTGTCACTGACAATACAAATAAAAGGTGGCAGAACACTAGAGAAGCAGGCAGTGTGTTTAGGTTTGCCATTCCCTTTATAATGTTGTATAGGAAAATTAAAGAATAAGTTAAGAAAATTTAATTTTGTTATTTTATGAGCATGAGTGTTTTTCCTGCATGTTGTGTATGCGTACTCCGGGAGAACCTGCCAGAGGCCAGAAGAGTGTGTCCTCTGCAAGAGCAGTGAGTACTATCGCTGAGCCATCCCTTTGGCCCCATAGGCTAACCCATTCCCCCATCTATCTTCCCTCCCTCCCTCCCTCCCTCCCTCCCTCCCTCCCTCCCTCTTTCTCTTTCTCTTTCTCTTTCTCTTTCTCTTTCTCTTTCTCTTTCTCTTTCTCTTTCTCTTTCTCTTTCTCTTTCTCTTTCTCTCTTTCCTTTTTTCTTCCTTCTTTCCTTTCCTTTTCTTCCTTTCTTCCTTTTTTCTTTCTCTTTCTTTCTCTCTCTCTGTCCCCCCTTCTTTCTTTCTTTCTTTCTTTCTTTCTTTCTTTCTTTCTTTTTCTTTCTTTCTTTCTTTCTTTCTTTCTTTCCTTCTTTCTTTCTTTCCTTTTTTCAGGGTTTCTCTGTGTAGCTCTGGCTGCCCTGGAACTCACTCTGTAGATCAGGCTGGCCTTGAACTCAAGAGATTTTCCTTTACTTCTTGAGTGCTGGGATTAAAGGGGTATGCATGCCACCAGCACTCAGCTATACTGACATTTTTTATTTGGTGAAACTTTTACTGTTTTTCTTTTGCAGGATTTTAGAAGTAAAGTAACAAGAAGAATAGATGTCTGTAACAGACTTGCTTAGGCAGTGGTACATAGGCATGGGGTGGGGGGAGGGGTCCTGGCACCTTTGTATATATTTCAGGATAGAGTTTACACTTGGCTCAGTCTGTGAGTGGCTCCAGTACCAGAAGAGAAACTTCTCCATCAGAAACCATTGCTTATATGTCTGCCTGTCTCTCTGTTTCTGTATCTCTAACTCATCTCATCTTTATCTTATCTCAATCTCTTTTCCTATCTTAGAAGATAATGTAGACCAGCAGGCCTTGAACTCACAGAGACCCCCCCCTCACCTCTGCCTCCCAAATGTTGAGATTAAAGGAGTGTTCCACCATGTCTGGCAGGAGCCTCTTCAAAGCAAGAATGATGGTTCTTTAATGGAAATCATTATTCTGTGTGCTAGGACTAGTATTTCCTTCTGTTCATGTCACAGTTAAAAGCTGTTATCCCAAGATGGCAGCAGCAATGGATTATTATAAGGCCCGTGTGGGTGTTTGTTGTATCTGAGAATGAACAGTTACTATTTTCTTTTGGCTTCATTCTGCAGTGTTTAATAGAAGAGCTTTCTGTTAAAAACAAAACAAACAAACCAACCAACCCAAATAAACCTGAACTCTGCAGTGTTATATCAGAAGCTGTGTGAAGACATTCTCTGTGCCTGCAAAGTCCTTGTGCCTCCTCATTCTTAGTCCGCAGAGCAGAGAATGATCAGCTCAGTTTCCTTTAAGTTTTGATCCCAGAGTGACTGAGTAAACAGGGATGACATCCAGTTGCAGTGCAGTTTCCCTTTCTTACTTGAGCACCAGGAGGAGAGAGAACCAGAGCAGCAGATATGCAAAAAGTTCTTCAGGCAGTTTACAGGATATGCTGGTGTAATTTATTTAAATGATAGGGATGTGAGAAATCGGCTTCATCTTTAGAGGAAGCATAAATGTTAAAGGGCCAAGAATACTACTGCTTTGAGGCAGAATTGATTAGGAACTTCTGATTTACTCCATCATTAGGCCTTTTTGTTATTTGTGAACAGGTGGGTATATGTTTTTTTTTTTTAATGACTTGTTTTTATTTTAAGTACACTGATTTAGTTACACATGTGTCTGTGTGATGATTCTGATCCCCTGGAACTGGAGTTTCTGACAGTTGTAAGCTGCCATGTTGATGCTCAGAATCAAACCCCCTGGTTCTCTGAAAGAGCAGCCAGCGCTCTTCACCACTTCTTCCATCTCAGGCCCCAGGAGGGCTTATAACTATAAGTGCCTTAATTTTCAGCACGCAAAAAAGAAGCATGGGTCTAGTGAGTGGTACTTTTCAGCCCACTAGAATCCCAGGATTTATGTCTGCCAGCATGGCCAGCCTTGCCCCAGCAGCCCAGGAAATAGGAGTCATGCATTTGTGTGAGATCTTTATGAAGTTCATTTAACTGCCAAATGTGTGGCCTCTCCTTTGTGTATTGTTAGATCTGTTGCCAGTTAAAGCACTCTGTCCTCCTCTCATCTTGTGGAATAGGACCGACAAACTAGTCCATCCCAGCCCACCCGTCCTGGACTTCCAAGACCCATCTTATAAGATTGTTGAGCCATGTATTGAGCAATACTGGCAGAGTGTTGCAAGGGTTCTTCAGGGAGCTGTGGGTGATAACATGGTTTTAATTGTGCACAGCCTCTCAGCCTAACTTGGGTGTGCATTTACACTTACAGAGTGGGTAGACACCAAGTACCGCTGAAGTGTAGTACGCTTAAAGTAAGTAAAGAGTGTCTTTTTGAGTGGCTGCATTGTATAGTTTAGCTCCTGACGGTGGATATGGAGATTCCTCTCTTACACTTGGTTATTGGAAGTAGTCTTCTGAGTACACCTTTATGTGTCTCTGATTTTTGTAGGAGAAATTCACAGAAATGGACTGCATGGAAGAATAAACCTTGAAAATAACAAATGAAGTCCAGCTGGTTTCTAAGTCTGTGCTGACTTAATTACGTCCAGCAGTAACATGGCCGTTGACCTCTGCACTCATGCAGACGGCATCATAAGTGTGGCTTTGCCTAGCTCATGTGGCAGAACTAGCAAGTCATTGTTTAGTATCTTTATTGGTGGTTTGCATTTTTGTTGCAGATTTGATTTGTTCCCCAGTCATACTTTGTAATGAGCCGCCTTATGTATTCATTCACCAGGACTTAACCCCGTGTTTCTGATATGGTTGATTTTCTCAGTCTTTAGCATTGGCATGGTGTTTTCTTTTATCTTTACTATCAGGAAGGAATAACATACAGTGCTTGAATATGGAACTAGTGGAACTGTTTCTTTTTTAACTGAATTTTATGTATATGTTTTGTTTGCCTGTGTGTCTGTGCCATGTGTTTACCTGGTACGACAGAGGCCAGAAGAGGACATCATGCCTCCTGGGACATGGGGCTACAGATGGTTGTGAGTAGCCATTGTAGGTACAGCAAATTGACCTTGGGTTTAAGATGCTCTTAATCTGAGCCATTTCTGAACCCAAAGAGTGGAAAATTTTTTTAAAAGGTATATTTATTCATTTGTGCATATGAGTACAGTGTAGCTCCCTTTAGACACACCAGAAGAGGGAATTGTATGCATTACAGATGGTTGTGAGCCACCATGTGGTTGCTGGGAGTTGAACTTGGGACCTCTGGAAGAGCAGTCAGAGTGCTCTTAACTGCTGAGCCATCTTGCCAGCCCAAGAGTGAAAATCTTAATTGTCATACTGAAGATATTTGCTTGGTGGTTAGATTATAGATTAGCTATTCTTTTTCAGGAGATATGATTAATAAATGGAAAAACCAAATACTAAAGTTCAGACTTTTCTTTCTTTCTTTCTTTCTTTCTTTTTTGTTTTCTTTTTTTTGTTTTTTGAGATAGGGTTTCTCTGTGTAGCCCTGGCTGTCCTGGAGCTCACTCTGTAGACCAGGCTGGCCTCGAACTTAGAAATCCACCTGCCTCTGCCTCCCAAGTACTGGGATTAAAGGCGTGTGCCACCACCACCTGGCTTAAGGTCAGACTTTTCTGATTGCATCTTTTTTTTTTTTTTTTTAAAGATTTATTTATTTATTACATGTAAGTACACTGTAGCTGTCTTCAGACACTCCAGACAAGGGAGTCAGATCTCGTTACGGATGGTTGTGAGCCGCCATGTGGTTGCTGGGATTTGAACTTAGAACCTTCAGAAGAGCAGTTGGTGCTCTTAGCCGCTGAGCTATCTCACAAGCCCCTCTGTTGCATCTTGCATGGTGTAACTTAAGGAGCTTTGGTTATCTATCTATCTATCTATCTATCTATCTATCTATCTATCTATCTATCTATTCATCCATCCATCCATCCATCCATCCATCCATCCATCCATCCATCCAATCTCTTAGGAACTGGGAATTGGCTCTGGAGAGTGTCCAGGGTTTGGTTTTGTGTCTAGTGGTGATGTATACTTCTATAAGGAGGCACATATTTATACTACCTTTGTGATGTTCTCTACCTGGTAATGAATTTTCATTCTGGTTTCTGGTTGTCTTCCTCTGCATTTTCCGCTTCCCATATAAAGGCTTGCCCCTATTCTCGGTTTTCTCTCCCTTTTGCGACAGGGCTGCCTTGAAACTCAGTGTGTAGCCTGGGTGTCCTCCTGCCTCAGCCCCCTGAATGCAGGAGTTACAGCTGTGAGCCTCTGTCCCCAGATAATCCTGGAGTTTATTGGGATTGTGGAGTGGTGGTATTCTAAGTCTTACCATGTCATCTTTATACCCTAGAAGGTTTATTACAAGAAGGTTATCTTCATTGCCTTCCTGCACACTTCACAGAGGAAAGGTAGGATACATTCTTAGAGCTTACTTGCCTATTTTCAAAGAAGAGTTGGTTTCCTGATACTGTCTAAAGAATCTGTGACATCAAAAGCTGGAGAGAGGGCTCAGCTGTTGAGAGTGCTTGCAGAAGACCAGAGTTTGGTTGATAGAGCACATATTGGGTGCTTGCTTAGAACCATCTGTAACTTCAGCTTTGGGGAAATCCAGTAGTTTCCATGGCTACCTGTATGTACACACACACACACACACACACACACACACACGCACATAAAAGCTAGTTTATA
This sequence comes from Mastomys coucha, assembly GCF_008632895.1. Lineage (NCBI taxonomy): Eukaryota > Metazoa > Chordata > Mammalia > Rodentia > Muridae > Mastomys > Mastomys coucha. The sequence goes on from NW_022196914.1 coordinate 8,661,631, forward strand.
GCTGTGTACCTACTTGAATATAGTGCAATAGATATTTTATGTGTCCTTTTAGCCACATTATCCATATTAATATTCAAATTTCCTATCTTTGAGCAATTCTCTTCAAAGATTTTTTTTTAAGAAACATTTTCTGAGGGGAAAAAGTTTTCTGTCTGGATGGATACAGTTCTTTAACTCATGTGTGTGAATGAGAGAGAGGGAGAGGGAAAACACATAGGTGCCCGAATGCTAACCATGTGTGGAGGTCAGAGTACACCTTTCAAGAGTCGCTTCTTCCACCTTGGGTTCTGGGGATCAAAATCAGGTAAGCGGCCTATAGAGTCAAATGTTACCACCTACAGAGCCATCTCTCCAGCCTGAATCTTCAGATTTTATTACATAGTTCCAGTTATCTTTTGATGACCTCTTGGTGTGGAAAGAGAGTCTAGGTTTACTTTGTACATTCCTACCCCATACATGGAATCATCAGTGTCTCTAGCAAGCCAGGGATTCTTTTCCCATGAAATAGTACTTCAAGGCTACACTTTGTACTTACTTAGAGTACTGCTTGTACTGTGAATATTGCTTTTAGAGAAAAAAAACCATCTTGAATATGTTTTTAGGTATAAAGATGAAGTTCTGGAGATGGTGGTCACTATACACTTAGATACTCTTAATGTTACTGAACTGTACTCTTCTAACATTTTATGTATTTTACTGTTTTGACCAACAATTTTTAAAAGTACTTCATGACTTTCTGTTGCTTCTTCAGATTCACATGAAGAGCTTTGAGGTTTCTCTTTGTCTTGTGTCCATATTAACAATCTAGTTATCAAGATTAGTGGTGAGCAAATTAAAATACTATATATTCATTTGCCTTTTCTCTTTACACTCACGACATCCGACATATTTTTTTAAAATAAATATTTATTTATTATTTATTTATTACAAGTACACTGTAGCTGTCTTCAGATGCACCAGAAGAGGGCATCAGATCTCATTATGGGTGGTTGTGAGCCACCATGTGGTTGCTGGGATTTGAACTTATGACCTTTGGAAGAGCAATTGGTGCTCTTACCTGCTGAGCCATCTCACCAGCCTGACATCTGACATCCTTAGAGCAGAGTTTGTTTATTGGCAGCCATGGGATTGAACCCAAGACCTTGTGTGTGCTGGCTGGATGCTGTATGGCTGAGCTGTGCCGCAGCTTACCCAGCCTCACTTTTGGGAATGGCTACATGTGCATTGTAAGAGCAGCACTCTTGTGCCCTGACCACTACTCTTTTTTAATCTTTGGTACTCTTCAGTTGCATACACTTACTGCTCATCAGGAACTGTCCCTGTTCCTGCTTGCTCATGTCTCCTTAGAGCAGTGCTTCTCAACTTTCCTAATGCTGGGACCCTCTAATACACAGTTCCTTATAATACCTTCCCTTGCTACTTCACAAGTGATTTTGCTCCTGTTATGAATTGTAATGCAAATATCTGATATGTGACCCCTATGAAAAGGTGGTTTGTGTTAACCCACAGGTTTGAGAACCACTCTCTTAGAGCTTCCTATATTTGGTTTGTGAGAATGTGATCCCATGCTTTTGTATGCTGAGCATAGTCTGTGGCTTTTTACGTGGCAGTCGGTTTGGTTTCTGTTTTTGTTTTTTTGAGCAGCATTTGGATGTCCTTTTTGGTATAAAGCATTCTTGTCAAGCCCTGGCAGTTGAGATATCTCCCCTTGTGAATCTATTCTTGTCTGGATGCCTTCTGGATATTTCTCCCAGTGTTAACACAGGGTGTTCTGGTTCTGGCTGAAAGTAGGAAATTCTTTTAATTTGGTGCCTCAATTTTTTTCTCTCCTTAATCTCAGGCAAGTTGGTTTTTAGTATTCTACAGTCTTACCATGTATCTTTTACTCTTTATATGTTTAGGTATGTGCGTTTATATGTGTGCAGGTGTGTGAAGGACATATTGATGTAGAGTGTCTTCCTCAGCCATTCTTCACCGTGTATGTCGAAGCTAGGTCATCCACTTGAGCCCAGAGCTCGCCGGTGTGACTGCTGCAGCTGTGCTGTGGCTCTCCCTCAGGTTCTTCACTGTTTCTTTTCTGCTGGTTTCTAGACATTTTCCCATTTGTTCTCTCAGCTTCCTAAGGTTTTGGTTTATTTCTTCATTAGGAAGGAGTGTTTCTAAGTGACTCTTCTGACTTCCCCCCACCCCGAGTTGTGTATGGGTTTATTTATTTTTTTAATGTGCATGTGTGTCATTCTCAGGAACTTTCGGTGTCATTGGTCTGAAGCACACTACTTAGGTAGGTACAGGCTAGTCAGTGAGTCCCAGGGACATCCCACTCCGTTTCCATGGCTTCAGAGCTGTGGTTACAAATGTGCACCATACCTGGCTTCTTAAATGGGTTCTGAACCCACATAAGCACAAGCACTTTGGACTGTGCTCTCTTCTTTTGTTTTCCACACAGGATGTTACCGTGCAGCCTGGGCTAGCCTTGGTCTTGCAGCGATGAGCCTCCTGCCTCTGTCTCCCAAGTGCTGGCTGCCTCCTGAGTAAACATTGGACTTGTAAATATTTCTAGTTTCATGTGGTCAGTCTTGTTTGATGTCATTCTTCTCAATGTGTTGGAGCTCATTTTGAGGTTGAGAGTCCCAGATCTTTCCTTGGGCATCTTCTTCACATGTGCTTCTGCTGACTGCAGGGATTGTGTTTGCACCTTGTGCTTCTTATAACTGTACAGGATTTAAGGGACTTTAACTTCTCACTTATCAACATGAATTCTTTTTCTTCTGAGGAATCAAGATGGAGGGCATTTGCCTCTGGGTCTGACTTTATCTGAACTATCTTATTCATTGTGGGTTTTTTGTTGTCCTATTTGTTTGTTTATTTAATTTATTGTTTCTCGAGATAGAGTCTCTCTGTAGAACAGCCCTGGCTGTCCTGGAGCTAGCTCTGTAATCCAGGCTGGTCTTGAACTGCCTCTGCCTCTCTGAGTGCTGGGATTAAAGGCTGTATTTTTGTCTTTTTGAGACAGGATCTCCTGTACGGCAGGCTGCTCTGGACTCTGCGTGTTTCCCAGAATCCTGGAAACTCCTGATCCTTTGCTTCCAGTGCCTCTCACTACACCCAGTTGGTTTAAATCTCAAATGACCTCCACTTCCAGAGGCTTATATATTCTGAAGGCTTGGCCCTGGTGGGAGGTGGTGGACCTTTAGGAAGGTCACATACCCACAATGGAATTTTGGAGCCTGTCCCTTTTCTCTCTCATCTTTGCTTCCTAGATACCAGAGCCATCCTTGGCCATACATAGTATGGGCTGTCGCAGAACTTAGATGATGGACCCAAGTGACTTAAATATTTGATAAAACAAATTTACATCAGTTGTGTTTATGTCTGTTTTATTTTTCCATTCCACTTATACATTCATATTGCTGAATTTAATTTAATAAAATTAAGAGTTCTAAGCCCAGGGCTTATCGACAGTAGATTGATTCTCTGTAGCTTGTTGCATTCATATCTTAGGCCCGGAGAGGGGTGTCTGCATCCTAGCTGGTTCTTTACTGCACGTCACATGGACTGGGGAGGAAGGATCAGGAACGTTGCGGACTGGCAGTGACTGTAGCCTTTCTGGGCTAGATGATAGGTTGGATCTTACCTGGTGCCTTTATGTGAGCACATTCCTTGCCTGTTACTAACCTCTCTGACATGCTTAGACTGACCACTTGATGTGTGAGAAAGAAAGGTTATCCACCCCCCTTCAGCTTCCCCCCCCCCCCACTGTCCTGAGGCATGATGAGGATTCCAGTTGTTTCAAGTCTAGAGCTTTCTCCAAGTGAAGGGTTTCGATGCCATTTTTCAGAATCTCTACTTCCTGCTGCATGAGCCTTTTCTTATTTAGAGAGAAAGGTGTCCTGTATTGTCTTCTTTAGTTTGGTCATAGATCTTACTATTCATGTTGAAATAATTTTCAAAATTCATTAAGAGAGGCTGATTTTTTTCCATGCTGTATCATAACTAGTTTCTCTCGTTTATCTCAGAGGGAATTATACTAGTAAGCATTCTGATAAGGTAATCAGAACCTTACTTTGAGAATGTATATACTCCTTATTTAAAAAAACATTTTTTATTTCATGTGCATTGGTGTTTTACCTACATGCATATCTGTGTGATGTTGTCAGATCCTCTGTAACAGGCAGTTGAGTTTTCATGTGTGTGCTGGGAATTGAACCCAGGTCCTCTGGAAGAGCAGCCAGTGCTCTTCACCACTTGGTGTTCTCCAGCCCCAAGAATGTATATTCTTGTCTCCTTTGTAGGATTTGTTTCTTCAAGCTGCAGAGCCTCAATAACAAGATTGTTTCTTATTTCACCCTGTGAAATAGGACCCCAGAGCAAGTATGAGGCGGAAGATAGGGTTTCCTCTGAGGAAAAGAAAGCTTTCATGAACAATGAAAGGAAAAACTAGCAGACAGTTGCTTAGCAGCTAAGAGGGTCCAGTGGAAGTTAGAAACCATAGTTTATGGTGGCATTTTTCATTGTGGGTGCGGGGTGTGTCTGTAATAACAGGCATAGGTTCCAAGACTGGCCATTTGGAAGGATCCAGGCTTGGATCTGCCAGTGTCAGTATGTTTGTGTGTGTCTGTCCCTTTTGTCTGTTATGAGAGGAAGTGTGAGTGGATTGGGCTTGAAAGGGAGAAAGCGGCAGGGGCTAGGGTTGTTAAAGATGTAGTGAGAAGTGTCCAGGAATCTGTGAGAGCCAGATATTAGAGGATGCAGCCAGATGTTAGAGGTGTGCTGCTTTGATGGGGTCGGACTTATATGAGTAGGCATAGGCGAGCAGCTAGCAGGGGCTCCTTGCCTCTTTCTTACCTGTATAGGTGATATGGTAACAGCACATTAAAGAGTCTCGGTATTACTCATCGCACAACTGTGAGACAAAGCCAAGTAGTAAGCAGTGTTTATTTTTTGAAAATTATTTAAAAAATTGTTTACAGAGATGTGGATTTACATAACTTGGCAACATTTTTTAAATGTACAGGCCATTTTGTATTATTGCACTTACTCGTTAATATATAAGGCATTTTATTTTACATAAATAAAGAATAATGTATAATGTACAGGTGTGGTGCCAACTAAAGTCAACCCTACGATGCAATGCGATATGTGCGGGAGGGTGGGAATGAAACCCAACCTACTTGAGCCTTCACGGTATTGTCTTACAACTACGGTTTGTATGTTATAACACATTTTACCTCATAGCTTACTGTGAACGACTGACCACTTACAAAGAAAGAAAAAGGGGAAGAACAATACCATTAGTGTTCACTGCAGGAAGTGTAGGGATTTATTAGACTAATAAGCAATACTAGTCATGCCTTGAACACAGAACACAAATAAATAGCTTTCTATCTCAGGGTCAGAGACAGGGCTAGCTCTTGCTTCTTCCCTTACATTCCCAATTAGCTGGGAAGATCTTCTGAAAGATCCAGTCCAAATGCCTGATGACTTAAAAGTAAGCCAGAGGTCCTCCGTGTACTCTTCAGATAGGAGCTGTGGGGACACTTGGAAAGAGACCATTGCTCCCATAGGCCCTGTCTGTCCACAAAGGACATGACATGACTGTAAAGGATAGAGGCAAAAGAGAAAGGCAAGAAAGAAAAAGGAAAGGAAAAATGGTTTTCCGTGCTGACTTCAAATTATCATTCAGATAAGAAAGCAGAAACTGACCCGGAGACGTAAACAACAACCTAGCATGCACCTTGCACTGCTATCTTAGAGTATCCTACTTGTAACTGTAAGGAAGAGTAGATGCTAACCAGGCTTTCCTAGCTAACTCCTGGACTGTAGTTTCTTTGTGAGACCTGTTGAAAAAAAAAAAAAACTCGAGCCAGTAATTTTGCGCCCACCTGCAGGGCCCTCTCCGGGTCTCCTCTGCAGACAGCCAGCAGGATCGGGCTCAGACGGTGATGTACAAAGGCAATAACAGCTCAAGCACCTCACCAGTCTTAGACCCAGCTGTTAACGAGATCAGTGAAATGGTAGCATTGCGCATGCGGGATTCGCAAATGATGTTTCCACCCAAGACCCCAGGACCCAGCACTGGGTGGCACCACCTGAGGACAGGGTGGTGAACTTCATTAGTCCTTTTCCTTGAGAATGACTCACCCTGTTTTTCCATTTTCCTTGTTTGGTAAATGAAGCTGGTGAGGCTTTGGGATTTAAGAAAATGAAGGTCAGTGCAAAGGGATAAAAGAAAGGCCAGCTTGCAAGGAGGAGGGGCTCGGGAGTTCAGGGCAGCCGGAATGAGTTTCACAAGCAGCTTGAGTCAGAATGGTCTGTGGGACCCCAGTTTTGGCAAGAGAAAGAATTTGCAAGACAGGAAAAAACAAAATAGCAAGAAGTTGAGCCACCACAGAGCTCTTGTCAGGAAAGAGCGCTGGACTACAAACTCTATGCTTCTTTAGGTCTGGAGGGGAAAAGGAGAAAAATTAACAAGAAAATTTCCCCAAGAGGACACTCAGAAGCTCCTTGGTGTGGCCTGCAGAATGCCCACGTTTGCAAGCTGAGGGATTTAACTCTCACATTCCTTTACGGTGGTGGTGCAGGTGTGTGGAAACGGAAAAACACTGACAACAACTTTGCCTGCTTATGTGTTGACCAGTCTTGAATTCGACCATGTACTCAAGTTTGAAAACTAGATGCAAGGTGCTTTTCAGACTAGAACTTCCTCCACCCGAGCAGGGAAGCTCACAGCTATTTATTGCAATTCATCAGAACCATCGCTCTGTAACAGCGTTATGACTTACACTCTGAAACAGAAAACCATCAGAACTTCCTAGTTCTCATCATACATTACGTTCATTAAAAAATAGCACTTTTTAAAATTGTCATCTTTTTCACTGTTGGGTAATTCCTGAGGTCTGCCTAACAATTAGGTCATAAATTCATTTTCTTTAAGTCTCATTTTCCTTTTCAAGGTAACATACGTAGATCCCATAGCTCTGCCTTCCACTGCATGTACCTAAAAGCACTATGTCATTTACTTACAAAATTATATAAATCTACATACATATATCATTTTAGCTGGGGCATTTGTGTTATCCTCTGGTCCCTACTCACGAGGACTGAAGCTGGGAGAGGTGATGAGAGGGATGCGAAGGTGCAGCTAGGTGTTCCAGGTGAAGAGCACTCAGCTCTTGATCAGAGGCACTGAACGAAATGATTCCCTCCCAGCCCTTGTGGTCCAGGTAGGTGGTTTCCAGAGTTCGGGCTTCATGTACAATCATGGATATCTGTCTAAGCCGTTTGTTGATTTAAGAACCCATCATTTAAAGTCATTCTGATAAAGAAGTGAATCTAGGGGAGGAGATTCCTGTAAAAGTTCACGCATCCCTGTGCTTTCTAATCACTAACTGCACAGGCCCCTCTGGAACAGACTTCATGATGTTCCAGGCATCGAAGTGCAGCAGCCCGACCAAGGGCTTCCCATTGATGGCGAGGATCTCATCACCCGCTTCGATGGTTCCAGCTTGTTCTGCCGCACCACCTATCAAAACAAAGATAGAACGAACTGTTGCCACTTGCATCTTTAAAAAAAGGCAACTACAGGCTTAAATGGGAAATATTTCTCAATGATGGTCCTGTAGTCTTAGGATGGGGGACTACTTTCATTTTTAAACAGACATTCTCTATACAGGTATTTTGTATTATTTAGCCTAGAGCAGTCCCAATATAAACAAGTCCCAATCTATAATATACAAAGGGAAGTATTTATATTAAAGAACACAAATTACTTCCTGGCTACCAGACCACTGCCCTCATGGGCACATGCACGGTCCAGGGAAGAGCTTGTCGCAGGGGTCTGTTCTACCACCAGCTCATCCCCACTGGGTGAAGCTGATATCTGACTATATGAAGGAACAGATTTATGAACTGGCCAAGAAAGGTCTGACCCTCTCACATGGATGCTCCAGGAGGGCTCATGATGTTGGCCCTTGTTCTTCCTGTAGGTGTCTACTGTCTGACTGAAAAAGTAGTCACTGTTCATAAGCATCGTGAGAGACACAAAGGATAAGGATTCTAAATTTTGCTTGATTCGGCTAGAGTAGCATTTACCAACCAGCATGTTATAAAACTAAGCGGGTCCTCCCACTCAAATCTGAATCATTCGCAGTCTCTGTGATAGTGGTATAAAGCGTGTACTCAAACAGTAAAATCACTTCAAATTAAAAAACAAACCAGGATCTAACACACCAACAAACATCCAACAAGCTCATAGAAACCATGTCATCCAAAATGTCAGCTGGGTCGTGGGGACTATGGTGACAGCTTTACCGATGTGCAGAGCTTCCCACCTTTCTGAATTACAGCTTTGTGGAAGTTCTAGCACATCTATGAGCTTTCAGAAGTCAAGCTCTCCTCTTCCCTCTCTGCTATTATGTACAGACCGAAAGTGCACCGAGGACGGAAATGTTACCCACAGAAAAGAAGAAGTGAAAATAAAAACTTCTGAAGGTAGGAGAGGGAAAAATAACTTTCTTAGAAACCTCAGATCTTAAAAGGCTGAGCAGATGCATATTTCTGAAAGCCATTTTAGGTATTTGGGGCTGGCAAGATGGCTCAGTGGGTAAAGGTGGAAGACCGATTCCTGAAGTTTGTGCCCTGACTGACATTGAGCACTGCACAGACACAAGATAATAAACATGCTAAGATGCTGGAGAGAGTGCTCGGCAGTTGAGTGCTATTGCTCCTCTAGAGGACCTGGGTTCAGAACCAACTTTACTTCCCAGCACCCATATCTGGGTGGCTTATGACCACCAATAACTCAAGTTTCGGAGTTCCAACATCTGGCCTCTCTGGGCAACTGAACTTGCATGGTGTATATATGCACATACATTTTTAAAATCAAAAAAACATGTTTATATACCTGCTATTATAGTTGATTATGAAATCTGATGAAGATTTTGTAATAGCCTGTCTTGGATGCTCTTGTAAGCTACCAAGCAAGCTTCTAGTTCCCTGTGAGGGGAAGCCCCAGTCCTCCCCAGCACTGGATACCTGCTTTTGGCAGCCCACAGAGTCAGGAGGTGCTCAGGCCCTGCCCTCGTGGGCCTGTAAGCTTCAGTTCTGATTGACCATCTCTGAGCCACACACTACCACGGGCTTTGTTTCTCCTTTCCACAGAGATTTGATTTTGTTTTGTTTTCAGACATGGTCTTACTATGCAGCTCTGCCTGGCCTAGACCTCCCTGTACAAAGCCTAGGCTGGTTTCAGACTTGCCACATCCCTGCCCCTGTCTCCTGAGTGCTGGGACTGCAAGTGTGAGCCACTATGCCCAGCTGGAGATGTTTTACAACTTTGCCTAAGATGTGAGAAATGTATTGTTCACATGTATTTGGCCGAGACTGAGGACAGCTAGAAGGAAATGTGACAGGTTCAGAGAAGGACCAGGGATGGTCTTGGTTTGGGAAGGTGGGTCTTTCAGAGGTGGTCTCGTGATGAAGGCTCTATCCACTGAGGAATCCTAGAAAGCACCGGTTCGACAGCCCAGGCCAGCTTCCTCTGCTTCTTCTTGGCCCTATGGGCTCTTGGGGTGCACTAGCTGGCCGTTTTGGCCCTCTTTCCTATTTTATTTTTTTAAAGCACAGATCATATTAACATTGTGTCTGGAGTGGAGAGATGTTTCAGAGTAGCTATGTAATTACAGAAAGATCACAAGTTCAGAAACAGGATCAAAGCAGGCCAAAGAGGCAAAAGCAGCTGTATCTCTATGAGTTCCAGGCCAAGCAGGGGCTACATGGTGAGACCCTGTCTGAAAACAAACGCGTGCATGTACGCACACACACATGCACACGCGCGCACACGCACATGCACACACAATCAGTTTTAAGCTAAAAATAATCTCATGTCTTGATATCTTACTTACATCCCCTAACCACAAATGAGTTTTGGGGGGCTGGAGAGATGGCTCAGCAGTTAAGAACACTGGCTGTTCTTCCAGAGAACCCTGGAAGAACAATTCCTAGCACCCACATGTCAGCTTATAACTGTAACTCCAGCTCCAGGGGATCTAACATCCTCACACAGGCCAAACACCAATGCACATTAAACAAACAAACAAACAAATCTGACCTATTTGTGAGTTTCAGGTCAGCCATATAATTACATAGTTCCTGATTGCTTAGGCATCTGAACACTAAAGGCTTCCCCGTGGTAGGGGGAATAGCTCAGTGGATGAACACAAGGGTAAGGACCAGAGTTTGGATCTCCAGAATCCACGAGTGTGAATCACCTGTAATCCCAGCACTCTGAGGTGAAGTGATCCCAGCTGGCAAGCACCTAGAAATTCTGCCACAGAAATACAGTGGAGAGCAATCAAGGAAGACATCTGATATCAACACTGGGCCGTCACATGTGTACACACGAGAACATTCGTATACATATGCATATCATACATGCTTGTGCAAAAAAACCCAAAAATCAAAAAACAAAACCCAAAAGAAACAAAATTTTCCAGCTCAAATAATTTCCCAAGAATATAAAATGAAAATTTCAAGTTCATGAAGAAACAGTTCAACCATTTCCCTCCCCTTTCTTGCAGCCTAATATTTGAAATCACCAGACTCCAGGTTGATAGTAAGTACCCCTGCTGGGATAGCTCATGAGACGGCTCACCTGGTACCTACTTGGGCCTTGGGAGTTGTAATACATGCAAAACACAACTCAAGACCATGCAGCCGCAAAAGCGCTGCAGATTTTGGAAAACCAGTGTGGTTCTCATACAGGAGGGATGGGTTTTCATGGAGATATACTATACCTTTGTACACCCTTTTAATTACCAGTGGCCCATCTCCGGATATGGATGATTTTCCTCCATCTAGACTCAATCCCAGCCCAGCAGAGGTTTTCAGCACATCAACACACAGAGCGTCGGGAGCAGCTCCATTTCTCCCTGCAGCAAGGATGCATGTTTGTCAAGGTAAAAAAACGACAGACTGTCTGTTCAACATGCCACCTATCCAGTGCCCCTCAAGTGCACCTTGGACTCTGGTCATCCCTGAGTCTTGTCTGCTAGCAAGTGTTTCTAACCTTTGATCCCAGCATCAGGGCTGACCTTCCAGAAGGGAGCCTGGCTGTGTCCTACTAGACTCAACGCTTGCTTTCTGTACATTCCTGCAAGCGCAGAGAACGCTTTTTCTCCCAGGCTGAAGTGCCAGGAGACAAACTGCTCTTGTCAAGCCTCGCATTCTGGTAGCTCACATCGTGGTGAGGATGGAAGTCACACTCAGTGAATCAAATTCGATTTCCTGCCAACCCTGGCTACCATAGCAACAAAATGGCACCATCTGCTATTGAAAGCAAAGGCACTGACGTGCTTGGGTCATGAGAGACTGTCATAATTGATTGGGAAGCTCCCTGGCACCGGGTGGGGCTTCCTTCCTCGCTCTATGTCTTTTGTGCTTCTGAGAGGAAGCCCTGAATCCCTGGGGCATGGTTGCCTCCTTCACACTGGCATCCTTCATTGGCATCTGGCTCTCGTGTGGGGAAAGTGTTTCCATGGTGATATTGGCTCTACGGCTTGTTTGGAAAGGCCAGGCTGGGGACTGAGTAGGAATTGTACATTTGCCTTTTAGCTCCCTTAAGTCTGTACTATGGAGTTGAATGGAAAGGTGAACTTAGCTGCTTGGAAGGCAGGAAAGGGACCGTGAATGAGTGAAACTGCCCACCTAATATAGTCCTTAGGATTACAGTTGAACCAACATCACCACCAGGTCCTTACTACAGTTTAAAGCCAATCTGCATGGTCTGAAAGACATTTGCTATTATTGGCAGTGGTATAATTTTTTTAGTGGGATGTCTTACTGTTAAAAAGGGGAAAGGAGGGGCTGGAGAGATGACTCAGCAGTTAAGAGCACTGACTGCTCTTCCAGAGGTCCTGAGTTCAATTCTCAGCAACCACATGGTGGCTCACAACCATCTGTAATGGGATCTAATGGCCTCTTCTGGTGTGTCTGAAGAGAGCAACAGTGTACTCACATACATGAAATAAATAAATCTTTAAAAGAAGGGGGGGGAGAAGGAAGCATTCACAGTGGGTATCAACGTGGGCTCTCTCCTGCAATCACCTGACACCACTGCTAGACATAGTCACGTCTGCTTCGGTTGAGTAGGGGACTTTCTGGCCATCAGGGTTTTAAACAGTTTACCAGGTGCCTCCACTGCGGTTAGGCCCACAGCAGACACAAAGTGCAACTGCAGAAGGATCTCTCTCTTATGGAGAGCTCAGGCCACTGAGCAGAGGCATTCGGCCACCCTTGACTTGTCAGGACAGATGCTGAGAAGAAACAAAGGCCCTCCTGCCTTGAACTGTGGGCTACCTGTGGGAAGGGCTGCTGAAGGAGTCTGCAGGGCTCCTATGAAGGCTGTAGGGGCCTCGGCTGGAACAGAACAAGTACTTCGTGTGGATGTTGTCAGGGGAGTCCATCCTGAGCCCCTTCTAAGCTCTTGGCACATAAAGGCTACAGTCTCTATTTTCAAACACAAAACCACGCTTATCCCTTCATTTTCTTATATTCTGCTAAAACAGGAAACAGAAATCTTGATGTTTCTCAAGGACACGCCTTGTTCAGAAACCTCCTTTAACACTGAATCCCATTAAAAAGCTGTTTTATTCACTAGCCTGTTTTATCTTGCTAGTACAGCCTAGTCCTAGTACAGTCTTTATCAACCAACTGCTCCCGCCCTACTCATTATCAGAGGATAAAACTCACCAGCTCCAGGCTCCAGCAGCGAGGTCTTTCTAGGGAATGGAGCCTTCCCATTGGCTGAGGGAGGCTCCTGCCTGAAGGGGGGCCTGGTCTGATCCTTCCCTTTCTTGATAATCATGAGGGCGTGTTTGTGCAGCTCCGCCTGGTGCAGAACCTTCGTGACCTCACTGTGGGCTAAGCCAGCTAAGGAGGTGCCGTTGATGGAGAGAAGGAAGTCCCCTTGGCTCACAGTCCCTTCCTGAGAAGCCACGCCCTGAGAAAACACCCTGTGGACCTAGGACAGAAAAGAAAAAGAACAGCTTCATCCATGGCTCTGGTAACTGCAGATCTATGGTCAAGGAACTACCTCATGGCACGCTTCCTAGTCAGAAAGCTCGAGCGCTGTCAGCGTGCAGGGTGAACTACCAAGTCTCTGCAGCATATGGCCGCTCCTTTGTTACATCCACAGGGTAACAGCAAGAGAGACAGATGAACGGCCTGCCCAGTGAATGTGGCCAAGTGATTTCAAAGTGCTACTGTTTGCAAGTGTGGGCACTTGACTCTCCTTTGCAGTGCTTAAATGACCACACTGTAGGTAATTATGCTGACAAATGCATTTGCCCTATATGTCACATTGGCTGTCTAATAAAAACATTCATCTTTGACAGAGGAGATCTATGCACTGCTCCCCTCACTCTCCAATGTTCATGTGGCTAATGGGGACCAAAACTCAACCATCTCTGTTGTGTCCCCATCAAATTCCACTGCTTACTTTGGGATGCCCCGAGACTCTTGAAACACTGCGGCTTACCATGACAGGTTTTGGCTCCACATCTGCCCCTCCTGCCACACTGAATCCCAGACCCGAGCCTTCTTTTTTATTCAAGACTATGAAGTAAATATCTTCTTTATTCTAGTGAAGAGAAACAGACAATTTACTCTCTGTTCCTTGCACCCAGAGTGAGAAACTCTTAAGCTAAGTCCCCATGGAGGTACTTGACACAGACCCTTAGTAACTCTCAATTTAACCCAGAAATGTCGGAGCCCAGCTCAGCCTTCATGTATTTCTATATTTGCCCCAGGTGGGCTTATATGCAAGGTACTTTTTAAAAGATTTATTTCTTTTATTTATATGAGTACACTGTAGCCATCTTCAGACACTCCAAAGAGGACATCAGATCCCATTAGAGATGATTGTGAGTCACCATGTGGTTGCTGGGAATTGAACTCAAGACCTCTGGAAGAGCAGCCAGTGGTCTTAACCATTGAGCCATCTCTCCAGTTCATGCACAAGGCTAATGATCCACCCAGCAGTTGCAATTCCCGGGAAAAGTGAACTCCGATGAGGACAGAGGCGGCATCTTTCCTGGGTTCCACGTTTTCAAGCCATCTGAGGAAAAACGCTGCCTTTTTGGATCTGACCACAGTACACGCCTCTGCCACGTAGGGAGCTCTTTATGCCATACTTCTCTAAGTCTATAATTGTATATATTATTATCTTGAGACAGGGTCCATGTAGCCCAGGCTGGCCTCAAACTTGCTATGTTCCCAAGTTTAGTGATGATCATTTACTTTTGACCTTTTTTGAAAATCAGAAATAGATTTTCTTAGTATAGTATATTCTGATTATGGTATGATCTTGTTTCCATCTTCCAAGGACTAAGATTACAGAGCATGCTATCATGCTTGGGTTCATGCAGACCTGGGGTTTGAATCCAGAGCTTTGTGCATGCTAGGCAGGCATTCTATCAATTGAGCTAAAGTCCCTATGTCCACAGTTATTAGCAAACCGGGGTTTCTACAACAGAAAGATAAGAGTGAAGAGGCAGGGTAAGGCGTCATGCTACAACTGTGTTTAGTACACCGTGTTTCCACATTTGGGTTCCTGAGTTATCTGCAGGTACAGTTGATTAGCTGGCAGTCATCAAATAAAGTGGGTGAAACTGTCAACCATACGAGACTAGAACATTCTTAGGAGTGTTCTAGAACATTCTTAGTGTTCTAGGGTTACATAACATTAGACTGTCTTGCTTCAAGCATCAGTCAAGAGGATATCTTGAAATAGAAGATTAGGGGGCTGGAGAGATGGCTCTGCGATTTAGAGCACTGACTGCTCTTCCTAGGTCTTGAGTTCAATTCCCAGCGACCACGCGGTGGCTCAACAACCATTTGTAATGGGATGTGATGCCCTCACATACATTAAATAAATAAAACAAATATTTAAAAATAAAAGAAATAGAAGATTAAACACAACTTGTGAAGTAGTCCAGAATCTGACATCACCCCCATTTTAGACACGATTCAGCAACATTTTAAAGTTCAGCATTGCTTGCTTTTTCATGAAGTACCCATCAATGGCTTCAAGATGATCAGAAGCATACTGTTACTGGAGAAAGCTAATGATAACCTTTGAGGACTGATTTGTTGAGAGAAAAGGAGCTTAAAACCACCTGTGGGGTCAGCCGATCAGGAAACCTGATGGAGGAGCGTTTCGTTCTAGTAAGTCATGGAGACTTGGGCACCTTCAGTCATCCCGACGAGTGCACAGAGAGGAGATGCTGAGCACTAGGCTCCCTAAACAAGCACAGGAGCTCGTGGCTTAGTGAATGGTTTTTGCACAACTTTTGGAAGGTAGAGGCTGAGAAGTGAGTACTTCCTAGACCAGTGACAGTATAACTTAAAATGGGCATACTGTCGTCAAAAATGCCATTTATTTAAATTAATTTCTTTGAGGGAGTGGGGGGCATTTGAGGATGAGGTCTGATTTTGCCTGAGAAATTTGGTACAGCATTGGGATGCCTGATGGACAGGGCACTCCCTCCAAAGCTTGGGCGTGTGGTAGTCAGAAAAGTAGGCTGGATTTTGGCCTCTTTCATCTTTCAGAGTACACCAGAAGGCCACAGGATATTGGTCTGTGGTGTTCTGGTTAAAGCACACCACACTCTGGGGAAAGCAGAGAAACTTGGCATAAAGATAGCAGGGTCGGGCTAGCTTTGCACTCCCTGCTTTCTCAAATCTACTGAAAACAAAAGACAGGAAAAACAACCCGAGTTCTAACACAAGCAGGAATGGTCCCTGACGTCAAACTGTACACTTGTTTAGGGTCTCAATCTAATAGCAGGTCTGGCATTTTGTCTACACTCCAGTTCTGAGAATGCATATCTTATGTATGTGTCTGGTTGAGGCTTT
>NW_022196914.1:8677623-8685617 GCF_008632895.1 Mastomys coucha
TTTGGGCTCCTTGTACATTTTGTCTATTATAACACCTTTGGAGAGAAGAGGCCCCAGAAAGAATAAGACTATGTCCCAGAGTGAGCCTGTGGCCTGTGACACATGCCTACCACTGAAGGAGGTTGCAAGCTGATGAACAGTCCCTTTTACTCCAAATGAAAGCACTTGATTCCTCAAAGGGTGTTCTGACCGTACCAGTGGGCTGAGTATCTTAAGGGAGTGGGAACCGATAGGTGTCTGTTTCCAGGCTCCACTCCACACCCATCTCCTCACCATCCTGGCCCACAAGATGGTAAGGCTGCAGCTTAACTGAGAAACCTCAAATGGTACCCAGGAGGATGTGGGGGTATCAGAACAATGTTTGTAAATGAAATGTAAATGTTAGTTAACCCAGTATCTTATCACTCATTCCTATTTGCCTTATTCTCAACAAATATTCATCTGTTGAAGTTGAATTTCTTACTGTCCCTAGAGGAACATTCTAGATGGGAAACCATGGTCTCTGTTGTTACTACTGTTCACTGTCACATATGGTTCATTTAAATTCGGAATCTTTGACCTTCTAGACTGGGGTTTAGGAGCTCTTAAACTTCTGAGCATAAGCAGGGTGAGAACAGTGTGAGCCCTTCACCAGCAGGTGGCTCCGCTTACTAGTGTATGACCACACTGAAAGGGACAGTGGTTCATGGTCAGTCAGCATTTCCTTTGCAAACTCTGGGCTCCTGGGACAAAAAGGCTGGTGAATGGTTGCTGCAGGGACTTAGGAGAGCAGTGACACCAATCCAACCTTTGCCACCGCAGCAAGGGCCAGCTGCCAAGCTGGTGGCAATGCAGGAAGCAATAGACCGAGCCCGGCACCTGCCCCCTCCTCCACTGCACCAAGGCCCTCCGTTCCATCCCTTGGTTTTGTGTACCCCACTTACCTCTGATTGTGCCTTCGCTTCCTGAATGAGAGTGAAGATGGGGGATTTTGACCCCACTAATGATAAGATGGCCTGTAATCTCTGCTGGTCCCCTACTGAGGCAAGGAGTTGATCCAAACTAAGTAAAAAAAAAAAACATCGGACAGTGATTAAACAAACAAAAAGCAATCTCTCCACTTAAGGATTCATCTTGAAGGTCTTCCTGCCATGCTGTGGGCATTTTCCCACCTATCTGTCTCCTGTTGGACATAGGTTCTGCTCCATAGTTAACTAGAGAACCCTATGAGGCTAGCATGAATCTCTTTCACTGACAGTGCAGCCAAGGAGCCTGGGGACCCCTCCAGGATATTTAGGGACCAGTACAGGAGTGTAGCAGACAACTTCTGACATGTTTAGAAACTGGAGGCCCCAGTGAAACATTTTAAAACACTGAGTTTCTCACATAGCTCCAGCTGCTTTTAGGGCCCCAAAGATTCCCCAAGGCATGGCCCTTCCCCCACACTGCTAGGATTGTCTTCAGAGTCACACACTGGTAAGCGAGTGTGGACTGATAGTGACTGAGACGCTGTGTGATGTCTGGATCGGATCTTCGAACTGAAAAGGACACGGGTGGAATCGATTCGGCAAGATCTGAAGGTTGTGGCTTTGTCGTACATGGCTGGTTGTCCGGGGTTAAATCCTCGTTTCACACTTATGGACCAGGGTTGTGTAAGATTAGTGGTTAGGAAGAACTGGTGAGGGAGTAGCTTGGGACTCCTCTCATTACCCTTGCAACGGTTTTATAAACCTGAATGTGTCCCCAGTGGAAGCAGGCCTGTTTGTGTAAGAGGGGAGAGGGTAGACACTTACTTCACTGACCAGCTTTTTCCAGAAGGCATGGCCTGCAAAGGTTCACCCCCTTCCATGGATCCAGTGAGTACTGCAGGCTCATCGGCTGGAGGGCTGTTTCCTCTGGGGTAGACTCTGGTGCCGCCACTCATAGGACATGAAAGGAAGGCCGATCCATTGAAATCTGCATGGCCTCTAGCTGGGGAGCCAGCTGGAGAGATAGCTGGGGAGCCTTGAGACCTTCTGGGGGTGATCTCCAGCTGGGTTCTAAAGAGCACAGCCCCTGGATTGGCAGAGTAGTCCTCCCCACTACACAGCTTGTCCAGGTCTGGCATGCTCAAGGCTCTCAGCTCCTGGAGCTTGGATCGGGACACCGGGGAGGGCTGGGCATGGCGCACAGAGGACTTGTTCCTCTTGATGGGTGAGGCTGGGCTCCCTGTGGAGATGGGAATTCCCACAGGGACAAGGGATTTCTTTGGGTCTGGATTGGGGCCCTTGTTACTAGTGTCTGGTGGATTCTGCCTGGAGACAGTCAGGGTCATGCTGGACGGGGACTTTGTCATCTGCGGGAGAAGGCTGCTGCTGCCCTCGCTCTGGTTCTCACTGCAGGAACTCAAGCTGCGTCTCAGTGACCTTGCGGTCACATCACCGGGGCTCCCCGAAGTGATGCTGCCAGATGACCGTCTGTGAATGGGAGGCTTGGAGCTCACGGACAAGAACGGGGATGTGGCAGACTTGGCCGCAGGCCGGTCAGAGTTGGCCAGGTTCTCAAAAGACTTGATCCTCTGTTTCACAGAGAAAAACGAGGTAGATTCATGGGGCCAATTCTGCTCACAGTAGTAGTGCCTCCTGGTGACTCTGACTTTGTGTGGGATGAGGCAGCTCGTCTCGGGGACTGTACTGACATCCCCCCCATCCACTGGTGGCGGGTTCTTCGATGTTTCCAGCAGAGGCTTCACGCTGAATACGCCCTGTCCGTTAGTCACGCCTTTGGCTGTCTTCTCAGAGAGAATGCCACTCGTCACAGGGATCTGGGGGTCCTGAGGAGAGTGACTTGGGCTGTATGGGGAAGGACCTTCCCGTTCAAAGTGGCTCGAGAACTGGGCTGGCATGGAATAAGTCCTGGTGGCTGGCCTCGGTGTGAAGTAGGAGTTCTCTTCTCCAGCCAGGCTCGCAGGTATGCCATTCTTGGGCACCCCGACGGAGGCTGGCATTTGGCTTGATTTGCCCTGGGAGGAATCTGGTGTTTTGGCAGGCAGCTGCGGGGAGGAGGAGGCGGCCAGTCCGGCCATGCTGAAGGACCAGCGCATTTCCCGTTCCACCTGGGAGGCCTGAGAGGATGGGAAGGATGGATGCTTTGGGGACGATTCCGATGACTGCCGGAGTCTGACTGAACTCTTCTGACAGTTGCTCTGGGTCAAGAACCCTCCCTTCCTGTCACTATCGGGTGGCTTGTCACCACATGCATTCTTTGGCATTCTTTCAGAAGAAATCTCAACTAGTTTTAGCTGGTTTGTCCTTTCCAGAGGATCGCTAGCCACTTTTTCTATTTCTTTCTCACTGATGCCCTGGGGCTGCGCAGCTTCTGATACCACCAAGTCTACTCGGCTGGGTGTGAACTGCTTGCTCTGTCTGATCCCTGCCAAGGCTATATGGGTCCTCGATGCTGAGGGACTCACTGACCCAGAGTTAGCATGGGGCACCTTGCCCTCTGGTCCATACCTAGGGGACCTGGAGGTGGTTGGACAACTTGCGTCAGGTTCCAAGTAGACAGTCATGTGGAACCTGTTGCTTGCACCTTGCTCAGGGAGAGGCCTGGGAGAGGTCAGGGGCGAAGGAAAGGTTCTAATGCTTGTGTCGGATGCGGAGGTCCTCAGCGACCCAGAGGCAGCCAGGGGTGGCTTGCTCTCCGGGACGCACTGGGGAGGCTTGGGGGTGTCCCCAGCAGTGCTCTTGTGCTCCTCTTGGTCAGCTATGTGGAGCCTGTGTGACACTGCCTTAGAAAGCATTTTATGGGAGGCCGGGGGTGAAGGCAAGGGCTTCCTGTGGTCGGTCCGGCTGCCCTTAGCGGAACTGGACACAGGTGCCTCAGGACTGACTTTGCTCTTGCTGCTTAGCCCCTTCAGCTTAGGGCTACACTTGGGTTTCTGACAGTTACTTAGTGTTTCCGCTGGACTTTTGGGGGACAGGTCTTTCTTTTCCTGACTCTTCTGCCGTGGAGGAGGACTCTTAGGCACAGCCACTCCCTTTCTGTGGCTGGTGTTCATCATGTTGGCTTTCGAGCCAGGACTCGTAGCAAGCATCGAGGCCTGTTCCTTCTCAGATTGGCTCTGCAAATGTGTGCCGTTGCGGTCTTTATTTATGTCTTTAAACCAGGTCAGGATAGGCCTCTTGGAGATCGCTTTCGGTTTCTGCAGCAAGTCGTCCAGGTTGCGGCCCTTGGCAATGTGTAGGTTTGCCAAGACAGCCTCTCCATTCTTAGGGCCCTCGGCCCCCAGGGCATACACACTGCGCATGACACTCGCGGCAGCTGCTCCTTCATTTGGGGTTGCCTCATCCAGCAGGTCCCGTCCCAAACCATTTAGCATATCTGGGTTCCTAAGCACAAACGGTGGGTTTCCACAAGGTCTGGTCATCTGGGAAGGCTGGCTGTCTTCCAGGACTGAGCTGGTGCTGGCGACGGCTATGATTTCCTCTGTGCACCCGGGCATGTGGCTCCGTGAAGCATTTACGTCCGTCCACGTCTCATGCTCCGGAGAGCTTACATCCAGGAAGGATAATGGCTGGGAAGAGCCCGGGATGGAGGTGTGTGAGGCTCCTGGCACGAAGCAGCCTCTCTCACAGGAGTCCCCCATCGGCTGCCTCACAGTCTGCTGTTCTGGCGGAACTGCGCCAAACGCAGCCTGGGAAGGAGCTTGGGCAGGCCCTGGGGTCACAGGGCAACCACTTGTGGCACAGATTTCTATTTGCTCGTCCTCAGACTCACTGCTGCCTTCCTTACGGGGGGACTCCTGAGAAGGAGGAGGTGACCATTTGTTCCTGGCAGCTGCTCGTGGATCTTCAGCAAGAGACTCGGGGTCCGAGGATGAGTCTTCAGCATCGCCATACATGGACGAGGGCGACGGCTCCAAACTGGCCCCCGGGCCTGATAGGGAGACATTGTCTTCGTGGAAATTGCTAAAATTTCTAGAGTAGTTGTTCAGAAAGTTTTTGTTCACAGCCAAATGTTTGTCAGGATGGATGGAATCCAGGACAGAAGGCTGGAAGGTCCACTGAGGGGGTGGGGGCGAGCCTGTGCCTCCAGTCTTCCTTGGGGAGGATGTCTGGTCGCTCCTGACTGTCTGAGCATGGTGGGAACTGTCACCCCCAGCTCCACCTGGTGGCTGACTCTCAAAAATGTCCTGGTGAGCCCTGCAGCCTGCTGTCTGAGGAGACTGAGAAAGCCTTTCCTCGGGGGCTTCCCCAATGAACTGGTCAATGTCTGTCACAGGGCTCTCTGTGCTCCCTGACGGGGTCCTGTCAGTAGCCACTGGCACAGAGGAGCTGGCGTGTGACATCGTTCCAGATGCAGAAGCTGCATCTTCAAGCACAGCACCATCTTTCAAGTCTTTAGGTCTGCAGAGCCCGGTAGTTTCCAGGTCCTTGCTGGGACCTGAGGGGCCTCGGCTCCTTTCCTGACCCTGTACAAGGGAGGAGTGAGGGATGGCAGTAGCTCCTATGCTCATGGGGACAGCCGCTATCCTGGTGCTGGGAGAGCTGTCCCCAGGGGCAGCCCAAGTCCTGCTGGAGTCGGGAGGAGTTGAGGCCTTCTCCCTGGGAGACACGCTTCTCTGGCTGGGTGGCTTCATTTTAGATATGCCCTGGGACTCAGGCTCCGAGGTCCTGGGAGACACAGGCTGGCGGAGGCTCTCAGGCTGGAGGACTTGCTCGGTGACTGTAGAAGTCTCACTGGAGCCAGGATGAACTTCCCTGCTCTTCCCTGGGGAAGGGAGATGGTCTGAGGATCCGTCCCATCCTGTATAGGGTAGGGGAGATGAAAAGGGAAAATGTAAGCAAACAGAAACCCTCTAAAGTTCTGTAAACGTATTAAATAATCTCAATACTGTTTCTCAGACATTCCAGCGGCTACCTCTAGACCCGG
Source organism: Mastomys coucha (assembly GCF_008632895.1). Taxonomy (NCBI): domain Eukaryota; kingdom Metazoa; phylum Chordata; class Mammalia; order Rodentia; family Muridae; genus Mastomys; species Mastomys coucha. Next base: position 8,683,516 of record NW_022196914.1, read on the forward strand.
TCTTTCTGTTTTTGTCTCTCCAATTGTAGATGGCTCACATCTAGCAACTGCCACCCACCTTAATCATCTTAAAGTAACTGGGACAAACAGGATGAGCATTTAAACTTGCCCATTTCCCTCCTGGTTTGCTTTCAGATAGGAGACAGCAGCCACCCCCTGCCTGGATTGCTTTACCCAAGCACTTCTGCCAGCAGAAGTTCCGGGAAGACAGACACTGTTGGTTGTGTTCCTTAACTTTGGCCTAGACCGGGCAGAGGTTTCATGTCCTATCTCGTTCCGGCATCAACCTACCTGACCATGAGTGACTCGGACTGTACCAAGAAACACTTCAACCTCCAAGAGGTTTCCTCTTTTTCTGTTTGGTTTTTGAGATGATCTCTGTATAGCCCCAGTTGACCTCATACCCTTTGATTCTCCTGACTCAGCCTCCATGACAGAGGTCTGCACACCTGGCCAAGGAGGCTTGCTTCCGCCCCACGGCCCACGGGAGACAGGGCTAAAGCTCTGGGTGGGGTCCTCGTGGATACAGAGCTCTAGCTCAGCCTTGCAGTGGTTTGTCGAGACAGGGGATCTGAAAGCCAGTTATTCCAGGAAACCTTAATGGTAGAGGAAGCTTGAGAGGGGCTCCTGAGGGATGGTTTGCTCCAAGTGGTGAGGAGAACGGCAGGCTGAGAGCACAGAAGCACAAAAGAGCAGCACACAGCTCCGAGAAGCAGGGATGGGGGCCGGGTGGGGCATGTCACTCAGGGCAGGTGCTGAGAGCTGCTCTGTCCTAGGGTGTCTCCTTAGAAAGCCCAGTAGCATGCACTGCACTCTCTTGGGCTAATATCACTTTGACGTGTGACCCATATAAGGCCTTGGTTTGAGCAGTGATACCCCAAATGTTAAGTATATGTCCTCAAAGCTTTATAATTATTAATTAATTTAAAAGACAGAGTCTTGGGGCTGGGAGAGATGGCTCAGTGGTTAAGAGCACTGATTGCTCTTCTAGAGGTCCTGAGTTCAGTTCCCAGCAACCACATGGTAGCTCACAACCATCTGTAATGGGGTCTAATGACCTCTTCTGGTGTGTCTGAAGACAGCTACAGTGTACTCATATAACTAAAAGAAATAAATCTTAAAAAAAAAGTTTTGTTTTTTTTTTTGTTTGTTTTGGTTTTTTGTTTGTTTTTTCGAGACAGAGTTTCTCTGTATAGTCCTGGAACTCACTCTGTAGACCAGGCTGCCCTCGAACTCAGAAATCCATCTGTCTCTGCCTCCCAAGTGCTGGGATTAAAGGCATGCACCATCACTGCCCAGCAGGTAAAAAAGTTTGTTTGTTTTTTTTTAAAAAAAAAAAAAAAAAAAAAAGACAGAGTCTTGAGTATCCCAGGCTAACCTTGAATTCACTATATACCAGAGGACGACCTTTCGGTGAGTGGTCCCAGCTCACATGACACTTTGATACTGGGTTTTAGCAAGTTGCTCAGGCATGCCGTGAACTTGCCACCCTCCTATCTTGGCCTCAGGACTAGTTGGGATTATAGGTGTGTGTCACTAGGCTTGGCCTTAATTGCATCTTTTTTCCCCTCTCCTGTTGTCCCTTTATGACTAATTACAAACTAATTATTAGCCAATAATGAAGTCTTAGCGCCGTGGTAGGAGATTTCCACACAGTTCATTTTCCTCCCAGTACTGGGAGGTGGGTGGGCCCTGTGCATTGAGAGAATGAGGAAGCGAGTCACAGAGTGGTTAGGTAACATGCCCAAGCTCACAGTTGACAGGCGGAGGAGCCAGGATCTGCTCCCCAGTCCGTGCTTGGCTCAACCTGAACCCTGTGGCCTCCGTGTGGAGTGTGTGGCAATGACAAGGCTGGTTCATCGAGACGCCCATGGAGATGGCATGGAACTACCCAGGCCTGCTGTGGAGGACGAGATGCTGCCAGGAATACCTGCTGATCCAGATGCTGCTCCCTGTTCAACTACTGAACTCTCAAGCATAGCATTCTTGCTTCTGCTGACACCAAATACCAAGGGGAGAGTGGCGGTGTGACGAGAGGAAGGGGCTTGAAGGCCGCTTACTCTGTGCGTGTGTGTGTGTGTGTGTGTGTGTGTGTGTGTGTG
>NW_022196914.1:8685809-8691560 GCF_008632895.1 Mastomys coucha
AGAGAGAGAGAGAGAGAGAGAGAGAGAGAGAGAGAGAGAGAGAGAGAGACTGCATACGTGTGTGTAGGTCAGAGGACAACTTGGAGTGTGCTCTGCTCTTTCCTCACATGTGCTCAGGGATCTAACCCACTGAGCCATATCTCTGGCCACTAAAGGCTGTTTAACACTTTCATATTTGCTTACTAAACACTCAACAACAGGCAAAACTTTCTGCAATTTGTATTAGTAATGTGAGTTACTGCAAAGTGTGTATTCTTAAAAGTTTGTTTGTTTGTTTAGTATTTGAGGCAGGTTCTCAAGTATCCCAGGCTAACCTTGAATTCCCTCTGTACCAGATGACCTTGAGTTCCTAATCTTCTTCTGTCTACCTCTTAAATGCTCAAATCTTAATAAATGTAAGCCACTACAAACCAACGTATGTGATGCTGAGGATTCAACCCAGGGCTTCGGGCAACCCAGCACCTAGGACAGTGCTCCACCACCCCAGCCCCCGCGGCAGAGGTTTTTATTTGAGGGAGATGAAGTGATCTGAGGCAGCCCTTATAATGCCTTTCAACGTAATGCTTCATTTGGAACCCCCACCAAAGGTCCACCAATGGGAACGGCCCCAGGGCGGAAGGCCCAACTAGCCTTGACTACTCATGATGTGGTGGTGTGGGAGGCTTCTGGGACACAGGTGCAGCCTTCTAGAGCAGGCTGCAGTGCAGCTGAGTCACCAGGGCTTGGCATGGCCTGCCAGGCTACACCCGTCATGCAGGAGCAGTGTTGCCGCAGTGGCCACTTGAATACTGTTGTCTGTGGGCATCTGAGGCTAAAAAGTCTGTTAGGTACTGAGAAAAGAAAAGGCTGCTGTACACACACACACACACACAGCAGGACCATCAGGACACAAAGAATAACAACAGATTTCCTCAGGGGGCTCTGGCAACTTCAAATTTTCCTTCTCAGTTGGGTCACCAAAACAAAAAAACAAAACAAACAAAACAAAACAAAAAAACAAAAATATCCCCCCAAAACCAAACCAAACCAAACCAAACCAAAAAAAAAAAAAAAAAAAAAAAAAAAAACCCACAAAAACCCTTCCTAATTTTTTTTTTCTTTTTTTGGTTTTTCGAGACAGGGTTTCTCTGTGTAGCCCTGGCTGTCCTGGAACTCACTCTGTACACCAGGCTGGCCTCGAACTCAGAAATCCACCTGCCTCTGCCTCCCGAATGCTGGGATTAAAGGCATGTGCCACCACTGCCCGGCTTTCCTTAATTTTTATAGTGTATATTCCTGCATCCATTACGAGATAGGGACAAACAGTGGCTACCCTCACATGCCTTCCAGGGCTTTTCTCACCGTAGTTCTAAAGAGTCTTGGAGGCTCTCAAGCACCCCGCTCCTGGTTTTAAGACTGGCCAACTAAGAGAACAAGTCATAGCTGCCTGGGCTGTAGGTCAGCCCTCGACGGCAGCATAGCTATTATCAGGTGGCTGTGTTCCTGCCGACAAAGACGAACAAATCATTTTTCATTTTTTAAAACCATCTTGGGGTGGAGGGGGAGGGAATTGTGCATGCCTACTCATATCTTACCAAGTGCCTATTTGCTAGGCACAGACATTCACACATGATTGTTCTTAGGGAAATCGCCTGTGCTTGTACGCATAATGCATACTGTTTTACTAGATAGTGCCTGGAACAGTGTACACAGAAACCTCACAGATGCCCCAGATCGAGCCCAGGAGGCAGACCATGGAGGGCTTGAATGACTGGCTTGGAGTCACTGCCTTCATCAGGGATGGGACTTGGATCTGGCCTGTGTATGATGCCCACAAGCTGCCTGCCTGCTAACATTTGTAGATGTTTTCTAAGAAGCAGGATTTTTAAAAATTAGCATCGATATATTGTTCATGTATATGTGTAGGCACTGGGTGCCATGGCACATATATGGAGGTCAGAGGTCATTCTGTAGGAGTCAGTTCTCTCCTACCATGTGGGTCCTGGGGAATGAATTCAAGTCTTCAGGCTCAAAGGCCCAAAAAGCAAACTTCTTTTTTTTTTTTTAAGGCTAAGAAAGAATTCTTCTTCTTCTTCTTCTTCTTCTTCTTCTTCTTCTTCTTCTTCTTCTTATCAATTATGTGTTCAAAATTTAAAAAAAAGTTAGATTTTGAAGAAGAATATCTTTCCTGTACACTGGAAAGCAGTTAAGCCATTTGTGATAAAACTAGAAGGAGGAACAGCCATGCCTAATAGTCAAGGTCTCTGCTGGCCCTTTTAACTGAGAAAGAACAGAAACATCACAAAAAGACAGAGGCACTGAAAATTGTAGAAGTCGGGTAATTTAACGTGGGTCAAACACTGAAGGTATACCTCCAAAGCCCTAGAGGGCGCCAGAGCACCATCACTCCAACCCTCTCGGGCTCCTTGCATGTAAGAACTCAAATGATAACCAGCACAGTATGCTTTGTTTTGTTTTGTTTTTTTTCCACAGTATGTTTTAAGGTTATTTATATATTAAATGTAGCAGGTGTATTATTACATATTAAACATCATCAGTTCCTGGCACTTGTACTTATTAGTTGCTTCTTTCTCCCAGACTTATTACTGGTGGGAAGTCTAGAGAAGACAGACAAACACCTGCAGTGGGTTGGAATCCAGATGGAACAGGTGCAAAGTAGCTGGGAACACAGAATGTCTTTTCTTTGGCTCTGGGGCTGGAAGAGTAAATGTCTCTCTGGTCCAAAGAGCTTGCCTACATAAACACTTCCTCAAGGTATAAAACCCCCAGGACAAGGAAAATTAGGCTGTCTAGAATAGCTCCTTCAGTGGATAGGTTGAGGTGGAACCCCATTTAAGTTAACACACTTCGCTGTTAAGTCAAATTTCTAATGAAAATTATCCTTTAACATTTGTTCAGTAGTGAATGCTTGCGAACAGAACTTAAAAGATGGAGCAGAAACATAGTGATGGACTCATCAGGGGTTGAGGGACAAGGCGCCGAGGTGTGCTTCGGGGGTCTGCAGTTTTTTCTCTCGGTAGTCAACAGTGTGTAGATAGAAGACAGGTGTGGTGGTGTGCCTGTGAGTCAAGCACCTAGAACTGCCCAAGGCAGGGAGTTTACAAGGTCCAGGTCAGTGCAGGCTATAAAAGGAGATTTTGCCTCAAAAGATGTCTGGGGTGAGGCTGAAAGGACTGAGCCGCCTTGATTGACATGGGGAAGGGGTTAGTAGACTGTGTATCGGCAGCAGAGGCTGCAGCCTGATGTGTGGTTCTGATGGCCAGCACGCAGGGCAGAAGCATTTTGCACACTGTTTTCCTGTCTTGCACTTACAAATAAGGTCTATGGGAGTAGCATGGAAAACGGTTATTGTTTTTCCCTTTTTCTTTTTTAATTGCTTTTGTTTAAAATTTGATCGCCTTAACTACTGTAAAAATAGCCTATTTTTGTGCTTAAGATACTGAATGGAAAACTCCATTGTGTGTTGCTGGACTGTTTTGGAAATATTTAGTCAAACGTATGTTAACTTGGCTGTAATGGCATTTAAAGCAAACAAACAAACCAACAAACAAGCTGTGAAAATGGAGCATTATCTTTAGTTACTTGAAGTTTCTAATTTTTTTTAAAATACAGTTTATGTTAAAATAATCTTTATTAATTTAGAGAAGACAATCAATGTCTGTGAAAGAACGGATTTTTGGATTTTTTTTTGTGGTCATTGTGAGTGATTGTTTTTTCTTTTTCTTAGTTTCACATTCTTCCTTTGTTCTAAAGCTTAGACTGACATCTAGCTTTGACAATCATAGTATGTTTTATTTCCTGAGGGGGAATAACTTATAATGTTGTTTAGTTTTATACTATTGGTGTGTTGGTGTGCTAATTTTTAAACTGTGTGCTAACTGCAATAAATTATATGAACTGAGAAAAAAAAAAAAGATGCCTGGGGTGGATAGTCTACAGTTCCAGATTTTAAAATTGTAGGACATCCCTGAGCTGGTGAGGTGGCTCCATAGGTAAAGAAAGACACCTGCTGTCAGCCTTCAGATCTGAGCTCAATCCCCCAGAGAGAACTGAGGATGGGAAATTGTCCTGTGACCTTGACATGTATGTAGAAACACATAGCCACACAAACATGTGCGCACATGCACACTCACATGCATACACACAAACACACACACAAACACACATCACATGTATGCAGACACATACACCACATGTATACACACAAACATGCACATACACACATATACACACACACTACACATATGCACATACACATGTATGCACACACATATGTACACATACACACTAAATAAATAAGATGTAAATAACAATTTATGGGACTTCCTTGATGGGGGGGGGAGCGCTCTCATTTTTCTATTACCACAGATCTTCAACCCTTCAGGGGCTCTCACACCATTACAGTAATTACTAGCCACTAAAAAAAACATTCTCCTTCCGCTGAGAAAGCAGCAGAGTCAGTCAATTCAGCTTGACTTAAAAAACACTTCAGGCTGTAAGTAGCCATGATTTCTGCTTCAACGCCATCAGTCTGTCTCTCATCACACTTAGGTAATTTCCCTCATGTTATTACTTATTTAGTTTTTACTTTTCCTTGTGGGGGTTTTCCCTGCCACTTCTCCATTCGCTTGATTTCATATAAGCACAGTAAGGAGATTCTAAGGAGGAAAAAACCCCCATTTCTTATGTCTCATCTGTTTTGTAAAAAATGAAGATCAAACATGGATGCACTCAACAGGGAACGCATGTGAGGGTCTAAGCGCGGGGCAGGGCGGGGCAGAGCGGGGCAGGGCGGGGCAGGGGCAGGGCAGGGCATAAGCATAGTGATCAAGAACAGCGACTTCATGTCAACATCTAAATATTGGTTTCCCTAAGTGGTTTTTCTTTCCTCCTCAAAATTATCTTCTTTTTCTTAGGACGCGTGTTTCCTTGTCTCTCAATGAAACCAACAAGAACGTAGTCTTACCAGTCCCAGGGTGTGGCCCGCACTCTGGTGCAGCTCCCTGCGGGTTCTCTGTGGGGAGTCCAGTGTTTGGGTGGCATGGGGTACGGGCTGGTCCACAGTTGGTGGGGACAGAGCTGTCCCCCGGGGTGGGATTTCCCCGAAGTTCCTGGCACAATGAGAAGCAGAAACCATGTTAATAGCTTTTCAGGGTTTCTGCATCCTTAGACAGCATTGTCTGTAGAGGAGAATCGGGTTGGGAGCTGGCCGATCCGGGCTCCGCACCTCATCCCTAAGTCTCAGGTTTTTTCAACTTTCATATGGGCATAAAAAGACTTGCTGAATCTCAGAAGTTTTAAAGAAAAGCTGATTAAATGAGGATAGTTATAAAAACAGCAGGTAAGGTAAGGTAAGTGAGAGGTGCCTTCTGATACTTTGTAAGGATAGCTAAGATTGTAAAATCAGTTCCTAAGCTTGAGAGTGAGGAAGAGGGTAAATTGGGAGAAATGAGACCAGTGTGTGGAACTTCAAGATTTCCCTCAGGCCAAGTGTCAATTACTTTATCTTTCTTTCTTTTACGGAATGCTCAGCACAAAAACAAATTTCAAACTCACTAAAAAGTCCAGTTGTATTTATTTAAAATAAATCCACCGAGTCGGTGTGTCCTTAAGTGGCCCAAAGGTGTCTGCAGAAGAGGCAGGTGCAGCGTAAAGAGTCTTTCACAACTCTTGTTAAAACTCATTCTGTGAAGTGTCAAGTCATCCACCAAGGGAAGCGAGCGCTTAACTCAGATAAGTTGCTGTTTTTTT
>NW_022196914.1:8691570-8725744 GCF_008632895.1 Mastomys coucha
TTTTTTGCTAAGGGATATGAAATATAAAAGCTCAGAAGATGCTGGACAGAGGTGGGAGTGGGAAATGCCCCTGAGTTGAATATTTTAAAATAGCTAATTTTCCACTAAGACGAATTTCACCTTAAGATGAAAGGAAGACTGCGCGCACACATACACACACACACACACACGCACACGCACACGCACACGCACACGCACACGCACACACACACACACACACACACACAAGGGCCTAAACCCCAGCACCCAAGTAGCAACCCAAGTAGTAAAGTATGGTACCTGATGTAGAAAGGTATGGTGTTCTTGCCTGTAGCCCCAGCTTGGGGCAGAAGCATACTGAAAACCAGTATGCTCCAGTTTAGCAAGAGACCCTGTCTCAAAGGAACAAGGCAGACAGCAATAGCATAGGAGACATGATGCCCTCCTCTGACCTATCCATGGGAGTGCAGACCTGTATGCATTACACATATGCATGAACACATTCGTGCACGCCACGTGCATGTACACACACACACACACACACCACCACCACCACCACCACCACCACCACCACCACCACCACCACCACCACCAACACAACAACAACAAGAACACCACCACCACATCACACGTTTTTAACAAAGTGCTGTATAGAAACAATGGAGAACACTAAAGAGAAGACATTTGCTTTGGTTTTCAGCTTCTCCAACCCGAGGATCCCTTACAGAGAGTGACATACTCTACTCTCTCTGTCATAAAAGTCACACTTCAGAACTAAAATTTTTATGACAAAAACATTTTAAATAAAAGTATTGTTCAGACCAATCCCATTTTTAAAAAAACATATTTAACATTTATTTAGTTTTGGTTTTTTGAGACAGGGTTTCTCTGCGTAGCCCAGGCTGTCCTGGGACTTGCTCTATAGATTAGGCTGGCCTTGAACTCAAGAGCTCTGCTCACCTCTGTCTCCTGGGTGAGAGGATTAAAGGCATCTCACATCACCACCCTCCCCTCCCCCCATTTTAAAAGGTTTTCTTTCTTTTTATGTGTGTGTTTGTTTGTCTGAATGCACATCTGTGTGCCTCATGCTCTCAGAAGCTAGAACAGAGCATCAGACCCTCTGACACTGATCTTACAGATGGCTGTAAGTTGCCATGATGGTGAGAACTGACCCCTGGTCCTCTGGAAGAGGACCCAGTGCTTAGTGATGAAGCCACCTCTCCAGCCACCCAAAAGTTCTTACTGCAAATATTTCCAAACTATTAAATCTCACGCAGGGATGGTAAAAGCACTTGTCTCTAAGCCCGATGACCTCAGTTTGATCCTTGGGCTCTACATGGTGACAGGAGAGAACCGACTCCTTCAAGTTGGCCTCTGACCACTGCACTTGCGGCTTGGGATATGTGTGACGAGACAGAGAGAGAGAGAGAGAGAGAGAGAGAGAGAGAGAGAGAGAGAGAATATATAATACACTAAATACAATAAAAATATACAAATCTCTCCCCCCCCCCATGTATATCTGTGTGTTTGTGCTGACAAAGGGTCTCATCTGTAGCCCTGTCTGATCAGGAGTGTTAGCATGACTGGAATGTGATACCACATCTGGCAAGAACTATTTTTAATACATGTGAATAGTTAAGAATAAAAACCCTGATCTGGCCTTCTCCATTGTCTAAACCTTGATGGTGAGTCTGCGTGTGTGCAGGGGAGGGGTATGGTGCTGGGCATCGAACCCAGAGCTGTGTGCGAACATGTGTGCTGAGCCAGCTCTGTGCCACTGAGCTACACCTCCTGCCCTGATGATACTTTCTGAAAGGAAAGGACACGCCTACCAACTGCATGTACTATAAAGCATGAGCTGCTTGCAGGTGAATAGCATTTTTGAGGAGGGAGGAAACGTGAAAGCATACGATTAACAAAAAAAGGACTTCTACCTCAGACAGATTTTGTGAATGTATTTACACATCCACTTTAAACGATAATAAACTATCTTCTTTAACAGGGCCTTAAATATCATCTCAGATTCTTTGCTCGGAGACTGAACAATTTCTTTGCTAGAGAAGAGATATACTAAAAAAATTAAGTGAACAATTAGATAATAACTAACATATAAACCTTTAGTAGTATCAATTAACTTGGATTCAGCATGGAGTACTGTCAATTTTGAATGGACTCAGCCCTATTATTTGATGTGACAGTATCTTAGCTTCTTTTTTCTCTTATTGAGACAGGGTCTCATTTACGTAGCCTGAGCTAGCCTACAACTCACCAATCCTCCTGCCTCCACCTCCTAAGTGCTAGGATCACAGGTATGTGCTGCTGCACCTGAGGCTTCTATGTGGTTCTAATCACACAGGATCCCTGTAGGGATCTTGAAAATAATCAAGGATCCTTCCTAACCTCATTCGCTGGAGAGAATGACAGTTAACATCAGCCGGTCACACCCCTCAGCCAACCAACGCAAGCAGCAATCTCCTGCCCAATAGCCCGGAGAATCAAGGCTCAGGAAGGCTCAATGACTTGTCCATGTTATCACTCACCTCGTGCCAACTAGCCTGTGAGTTGGCCCCAGGCCCAGGCCCAGGCCCAGGCCCAGGGCTTTACTACCCCCACTCCATAATGCCTTCCCATCATCACCACTGCTGGCCCTGTGCCCTGCTAAGGGAGTGAGTACACACACTTTGGCTGAGTGATTTCATGACTAACAGCCTGCCATCGTAGGAGCAGGCACCCACTAAATGACTGTCGAAAGGTAATCCAGTCATCGCCCTTCCCCCAGGTTATCCTGCATCTTACAACGTGCTCCGTAAGTCATCCCACAGTGCTCAAACCTAACAGTCAGAAAAGTGAGTCAGCTACCTTCTCTGCAGGTTCACTTGGCTGCTGACTGGTGACAGGGTTCTTCACGGAAGATGCCTGGACTTTGAGGTCCTGAGCACACTGTCCATTGGCTGGTCCACTTAGGGCCTCCTCAGCATCAGACCTCTTGTAGTGTGGGCTGATCCTGGCCACAGGCTTATGCCTGGACACCAGATTTTCATTCTTTTGTGGTGGAGAGGTACAGTTTTCTGGGCTCCTTGGGCTCTGGGTGTCTGCAGGGACTCTGTATTCCAGTTTCGGTGAACTTCTTGACCCTGACATTTCCTTCCTCCTGGAGCCTCCGGGCCCATTCTTGGGGGTTTCTACAGAGCCTGGCAGGCTGGCTGCCTTGGGAGGGGTACCCCCTGTTCCACTGTGGATGCTGTGTTCTGAGTCCAGTGAGCTGCCGAGGAAAGGCACGGAGCAGGCCTTGCTGACCAGTGGTTTCTGGAGTCGTTCCTCCTGCTTGCTCACATCAATACTTTTGGAAGAGGTTGTCAAGGCAAGCCTAGTGTCATCTTCTACCAGAGGCCTGCTGGGACCTGGAAGAACTCCTGGGAGGGACACGCAGTCCCCCTCACCACTGAAGTCTTCATCATCGCTGCCATCATTGCTGTCAAAGCAACGCACCCTCCTCTGGCGGAGAAGGGGGTTCCTGAGGACCTGTGGGCTTCCGGGGAGACTGGCTTGCCTGGCGACTGTCACCTGCTTGTGTAAGAGCCCAGAGCCCCTCTGGCTTCCAAGTGTGACGAGACTGTTGGCCCTGGCTTTGCCTGTCTCCTTATGAGCTGCAAGGGGTGGAGAGAGAAGAATCAGACAAAGCACAAGTTTCCAATCCGGCCTGGCTTTATAACCTTAATAAAATAAATCCCAGTGCTTGCTCTTTCAAGTGCTCCCTCTTGATCAAGGGTAAAGTCTTGTCCAGCCATTTAACAAAACCAGTCCTGTGACTGTACATAAGCACTTCTGAATTCAACATGCCAGGCACAACCTCTGGCCCCCAGACATCCACATAGACAATATGGCTTCTTGTGCTCCAAAGAGTATGGGCAGCCAGCCTATTGCTTCTCTTTTTCTTTGTCCCATCCCACCTCTATTTTTATACACATAGACAGACATATTGATACATATCCACACACGCACATCTCTGTGAGCTGGGAGGCACGAGAGTGCAAGTGCAGGTGGGTGGTCACGTGGTTATTCCATGGGCAGAGGTTGGAGCACAACCTTGGGAGTCTGTCCTTGCCTTCCACCTTTCTTGAGATAGGGTGTTCTAGTTTTTGCTATTACATATGGCAGGCTAGCTGACCTGACAACACCCAAAGATTCTTCTGTCTGCCTCCCATCTCACTGTGCTACGATTACTGATTTCTGCCTTTCTACGGCTTCTAGGATCCAAACGCCCCTTAACATTTGTGCTTCAAGTGATTTACCCACTGAGCCATCTCCTCACCCTTAAAACCACCAATGAAAACCAACTCCAAGTTATTTAACTTGAGTGGCATACTTTCTAGATAGAGATTTACAGTTCAGATTCATTTTGTCTCCCAAGTTGTTGGGAGGGGTTCGACCTAAATGCTGATACAAAGAACTCCTCTTCTCTACCAGGTAACCTGGGTAACATGTCCCTCATACCTGTGCTCTCATCACTTGAGGTTCCTCCCTATCTTTAGCAAAAGGGCGTGGCATACAGCCCAAGCTGTCTACTTCTCAAGGTAAAGGGCATCTTTGAGGCGTGGCATGTATATGAGCGACTCTGCAAATCTTTTTCATGCTTTCTGCCCATGCTCTGGTGCAAAGCACGGGCTTGCCATTTGCACACCTCACTGTGGCTCCCCTGAGTCTGCCATCATCTGCCCCTCTGAAGCTCAAGCACTGGAGATGAAAAGGGAACCCTTGACAGCAGAAGTCCGAGAGCTCAACTCGGTTCACATCAGATGATGTCATTTGGGCAGAGACTTGAGGATTCTGGAGCAGAAGTGACCTTTTGGTAACAGTGCTTCTCATAGTCACACTTCTCAAACTTAACTGTTTTCTAAGAAGAATTCAGCTTAGAGCCTAGTGAGGGAAGAGAACTGGAATCTGCCTGGGATTCCCTCAATTGTGAATGCCTTGGGTTGCCCACTCTGATTTGATGCCAGGAAACTCAAGATGATATGCTGAAAACGGCATGTAAAGGGTGCCTGGATAAGCCACCTGCACCTCTGGTACTAGAATGTGTGTCCAGTAACTCGCTGTAGCATGAACAGCTGGTCACCATGGCCAAGAGTAGATGCTGCCTCTACTCAGCTAGGCACATGGTTTCCAGCTCTCACTCCTTGCTGTCCTGGGCAAGACAGACCCTAGAGGCCTCCAGCAGGGATAGGGAAACTACTAATTACTTATCGTACTGCTAAGTTTGGGATTCCCCTGGGGCTCTCCTGCTCACCAGAGGGAACAGAAAGCAGGCTGCCATCCTCCGAGGTGTCATAGCCACTTCCAGGATGGTCCTCATCCTCAGAGCCAGCCACCATGAAGTCTGACAGGGAGCCCTGGCCATCATGGACAAAGTACTGGGAGAGCTCAGGTTCGGAGAGGAGCGAGTCCTGTTGGAGAAGAACATGCTGGAGTTTAGGGAGATGCACCAGAGACGAGTAGAGCAATGTTAATGACTTCCCGTTTTCTCAGGGCACCATGTTTTTTTTTCTTTGTTCATCTGTTTTTGTTTTTGTTTTTGTTTTTTTTTTTTGGATTTTTGAGACAGGGTTTCTCTGTGTAGCCCTGGCTGTCCTGGAACTCACTCTGTAGACCAGGCTGGCCTCAAACTCAGAAATCCACCTGCCTCTGCCTCCCAAGCGCTGGGATTAAAGGCGTGCGCCACCACCGCCTGGCTCATCTGTTTGCTTTATGTGCACCTATGTTTTGCTTGCATGTGTGTCTGTGTGATGCTCTTGGATCCCCTAGAGCTGGGGTTACAGACAGTTGTGAGCTGTCATGTGGGTCCTGGGAATTGAACCCAGGTCCTCTGGTACAATAGTCCATCTCTTAACCACTGAGGCATCTCTAGCTCCTACAACTATCAATTGTCACAGCAAAACAAAAAGCAAAACCACTGCAAGGAGAGATAGGAAAGGAGAATAAGGGCTGGAGAGATAGCTCAGTGGGTAAGAGCACTGACTGTTCTTCTAAAGGTCCTGAGTTCAAATCCCAGCAACCACATGGTGGCTCACAACCACCCATAATAAGATCTGATGCCCTCTTCTGGTGCATCTGAAGATAGCTACAGTATACTTATTTATAATAATAAATAAATCTTTAAAAAAAAAAGAAAGGAGAATAAATAAGTCTAGCTTATGGCCCAACTGATGAACCGTTTGGTGGTAGGATGGGGCTGGGGATGTCCAGTCTGAATCCCATGCCAGTGGGACTGAGGAATGCCCATTGTCCTCACAGCTTCACGCTCTCTGGAACCCAGGCTGCCTTTATTACAAAGTGAGCAAGTTTGAAAGGCTTGTGGCTTTTTTTCTTTTCTGTGCTGGTCTTTTCTTGGATGAATGCTTGCTAAGAGAAGCACATCTTAGGGTGTCTGCTTTCAAACTGGTGTGGTTGCCACTTCCTTGTATAAAGTAGCCGAAAGGATTCATGGGCAGAAATATGGACTAGGGTTTGTGGCTTCACTGAGAGGCTCCTGAAAATTAGTTTGTGGTCCCCAAATGCATTTCGACTCACCTTTTTGGCAAGAGAGGGACTCTTCAAGGGGGTACCTGTGTGGGAAGGATTCACAAAACTATTAATGTGATGAAGCTCAAGTGGCAAGCAGGCTCACAGAATTCACCAAAAAAAGGAGGGACCAACAAAACTGTCCTTTGCCTGATTGTTACTAATGAGTTGTATGCACAGGTAGATGAGTGCATGTGGTCTCCCTGGGTAGCCACCCTTGTATCTAGTCTACCTGGGCGCCCTTTTACCCCTTCTTGTACCACCTCCTTCCCTCCCTCCCTCCTTCCCTCAAGACCCTGCTCGTGTGGCACAACTCTGGCTCTGATGCTTCCTCTTTGGTCCCGCCAAGTGTGTTCTGTCTGATCGGACAGTTTAATGGTGGGTGGGTCTTTGCATCTTCCTGTCTCCACTGTGCAGCAACCTCCCCACGACCCCCCTCCCCCCGAGCAGGGGTGTTGCTTGCACGCTGCACCTGCTGTCTGCTAAGTACCCAGCAATGTTTGGTGAATGGCCAGAAGGATGAATGAACCAATGAACCCCATCCAAGAAACTCATGAAAGAACCAGGGAAGTGGTGGGATGCCGACTTTTTAGCTGACGGGTGAACAGCTCAGCCTGTAGACTTTAAATTACATGTCACAGGCAAAAGAGATTTAGGGCATGAGAATTCTGGCTTTTAAAAAAAAAGTCTTTGCTGCCTGATCAACTAGAGATGTTGGGATGAAGAGAACCCCGGCGTTCAGGCTGAATAAAGAGCCTATTATGGCTGAGTCTACTTTAAATATATTAATTATGGATGCAAATCATCGGGGATTTCATGGCTGTCCCAAATCCCGTTCCTTTTCCTCTGACATCCAGTAATTCATATCTCTGAGTTCCTTTTCCTCCAGGGTACCAATCTGAATGTCAGAGAGGTCTCTAGCCAAGTGAGCAGTGGCTGTAGAACCCCCCCCCCCCCCCCCCCCCCCCCGCTAGGTTTCCACACTAAGGAAACTGTTTTAAAACTCAACACAATGTTTTGAATTAATAAGAAACACCGAGGAGATCTGCAGTCCTTCCCTGCCTGAAAATTTCCACATAAGGAGAAAAAGTCACGAATTTTTCCTGCCTCCAGCAGCAACCTGGAGGTGGTTTGTACTGAAACTTCTAAATCCATATAGAGAAATCTCGGCATTTGGATGGATAATACTCTGTTTTACTAAATTACTCATATTTTGGTGTCAAATATCCTTTACCTATGTATTTCAAATGAGTCATAAAGATCCATGAATGGCTGTTAACTTACTTTTTCAAATTAATTGAAAATCATATAAGTAGCCTGCATGATTAGACCTTTAATGAAACACATTAAATAGCTTCGGAAATCAAAAGGAGGAACCACGAGAGTGTAGGCTCTGCCAGCAACTGTCACTAGCCCTAGTAATCACAGAGAACCCCATGCTACTGCTTGGGGAGTACCTGTGGGTGAGCTTAACAAGAACCTTCTCTCAATGATAACCCAGAGTATGCCGTTCTCATACCTAGGCCAGGTGAGGAGTTGGCTTCTTTGCTTTCCTGGTAAGTGCTGCGCGCTATCACTTCATCCATTTCCTGCTCAGAGACCTGGTTTTCAGCAGAAAGCACAAATTAGATGTTGTTATGTATTTATTCCTCCCCAGTAAAAGTAGTTAGGACCAGAGGGTGAGAGACTGGGAACACCTTAGAAGCAGTAACTCAGACGGCATTTAAGTCCAGTTGAATGATGGGTAGCTTCAATGTATATACAACAAGACCACCAACTGAAATTCACTGATTCTTCCCCTCTTCAGAACACTTAGATCTCATTCTTCTTAAAGAACTTGCAGTCAGGCCAGTGAGATGGCTCAGAAGGTAAGGGTGCTTGCTAGCAAGCCCAATGACCTGAGTTCAATCCCCGGGACCTTCTTGATAGAAAATACTCCTGAAAGTTGTTCTCTGGCCTCTCCACATGTACCACGTAGGCACATGCCAACACATATACACACATGCATATACATACACAAAATGAATAGACACAATTAAAAAATTAAGAATATTAGCCAGGTGGTGGTGGCACACACCTTTAATCCCAGCACTTGGGAGACACAGGCAGGTGTCTGAGTTTGAAACCAGCCTGATCTACAGAGTTCTAGGATAGTCAGGGCTACAGAGAATCCCTGTTTCAAAAAATCAAAACAAGCAAACAAATAAATAAAAATTTTAAAATTAAGAATATTTAAAAAACAAAACATAACAACCCCTGGGTGTGGCAATATGGTTTAGGAGATAAAAGATGCTACAACTTGGGAGCAGTGTGGTAGAATCAATTCCCATCTGTTGCCCCCTGACCTTCACAAGTGCACTATGGCACTTGTATCAACAACACAAGCACACCTACACAAAAATGTAAATTAAAAATTCCATTCTTACAAAAATCTATAAAATATGCAAGAACAGTAAAAGACTATGCACTGTTTGTCTAAATTCACTATTTCTCTTTTTTTAAAAACAGATTTATCTATTTATTATATGTAAGTACACTGTAGCTGTCTTCAGACACACCAGAAGAGGGCGTCAGATCTCATTACGGATGGTTGTGAGTCACCACGTGGTTGCTAGGAATTGAACTCAGGACCTTCGGAAGAGCAGTCAGTGCTCTTAACCACTGAGCCATCTCTCCAGTCCCAATTCACTATTAAGATTTACTTTATGCATGTGGATGTTTTGCCCACATGTGTGTGTGTACCCCCCAACCAATTCATGCCGACTGCCCTCAAGGCAGAAGTGGACACTGGATACCTTAGAACTGGAGTTACAGTTGTGAACTGCCCCTTCTGTGCTGAAACCAAACCTGGGTCCTTTGTAAGAGCAACCAGAACTCTTAACCCCTGGGCCACCTCTTCAGTGCCCTAAATTCATTGTTAACGTCTCACAACATTTACAGTATTCCTCCTTTTCTTTTTGCTAAATCATTTGCAAGTTGCAGACACTATGGTCTTTTGCTTATAAATATTTAATTATGAATCTGCTGAAAACAAAGCCGTCCCATCACCACAGTGCCTTTGGCAGACGCAGGAACTACAGCACTGTTGAGTGTCTAGCACACATTTCATATTCCAGTGTTGGCTGCTGCTCTAACACCTTCTCCCAAAGTCCCACTCAAAAGTATCTACAGCTGCAACCAGTTTGCAGAGTGTGTCACCAGCCTGTGCAGAGAGGCAAGACTTTCCTTCCAAATGCAAATTAGCGTGTAACTTCCTCCTGAGCGACGTGCAAAGCAAGGTAAGGATTTATGCTATGGTGCCATGCCATTGAACTTCTTCTAGACCTGCTGTGAATCCTTGTGTCCCAGTTTCTCTTTTTTATAGGAAGATTGACTCTGGCCATTCAGGACCTGCCTGCCATGTGTCTTCAGCGGGTTCTCTACCCCAAACCCCACCCCCAGACAAGTCTCACTATGTAGCTCTGGTTATCCAATAACTCTCTATGTAGATCAAGCTGGCCTTGAACTCACAGAGATCTGCTTTCCTCTGCCTCCCAAGTTCTTCTACCTTCTGAAATCTGAACCTGACTGAGTCTTTTGTCTTTCAAGATACTGGTACTCACAAGGAGCCCGGGACACTCGGAGCGTTCTATTAAGATCTCTCTGACAGTTTGCCTCACACATAGCTCCAGATTCTGTTTCATTTATTCAGAAAGGTTACAGAAATGGGTTTCCCTTGTCAGTCACTCAGGGGCTGTGGACTCCACCTCTGGATGCTCTGATCTCAGTTACATTAGAATGAGCCAGATTTCTCTGCTGGGATCTTTGTCCTCAGTGAGTGTGTATAGCGATAGTTGGAGAGCATGAAAGTTTCCTGCACCCATACGTGTGCGACTGTGTTTGTATGTTCAGATTTTTAGGTTAGCATACGAAGTACCAGGCCTCATCTGGGCATCTTTGGCTTTAGCATTACTGATTGTTTTTGTTGAGATAATCATTACTATGAAGTTTTTTACAAAATGAGTTTTGGATTTCTTCTATTCTTTCTGTATTTATCCATATAGAAAGTCCATCCATGGAATTTTTCCCCTTTGTTATCCTGTTCTCTTTTTAAAAATTGTTAATTTATTCTGATCTAGAAGTGTTTCTGTGAGTATACACATGTGTGTTCACATGTGGAGGCCAAATGTTGATGGCACACGTCTTCCTCTCTTGCTCTGTCTTGATTTTGAGACAGTAGGGTCTCTCACTAGACCCAGAGCTCAGTGACTGGCTAGGCTGAATGACGTCATCCCAGGGCCCATCTGGCCACACCACCCACTCAGCATTGGGTTTACAGAGGCGCATTGCTGTCCCTGGCTTTTACGTGGGTGGTAGGACTCTGAAACCAGGTCCTTGTGATTTTACAGTCAGCATCTTACCCACTGAGTTATTTCCTGGGACCTTAAGCATTGTCCTTAATGGTCACTACTCATGGGGAAATTTCTTTATAAAGCTTGAGATATTCCAAACTATGATCCTAATTAAAAAAATAATCAGAACATTTAGTTTCTGTTTCGAAGACTATTTTAAACTTAGGATGGTGGGAGGCAGAGGCAGGTGGATTTCTGAGTTCGAGGCCAGCCTGGTCTACAGAGTGAGTTCCAGGACAGCCAGGGCTACACAGAGAAACCCTGTCTCAGAAAAACCAAAAGCCAAACCAAACCAAACCAAACCAAACAAACAAATAAAAAAATGAAAAAAACTTAGGATGGTAATTTTGTACACTAAGATAATATTTAACATAAATCCTATTTGGATGAGAATGTGGATTTGTCTTAATCAATAAACACAGGGTTTACCCTAATAGATGAATTTAAATCACACCATGGCCTTTATGTAATACTTTAGAGTGGGCTTCACAGGAAATAAAATACATACACGTCTGCACACGGGCTGGCATACACACACACCCCTCCAGAAAGCAAACTATAGCTGTACACGTGAGACAGGAAAAATGTCAGCATCAACAACAGTGGCTTTCTTGACAACAGACTTTCAATATTTGCAACTGGTTTTCTGAGTGGGAGAAAAGCCAATTTCTGTAACACCTTTTCATTTTCTGCTCAACACAAGCGAGAAGCCGCTCTCCTAACAAGTCCATGTCCTAGCTGTCTAGACCTAGAGGGTTTGAATATCCCAGCTGGGCAGCCACAGCCACACATGAGAAACGGGAGAAGGGAAAACGCTGTGGTGTTTCTCTTGGAACCACGAGAAAACTAAGGCGGCACATATATTGTGTATCAAAATGTACCTCCTGGCCCGGAATGCTGAATAAATGGTATGAAAATACATTAAATCTAAGATGGAATCTTGACCAGAAGAAAAATAGAGTATCACATGACAACTAAGAACATCATGTTTACCTAGGAAGGAACATCAAGGTCGGTCCACTACTGAAGTGCCGTTTTGTTGGGCACATCTCCAGCATATCACAGAACATTTTACTGTGGCTGGAAAAAAGAATCCATTTGTGTGTTCACTGGGGTCTCGGACCACCCGTCTATATGGGTGATTAGACTTTGCACTGAAATGGTGTTTTGATATGGGTCATGTTGGCAGAAAGCTTTTGGGCCAAGATGAAGCACTCTGAACAAATCCTGGAAGCCAGATATGCCTTGGAGGCCTGAGGCTTACAAGTCTAATGTCACTTGGGCGGGGGTGAGGGTGGGGGGGTGGGGGCAGCGGTGGGTCGGGGGAGGGCATTAGGTCAAGTACAGCTGACCTAATGCTGGAGTGTGAGGAGGTGAAAGGTGTATGTTGGAGTCTAAGTCGGGGAAGGAGCTGGGAACTGCTCTCACTCGCTGGAATCACAGAGCAATGTGGTGTTAAATGTGAAATGTGACCCATGGAGAACTGTAGTAGGGACAGGAGCAGAAAGAGTCTACAAAGCACAACAGAGTCTAAATCAAAATATTTTTTAAAAAGTGTATAAGGCGGAGCTGGCGAGATGGCTTGGCGGGTAAGAGCACTGACTGCTTTACCGAAGGCCCTGAGTTCAAATCCCAGCAACCACATGGTGGCTCACAACCATCTGTAATGAGATCTGATACCCTCTCCTGGTGCATCTGAAGACAGCTACAGTGTACTTATGTATAACAATAAATAAATAAATCTTTAAAAAAAAAGTGTATAAGGGAAGACATTTCTAAGAATGTGTGTAGATAAAATAATCTGGAAAAAACCTAAAACAAACAAACAACAACAACAACCAGTGCAGTCTATTCTGGCGTCTTCTCTGTCTTCACACCCCCTAGGCCAAGACATGGATTTCTGTCAATGCTTATCTGCATAGGACAGGATTGATACTATAACGGAGCACCACTCAGCACACGTCTAATCCCAGCACCTGGGAGGCAGAGGCAGGTGGATCCCCTGACTTGAGGCTAGTCTGGTCTACAGAGTGAATTCCAGGACAGCCAGGGCTACTCAGAGAAACCTTGTCTTGAAAAATAAAAAATGAACAAACAAACAAACAAACAAACAAAAAAGCTGCTGCTGCTGTGGCCTTCATAGGCATAAAATCTGCATGGGAGACTGGGACCATTCAGGAAATAATAAAAAATTATACTGCATCTCATGTGCTGTGTATCAGGAAGAGCCAATGTTTTGAACCTTTTTAGTTTCAATGCAATCTGGTCATAATTTTGGAAACAAACTATTTTTTTTTTACATTGAGTAATATATTCAGCAAAAATTATTTTATACAGTGGGTTGAACTGAATTGGTTGAGGTTTATTTAAAATATTTAAAAGTAACTGTACAGGGAAGAGATGACCAAATAGTTTTTTATGGGTTAACAGAGGAAAGAGTGATTTTAATTTTTTTATCAATGAACTCTTAAGGTTTAATTACAGAAGCCTCTGTTGGGGTCAGAAGGGGGTATCTCTAAACTAGTTTAGTTCTACCTATGTCTGAAGTCCTCATGCCTTTATATAACAGTTGCCTTTTCGGGGCATGGGTGACTGAAAGTTTGATATAAGTGACTGTCACCCACAAACACAAAAATACTCCCAAATTGGTATAATCTATGAAGTCTTCATAGGACTCCATGGACTTTAGATTAAGAGCCCCTTCTCAGGAGACTGTGGTCTTATCTACCTAGGCAGCTCTGGGATGTTACCATGGCCTTCTACCCAGCAGAAGTTCAATGAACCATTAGGTAATCAATTTGACATAGGACAAGACTGTGATCTGAACATGGACTGACGGGATACATGGAAGGGCAGGCTCTCCATTCCAAGTGATGCTCATGAGCCTGCCTGTTTCCCAACCTCAACACTCATGCCAGCGTTATCCCCAAGGTTTCCAAAAGTACTCTCTTTCCTTCATTAGGTTCACAAAAGCTGGTAATACCTGGGGCTGAGCTACCAGCAAACATCAAACGAGAAGGATCCTTCTTTTCCCTTGATAAGTCAAACATAAAGCCAGAAAAGGTGGCTTAATCGTTCATTCTTAACTGAAGACTATACATGCACATCTTCACAACCAGAAAACAGGTTGAGCTTTAGGGAGTTTTATGATCTCTTGTCTTCAGTTCATGGATGCTCCTCTTCTCTTCTATGGGGCTATCCACCCGACACAAACCCAGGGAGTTGTCACACCTTAAGAATGTGTCTTTAGCAGAACAAGCAAAACCAGTTACAGGCAAAATGAGAACAATCTACATGACTGGGAGTAGGGGGATGGGGAGGTGGGTAGTGGGAGGGGTGGGTAGTGGGGAGGGGGAGAATAAGGGGAGGGGTGGGTCCTTCAGTGTGTGTTTATGCTGTTGGGGAGTTTGGAGGACAGTTGTGTTATTTGGAGGAAAAGAATCTAGCATGGGTTAAGAAATTCAGTCTTGAGGACTTGGCCCCATGAGACAGAAAAACAGGATCCTTCATGATATCTAATAAAATTAATGATTTGTCTGTTATAGTTTCTTTGAAATATTGGCCTATATTTTCCTCAACTTTGATGAAAGCAAAATCCACAGAGTAGCATGTGCAAATGAGGAAGTGGGTTTACACACCTAGATTTCAACTTATTTTTCTTTATTTAATTGTATAAGCTAAGAACCCTCCAATTTTTTTTCTTTTACTTTCACAATAAAACATGAAGCAATCCTTTCTTCTTAGAGCTGGAGACATTTGTCCCTTGGGGGACAAGGAACTGTCCCCCAAAGTTCTACACTCATGACCCTTGCTAGAATGTATCAACAGTCAGTGGGAATAGAATTAAATATATTAGCCATGTTTACTTTAATTAATCAGTTTACCTTTGTGGTGTTAGAGATTAAGTCCAGGGCCTTGAGAGCATCAGGCAATGAAGACTCTATCACTAAACTACATATTTTTATCTTTTTCATTTTTTAAGATTCACATATTTGTATTTTATATGTGTACATGTATGAATGTGTACCATCTATGTGCCTCATGCACTCAAAGGCCAGAACGGGATATTAGATCCCCCATATTTGAGGTCGGTAGTTCTAAGCCACCATGTGGGTGCTGGGAACTCAACTCTGGTCTTCTGCAAGAACAGCAAGTGCGCTTAACTGCTCTGCCTTCTCTCCTGACACACCTTTTTACTTCTTACCTGAATAAAGTTCTCTGGATTCACTTTAAAAATGGATTAGCATTGAATTTGAAAAGGTTAGAATTTCTATCAAACGGGCAAACAAAAGTCTGTCTCAAAAAGAGACTTTTCTTTTTAGTGTGTATATGTGTGTACTGTGTATGTGTGCAAGTGTGTAAGTGTGAATACATGTGTAGAAGCCAGAGGACAACTTGGGGTGTCACTCCTCACCTTCTACCTTGAGGCAGGGTTCCTTGTTCCTTGTTCCATACACAGTTAGCTGGTCCACAAGCTTCCAGAGATTCTCATGTCTCTGCCCCCTATCTCCCCATAGACTTTCTGGGATTACAGATGTAAACTACCACATCAAGCTGTACATCAGTTCTGGAGATCTGAACTCTGATTCTTATGCTTCCCATGACAGCCATTTTATTCACTGAACCCTCTCCCAGGTGCAACACCTCTAAAGTTTCTTATCTCAAAGTGCAACAGTCTGCAGAGATTAGCTAGTCTGGCATGATCAGGTTTTTGACGTAGGTAGTAAGTATCTAACCAGCAGCCCAACAGCCATGGCGGTTACTTGGAGTTCTACTTTCCATGAGATCAGATTTTAAATTCACCAAGTAACCTTGGCAACATTTTCCAATAAATTTTTTTAGACCGTGAAAATGAAGAAGTCCAGATCCAAGATTTGTTTCCCACATGCTTCAGTCACAGGCGGATACCCAGTCCTGGCCAAGTGAACTCTCTCACTGAAGTGGATGGGCTCATGTGTGAATGCTGCCTTTGGCCAAACAGGCAGCCAAACCACGGTCCCATATTCAAAGCAGGGTGAAAACCTTACCTTTGGATTAGGGTGTCGGCCGATGACCAGGCGAACAGGTCCTGGGGGGCATTTACTTAAGATGGCATGCACTTTGCTTAAAGCCGCATGGCGTACGTTCACAGAGTTCACTTCCAGGATTTGGTCTCCCCGGCTAGAGAGGGACATAAGAACACATTGTGGCAATGGTCAGATTTTAAAAAGCTAAGACAGCTTTCTTTCAGGAGAGGGTTTAGAATATGAAATCTTTTCTGAGTACTTCAAAGAAGCAAATGACATTCTTTCATCTTTATAACACCTATGAAAAATGCAATACATTCACATAAACATCACATTTTAAGTTGGTTGAGGCCATATCAGAAATAGTAATGTAAATAAAACTGAAAAAAGATAACAAGGAAAGGTAGCACTTACTGAGCACCTACTGTATACGAGATCCTACACAAGGAGGTTACAGAATAACACTTCAGACACGTTTAAGAATTCCTTTCCAATAGGAGGCCCACAGAGGCCGCTCAAACCCAGCACACCTGACTTATCTAAGGTCTGTGTGATTTAATTATCACAAGCTAGCCTCTTGACCAACACCAGTTTCTTCTTTCTTCCTACCATCTTGAAATGATTACTGCAATAGAATCAAAGGAAGAAATATCTGGCGCTCCAAGGTTACCTAAGAATTTGTACAAATATTTCAAATTTGAACGAATGAGAAATTTAGGACAAGTTGCCTCTTTCGACTTGAAATTCTCAGGAGAGTGCCCGGCAGGGAAGAACAAACACCCTTTACATGGGTTTTGAGGAATGTTCATTTGGCTGGCCCCAGTCATATGGAACCAGTCAAGAAAGAACATCAACTTGGGATGTCATTAAAGGATATTTTTTCCTTGGGTTCTTAAAGTATATTTTCTTTAATGTACTTTGGATGATTTGCTAAGGTTTTTTTTTCATATGGAAATTGACTCTGATGATGAAGGAAAAATGAAACATAATCTATTAACACAGCCTCCAAGATGGCAACCTCAATAAATGCTGTTTTGACAATTCTTCAAGTGCCAAAGGACTCAGATGCTTATGGGGAGAAAGGGGATACTGTTTGTACAGAGTGCTTTGTGTAATGTGCACATTTTTGTGAGATTTAGGGGAGCATGAACCACTGCAATTACTGTAGAAGAGAATATTAAGGTTTCTTGTGTGCTCGGAATGCTAAGGATACAACTCAACTATCTGCATCAAGAAATCTGATGGTCTGTGACCTTAGACAACAGACAGTGACTTCAGTCACAATCACTCAAATGACAGTGAAAGCAATCAAAAAAGCACAAAAACTAATAAGGCCTCCCACACGCACATGGTTTCGGGGCTCTTTTGCATCTGGTCACTGAACCCATACAAGCAGTTCCAGCTTATAGGATGAAGTTTACATAAATGAATAAAAAGTGAAAGAGTATATTAAAAAACCACAGATAATATGCATAGAGTACTATGTTGTCAAAATTCTGACACTGAACTTCTGAGTCCAAACAGAACAAAGCAGCTAGGAAAGCTGTTTTAATTTTGTTTTCTGTTGCTGTAATAAAATACCATGATATAAACAATGTACGATAAAGGATGCATGTAGCTCACAATCCCACTCTGGGGAATTCAAGGCAACAGGAACTTGAAGGCTCTGGTCATATTTATAGTTGAGAGCATGCACTTGATTTGCTATCTCCATTCTTCTTGAGTTCAGAATTCCTTTCCTAGGGAATGGTGGCACCCACAGTGGGCAGATATCCCAACACAATTAAGGTAAGATAAAATAAATCTCCCAAAGACATGGCCACAGGCCAACCTGGTCTAAACAATCCCTCACCGAGACTTTTAAGTGATTCTAGATTGTGCCAAGTTAAAAATTAGAATCATCACAAAACCCAAGATTTAAGTCCTGTGATTCAACCAAATTTGATTCATATGAACTTTTCATCTTTGGAGATTCTATTAATATCAGTCTTGGCTATATTATTAGAAAATCAAAGATGAAGAATTCCACAGCATACCTACAATCCCAGCATTAGGGAAGTAGAGGGAGGGGGACTAGATGTTTAAGATCCTCCTCGGCCATAGCCTAGGCTATGTATTCCTCTGTGTCTGCCTAGGCAGATATTAATGTGTGTCTTCACAACTCAAGACCACACCAGGACTTTATAATGCCAGGGATGTAACTAACCTCAGATTGCTCTCCATCTTGGCCACGGATCCAGGGGCAAGGCTGTGAATGTATATACCTGGAGGGCTATTTTCCAAGGCCAAGCAGCAGGCACCGATGCCCAATCCAACTCTTGGCTCTGTAAGAAGCATGATACAAAGACAACAAGAGCAACTATCACACAGTAACCAGAAAATGTGCAAGCAATTTAAATAGTGTTAATATATATTCAGTCCAATAAGCTTTCAGTTTGGTCCAGATGCAGAATGTAAATCCCGCATTTTGTGTTATGCAATGTTCTACCCTCTGTTTATTTTAAAGAGCTTCCTCAAATCTGTCTCTGGGAATAGCTGGAGAATTACTAATATTTTTTTATCCTGAATTTAAAGCCTTTTAGACTTTTTTGGCCCTCAACTAATTTCTTGATTATTTATAATTGTTGATCATCTTTCTACAGTAAGTCCTAGAGGGGGAGAAGAGAGATGTGAAAAAGCAGTAGGATTTGCTGAGAGCCCCCAATTTCAAGTTACTGGTGTTAACTTATTCTTGACTGTCTTCTTTAATTCTTTATGAATTTATGAACGCTAGACTTGAGCTACTCTTTTTGATACAAGTCTCTGGCGCACAGTGATTCATCCTTGGAGAGCTTTAAAGACTGTGTTATTGGCAACTTTCCCTCACTTTTGTAAAAAGAAAACGATTAAACATCTCCCTCCTTCTGACTCCCCAGCCACTTAGAGAACAGCATCTGTCGCTGACAGCAGGTGGTTCCAAAGCACTGATATTTTAAAAACAAAACAAACAACAACAAAAACCAAGCCAGCCTGTTATCCAGGAGAAAGCAAAGGGAGTGAGGGAGAGTTAGCCTTACCTTTGTTGAGTGTGACTTCCATGACAATCCTGTCCTTGGGCCCAGGAGCCTTCCGACCCAGGGATGAAGAACCACCTTCATCTTGGCATCCTCCTGCTGGGGTTCCCCCACTGGTGTTGAAGCTTGGGGAGCTAGATCTGCTCATGTGTGTGGGAGTGGAACAGGGTGTGAGGCTGGGGCTGAGTAGTTTAGTGCGCACCGTGAGGACAAACAGCCCACTTCGGATTTGCTACAAAACAAGTAGGTGGGTAAGTGGAAAGGGTCAGATTGCTCTTACAGCGAGGAGACAGAACCCAGAAGGGGACGAATGAGATCCACAGGAACACGTTACCTTGAAGGTGTGAATAGCCTCTTGAAATGTCAAGCCCTTTATTGGTATTCCATTTACATCTAGGATTTCATCTCCTGGTGGCCAAACACGAGAAGTACGTTAAGCTTTGATCTACCAGACTCTTCTTGGCATACTCTACAGCCCCTGGACTACTACTGCTAAAATATAAGTTTTAGGGTTTTGATCGATTTTAAGTAACTTAGCCCTTAGGAATGTCTCCTAAGTAAGATAACAAATACTAATTGAAAAAAAAACATGTTCTTCAGCAATAATTCAATAATCAATATTTAATAAAAACTGTGGGGCTGGATTTGGTAGGGCACACCTGCACCCCAGCTTTTGGCAGGCTGGGGCAGGAGGATCAGGGTCAGCTGGGATAACAAAGTGAATTCAAAGATAGCTACAAAATAAGACTGAGCTAAAACACCACCAAAACCAAATGATAACTAACTAACCAAAACCCACTTCCATCACTAAAACCAAAACAACCCCAAATCCCAAACCAACTAACAACAAAAACATACACAAATAGAAAGCAAGTATAAAATGCCAACCATCCAACTAGCCAACTAACCACTACCACCACCAAAAGCTAAGGACGGCTGTGGAAAATTTGAGGACCTGATTATTAACCATTGGCACCTTTGACAAGAAATACCTTCTGCTCAGAGACTGAACTGCAAATAGGGTTTCAGGTTTTAAGTAGTCTCGTTGAGAATCGTAAGGAAATACAGACATAGACACACTCGGGAAGCCGCTCCTCTAGAAAGGCAAGCTCTGCAAGCCCAGAGAATCAACATAACATGGAATAGAGAGAGAATCTTGCTGAGATATGACTGAGAATTGACAGCCCCACCTCCAGAAATAGTCTGGATATCTGGTCCTATTGGGGCAGGTCCTGGGGCTCCATCTTTAGGCTGGTGAGACTACAGGCTTCCTGTAGTCAGAGATCACTGTAGGCTGATGTAAAAGCAGTACAGAGGAAAGCTAAGTTGTGAGGAGTGTGTGTGCAGAGCTCACTTGCATATCTGACTAGCTCACTCGCTTCTCATCTCCAACCCATGAAGATGCAATCTGGTCATTTTCTATGCTGCTATAGTGTCTTCTAGGAAGGTCAGAGAATATAGACGGACATCCAGTTGCCTTCTGGGAACTCGCTTCTCATTTGCACTCTTGTGACATGGGCTGTGTTTTGGAATAACAGGTCAACAAAAATCAAAAGATGTCCAGAAAAAAAACAGACTACCTGGCAGTGCAGGAGGGGAGAAAGACTCTGCATGACAAGACAGTGCAAATCAGCAGGAAACTGTATGTGTGCACTCCAGACAACCAATCCCCAAGCATGCTGTGCATACAGGAACCCTCCGGATGAGTAGAGAAAAGTGGCAATGCCCCATGCATTTCCCCTTAATGCAACTGCAAAAGTCCTGCTATAAGTGATATGATCTCCCTTTAAAAACCACCCACCACCACCAACTATTCAATTATGGCTGCAGGTTGTATCTACAAGGAGAGAAACACTGAAGTGATCATTCATGAGCTTAAAATCTATAGGTGCGCTTTTAAGGGGTATCACTCAACAGGCTGGAAATCCAGTCCAGCGACTTACGTTTCTCATAAATGAACACATATGAAAAAATAGTATTTAGGAGAATCATTCACTATTAACCTTTCATAATGATTGATTTCCCTGCCTCTATTTTGCTTCATTCTACCAACCTCACAGGATGAATTTCAATCAAGTGAACACATGGCCCATCCATTCTAAGACTGCTCTGCTGGGTTTTTACACTGCTCTGAAACCAGACACCAACAGCACCAGGGGGTTAACTTTTCCTCAGAGAGACAGACATAAATATTTTACCCAAGAAGTATTATACCTGGCCATGTCCCACTGTTATTCAATGGCCTCTACATGCTCTGCCTAAAACCAGGACACTTTGAGTCACTCTACCAGTTTTAAAAAGGGAAGTAAACCAGTATAACTCAGTCAACACCATGCTTTAAGCCAATGAGGCTGGAAATTGGCTATCATTTCTAAAGGTAACTAGAAATATCCTGACATAATCACCTCATGAAAGACATATGCTGGGCCAGTGGAATGGCTCCATGGGTTAAGAGAGCTTGCTGCTAAGCCTAATGACATGAGTTTGAGTCCTGGGACACACATATGGGAATGAAGAACTGACTCCTTTACTGCCCTTCTCTACCCACTTTCCACCTTTCAACACAGTGAGAAGAATTTCTTTACTATAAGAAACTACTATATCTGGGCATGGTAATGCATACATTTAATCCCAGCATGTACAAAGGCAAAGGCCAGCAGATCTTTGCACATTAGAGGCCAGCCTGGTCTACATTGGAAGTTGGAGGTCAGCCAGGGCTACAACACGAGAGGTGCAGTTGCGGAACACTTCTGAGTGCCGGTTTGCTCATCTATAAAAGGATCACTCCAAAATATCTACTCAGTGGCTTGTAATTAATGAAATACATTAATGAAATAACTTAAGTACACAGACATTCTTTGTAAATGTTTAAAGCACCATAAAAGACAAGGCGTAGTTAAACATTTGAAAACCTTATTCGAAAGGTCTAACTTAAAATCTCAGGGTTACTTTAATCTGCACCTCAAATCACTTGTCTGTTGTGTTTCTGTCTGATAACATGGTAAACACTATGAAGAATGGGAAGGTATTCAATTAGGAGCCAGCTACACTGTACTGATTTTAACAGCAAGACCTTAAATAGCTACTAAAATACTCTGTGCTCCCATCAGACTGGCAGTAAGACTGGACTGTCAAATTCTCGGGAAGTTTTAAGGCAGAGGAGCTGAGCAAGGAGCTGGTAGTGAGGGTAAACACCTGTGGTTGGACTTTGGCTCTTTTGTGGGTTCTTTCTTCTGCCCTTCTCTACCCCCTTCCCACCCTTTCAACTCCTAACACTACATAGGAGAGAAAAAAGGACTGAAGGGAAAGGGGGTAAGATTATCATTAGACTGCTTCCTGTTGATCAGGGGCATCCTGTTGATTCCTTGGAGCAAGTTTGGTCTTCACAGGCAGGATATCTAAGTTCTTCTTCTTGTTTCTTTTTTGTGCATGACTATTGAACAAACTGTGAGCAAGTAGCAGCCCTAGCATTTATATACTCTCTCAAAAGTCCCAGAATTCCAAACATCACACAAGTGCAGAAACCATCTGTTGCCACCTCTGCTAGAGCCTGAGGCAAATCATAGTCAGCTGCTGTGGACAATCTGAATCAGCCTCATATCCCACACCTGGGATTAAAACAAAAACATTCTTAAAAGATTTCTGTGTGTTTTTAAAGAAACCAAAATTCCAAAATTGTCACTGTAACCTACAGTCAGCAACAAAAATAGCAAGCTACTTCCCATACATGATCTCTTCTAATCTCCACAAAAAAATGCTTCAAGATTGGCATTCACGTTCCAAGCACCCCAGGAGAGAGAAGCTTGGGTCATGTGATCTACCCAAGATCATGATTCAGTGCTGGATTCAGCACAGATCTAGGGCACTCTCAAAACCATGACCTCAGCTGCTGTGCCATCACATCTTGCAAGGGGACAGACTCTCAAGAGACTCATGCTGTCACTAAAGATCACACCAAGAGACTCTTGCCTACCTTCTTTGAGCCTGCCATCCTCCGCTGCTGATCCGTTTGGGAAAATGGTCTTGACAAAAATTCCCATCTGGCCTCGAATGCAGTCTCGCCCTCCAGCAATGCTAAAGCCAAGGCCCTGCGTTCAAAGTAGATGACAGTTCAAAGTGGACGAGTCCAGGCTGCCACTGCAGCATTTAACTACAACCCCCCTTCCCACTGTAAGTATCTGACTGAGGTATCTTTTCTCCTTGGGTCTGGAACTCAGGTAGGCAACTAGTTTAAAATTCAACTTTCCCTTCCCTGTTTCCCTCCTCAGATCTAGTTGTAGTGTACTAGGCCTGTGTCGTATGAAGGGAGGAATCTAGAATGCACATTGGAAATTTCTAATATTTGACAGTCTTTGACTCCAAGAGTCACACTTTCCTACTGAAGAACCTAATGGCTCTCCAAACCCATTCACTCCTTGCAGGTGCCATATTTGTTTCAGTGTTTCCATTTTGTATGATGTCAAAGTGGATATTTCAGTACTTACATAATACCACTTATCGGTGCATTTGCATAATGGCAAAACCATAACCATTACTCAAAATGATAGCGGGACCACTCTCTAAGAGTGCTGGTGGTGTATTTCTTTTCTTTTTTTTTTTTAAGATTTATTTATTAATTATATATAAGTACACTGTAGCTGTCTTCAGACACACCAGAAGAGGGCATCAGATCTCATTATGGATGGTTGTGAGCCACCATGTGGTTGGTGGGATTTGAACTCAGGACCTCTGGAAGAGCAGTCAGTGCTCTTAACCACTGAGCTATCTTTCCAGCCCAGTATATTTCTTTCAATGGGTGAAAAGACTTGGGAACAGAAGCAAAAAGATTGGGGGATCATTTCTTCCTCCCTAGTATCTACTGAGGGGCTGGAAACTCCTTGTATCAACAGGGCAAAGAGTGGGAGCTAGCCTCTCCCTGTGAGGTCGGAAGGAATGCCAGGGAAGTCATATTATCCCTTTCTGTGCTACTTTTTTAAATGTAAAAATCAAAACAAAACAAAAACGAAGACTGACTGCTTAAAGGAATATGCTACCACTCACCTGGAGGACAAAAGAGCCTGTAGGAAATCGCTCACCTTGCCTTTCTCTTTGTATAGTCCAATGATGGAAATAACGGATGGCCGAATGAGCCTCCATGGCGATTCCACGTGGGTGGTGCTCAGAGAGCGGGTAGACTTCTTCACAATGTGGTATTCCTGAAAGCCAGTACAAGCAAGACCAGATATTCTCATTCACCCTGCTGTGGGCTCTGGCATACAAAGAGACTTTGAAAAATCTCAGCTGCCTTTTGTGGGAGCAATTTCTCCCTGGTCCATCTGTGATCCACTAGCTTAAAGAAAGTTTACTCTAAGTACTTAATGGAGGGGGGTCTCTCACTGCCTTGCTTGCCATACCTGCCCCGTCACAGAGAGCTGCTTAGTGACCCCAAGCATCTGTGTCACTCTGGAATGGAGTCAGGAGAACAAAGATGACCACCCTGGGGTTGGGCTGTTCTGGAAGCTCTTTCGCAGCAACCCCAGGTTCCAAATCATGTTTTAAAACTATCTCACCATCTTAAGCTTAATTTACTCATTCAAAAAAAAAAACCCAACAAGCCCATATTTCTTACAAACTACAAACCACAAACCCAGACAACTGTTTTTCCACATAAAATACCCTGCTGAGAGTCGGCAACCGTGTCAGCTCTAATCCCTCATATTTGGAAAAATCAAGTACTTTCCCATAAGCCACACTTGCCCCTTCTGGCCAGCAGCTCCGACCCCAGTGCCCCTTTCAGGCCCTTGCCCATGACATTCACATGTATCAGCAGAATGCATCCTGACAGCATAATCATCAGACTGAGGACAGGTGAAGCATGCCTTTAATCCTCAGACTCTCTTAGAATAATAAAATGTCTTCTGTGTTGCCGAGATCATAGCACAAGTGGAAAAAAAACCATTTCATGTTTAATATGAGAAAAGAATCATCACAAAATAGTTCTCATCCCTGATTGTATCTGCTTCATTCATATGCAGGAATGAGACATTCTCTCCTGCCAGGGGTGTTTTGCATCCCTTGGCAGCTTCGAAGTTATACTGTGGAGTTTGACGGAAGAGCTGCCAGTAACATGGACCGCCCAGACTCGGTCTCATGAAATAAATGATGTGGGCTTGGCAGTGTTACTACCCATTTACTGAAACCACCGCAGAGAGCGCCAGACACAGCCTGTGGTTTGCCAACTCTTGAACACAGGGGTTCACGTATGACCCCCTTGGGGAACCCTTTCTCTGATCACCAGTGTCTAGCCTTGCTTCATGCCACCTCTCTCTGGGAAACAAGTGGAAGCCAAAGGCCTGAGTGCTTTATGTAGCCATTTAAGAGTTTAAAGGGTCCTTCTGCACCTCATAGACCTGCGCTATCTAATTCACTACCCACTGGCTATATATTTGGAATAAGGCTCATTAACATTAGAATACACTCTTCAGCTGCATTCACAGGCTGAGACTCACATAGCTGCCATCTTGGATGGCATCGCCATACCCACGTATACCTACACACAAGGTTTTATTGGATAGCTCGACACTGGGCAGCATTTTTCGTGGAGGGGACAAAAAGACAGGTAGAAGAGGCCCCACCTGGGGGAAAAGGAAAAGGTCTGAAGAGAAGAGGAACGGCAATCTGAAGAAGGGAAAACTCTCTGTGAAGACTTTCTATCTACCCTAGCACAAGCTTCCTGATCACTGAGGCCTAGCTACAAATGGGTGTTTCTGGATATAAACATGGGCAACTTTCCTCAGCAGAAGAAGAGCCGCATGTGTGTGCAGGCCTCGGCCATGAAGAAGGTAAACCCTGGCTTCTCTCTCACCTGAAAGCAGCCAGACAATGGGGTTCTATAACCACTTCCCACCCTCCTGACCCTCTGAGTCCTGTTGGGTTATTCTGAGGAGGACGCAGGCCTGACTGCCTCCTCTTGCTGGTCCAGATGAATCTTGATGGACCCTATTCAAATCTATCCCGGTGTTTTCGGAGCACTTCCCTTACCTCAATCTGCCTTGGAGTGGATTCGACACAAAATAATCTGATCAGCGCCTGCTTTGAAACATGGCCCTTCCCCTCCCCCCAGGTAAATTGCAACAGAAAAAACAAGGACAAACCCCACAAATACTTGATCTTGACATTAGGGACTCTAACTTTTTTTTCTCAGATTCTGACTAAATAACCTTGAGTAAAATATTTAGCCATTTTGAGCCTCGGTTGTTCCACCTACAGAGTGATCATAACACATTAAAAGTAAGGTCCAATATCTTTAGACCCGTCTCCTATGAGTCCCCAAGTGTAACACTTAGGGATACCTCTGCTGCTGTAACCTCCTCTTCCTGCCCTGTTTTTCTGATAAGCCTAGAGAAATTGCCCATGGTCTCTCATATGGCTCATGGTACCAGAACCCAAGGAACCCCAAGTTCCCTGGAGGCTGAGTTTATGTCCAAGTTGGTTTTAAGCTTGTTGCCTAGTTTCCTGTGGGCCAGGGACAAGATAACCAAGGAGGAACCCCTATTTGGAATTGTAGAGCCAGAGCTCCAGACAGAAACAGGCTCTGTAATGCTAATCGCTTTCTTTACTCCTCCACAGTGCCCCCAATCCTGGCTGTTTGCGTTGTTACTGGAGAGCAGGTAGGACCCCAGGCATGGCATAGGCACATGTGCTCACAATGAGCCACATAGGACACGCCTAGTAAATAAGCAGTGCTGGTTTACCACAGACTGTGAGACGCCATTGTCTACTGGCAGTCGAGAGAAAGTCTTAGTTCCAAAACACACAGCGTGAAGGGAACCGAGTTGCGGAGATCCATTAAGAGATTATTTCCCTACTTTCTTCAACTATAGAGCTGGCTTCCTTCTAATCTTTCAGGCTAGATACCACATACACTCTTTCTATGGCTCTGGCTCTACTCTTCTCCATAAATACTCATGGCCCTTATCAGCGGTCAGCTCTTCTGCAAAGGGGTTTATAGCAGTCTTTGAAAAGAAAGAAAATGTGTGTACACAGATTCACACACAGAACCCTCCCACCCCCCACCCCCCACAATCATGGAGACACAGGGATTTGAAATCTGTACTTTCATCTCTAACCAAGCAATGGTGGCTATGACTGAAGCAGAGGTCCCACCCCCCCAGGATTAACCTGTGATGTCCCAGTAGAATCCAGCAGCTGGGGAAGAGAGTGTTTGCGGCCATCTCGGGAGACCTCCAGCATCCTGATCCGGGGATCCCCATTTCGTACCATCAGTTCATTATATTCTTCAACAGACTCTAGGCGGTGGACACCTCCTGCAATGAAAGACAGTGGAGGCATGGCTTGGTAAAGGTCGAGAAGAGTTAACAGAACGGACAGGCCTAAACACCATACTCATAATCACTGATGGGTTTCGAAGGCCTGAAAATGTACAAAGGATCAAGTTTGTCCAGTCGTAGCACCAGGTTCTGCATAACCCTGTTGTGTTCAAAGATGATGATGCTGAGCTACAAAGAAACTGGGAGTTTCTGAAGTGACAAGGTAGCCGAAGGAGCAATGTATGCATTAAAGCAGATTCAGGGTGCTGGGAATAGCAATAAGCCAGGGGGCGGGGCAGGGGCACGTGGTCTTGTAGTAATGGTGGAACATCATTTTATATTTGCGTGGCTTCACTGCTGGATGGGGTGCTTTTATTCCATATACAATTGTAATAGTGGTTTTTTTTTTTTTTTGAGAGGTATTGTTGACATAAGTCTTGCTATGCAGCCAAGCCGGCCTGGAATTCAGAATTCTCTTGTGTCATGTGACTCCAACCTGGGTGCTAAAATAACCGTGCCTGGCTAAGTAATGCCTTTCTAAATAATATCTTTTATTGATGTCTATTAAGTATAACTTAAATGTGCATACAAGTACCTGAGTGAAATTTCACATGACCTCTAACACACAGATCAAAAGGCATTAACCCACAGTCTCAAAAGCCCCCTTGGTTTATTTACTAAATGCTCCCCACCCAAGGATAGCATGATCTTTACTTCCAATATCACTGACCACTTCTTCCTATTTTTGAACTCTATATGAATGGATATGTACTTTTTGTGTATAGAGCTCCTTGTTCCTAACTTATATTATGTCTTTATTTAATCTGTGCATGTATGCTTGTGGGGGTGCATGTGTCATGGCATGTATGTCAGAGGACACCATGGAGGGGTTGGTTTGCTCTTCTCACTATGTGGGTTCTGGGAATGGAGCTCTGGTCATTAGGATCAGGGTTGGAAACTTACCTACCACGCCAGCTTGCCTACCTGTAACATATTTAATTTGTGAGACTCTCCCATGCTGTGTGTGCGCATGCGTGCTCTGATATACATAGTACACGGTTTTGTTTTTGTCCTCGGTGGGCCGTAGCTTGCTGATTCCCGAACAAGACTATAGCTACTGTATTCTCACGCATGCTTCTTGTGAGTGTGGGATATCCCAATGCCATGTCATCATGGAGGAGCTGGCTCCTGGCATCTCTTCCTTCTGCAGTACTGTCACTGCAGGATGAACCGTGTTTTCCCCCACCATCCTGCTCTCTGTCAGTCTTTAACATCAGCCACTCTCCTGGATGCACAAGGATCTTACCAGAGCTTCCAATCTTCATTCCACTGACAACTGATGAGGTCACACTTGGGTGGATATAGCCACTGGCTGCTCTGGTAAAAGATCTGTTTAATTTTCCTGTCCATTCTTTCATTAAATTTTCTTTCTGAATTCTAGGAGGTTTTCTTTATTTTAATATGTGAGATTATGAATCCTTTGTGGGATCTACGAGTTATAAAGATTTTCTCCACATCCATGTCTTACATTGACTCACGGTATTCTGGCAAATACAAAGAAGCCATGATTTTACCAGTATGATGCAGTCACTTATGGCTTAATGACAGGATGTTCCAAGGAGTGTAGAGTATGTTTACACAAAATAAAAGGTGTCATAGTTTCTTTTCTAACATTTCAGGTATTATATAGTCTATATTTAGCTGCCTCAGTAAAACACCTGACAACTTAGAGGGAAAGGCTTTGTTCTGTTTATGGTTCATCACGGCAGGAAAATCACAGGGCAGGAGCTCTTTCCCATCAATCACAGTCAGGAAGCAGAGAGCAACAAATGCATGCATGTTAGCTCTCAGCTCACTCCCTGTCAGTCTGGGACCCAGCCTATGAAATGGTATCCCATCCAGGATGGGTCATCCTACCTGAGTTAGGTATATCCAATAAAGCAAATCTCTCACAGGCATGCCCACAGGCCAGCCTATCTAGATAATCACTCATTTAGAATCCCTCCAGCTGATTGCAGATCACATCAAGTTGACAATTAAAGCTAACTATCATGGATGGCCATAATATTACCATGTGATATAATTATACGGACCACACTTGTATATGCTGCCCACTGTGGACCAAAATGTAATTGTGCAAGCATGACTGCAGATCAACTTTTACTTTTATTAACTGATGCTTTTGTATCCTATTTAAGAAACATTTGCAATAATTCTATTTGTGCATGTATGTGTATGTATTATGCATGTGTGTCTGTGTTTATCTGTCTGTGTATGTGTATGGATGAGGTGTTTGCAATACAGGCACTCTACCACTGACCTATGTTCGCAAAATCTATAATGACTTAAAAACACCTAAGTTGGAAATCTGAAATGATAGATCAATTAACTATCTGAAATGATATATCAATTACATATGAATAAAGCTATAATCACTATTTCTATATTAAATACTACATATTACATATGTGCTTGCTTAAATACATAGGTCAATTCTTTCTTTAAAGATTTATTTTGAATGATGTGTACTTGGGTGTGTCTGTGTGTGGTTATATATATGCCAGTGGAGGTGCCTGTAGAGACAGCGGTGTTAGATCCATTGGAGCTGGAGTTATTGGAATTATGGACTGTTGCGAATCCCCCCTATATGGGTTCTTGGAACTGAACTGAGGTCTTTTATAAGAGCAATGTGTGCTATCAATCTCTCTGGTTCCATACATTGATTCTTTAGCGAACTGATTTCTCCCGGGCTGTGTAATGATTCATTTGATGGTGTCCTATTTCCATCTGGAAATTTCTCTAAAAATTTTTATGGAATTAGGCAAGGATAACAGTAGACTTTTAAAAGTCACACGATTCTGAGTTTTTAACAATGATATGGTGCTGATACAGTTAATGGATGTCACTTAAGGCTCAGCTTTTCAAACGCTAAATACTCACTTTGTGAAAGTAGGTTTTCAAACATCTGAAATCCCTTTGCAGCTGAGGAAAGCTTTGCATTAAAAAAGATCACAAACTTAAGAGGTTAACACGGATAAATCAAAAGTACTGAAATTAAAGGAGGTCCCTGCTGGCAAGAAGAGAGGTAGGCAGTGAGGAAAACCTGGGCTAGAATATTAGAAAAACGTTCTGTGAAATGAAAGATGATGTTGCTTTAGCCATTTTGGAGCCAGACTGGGCAAAACCCTCATGGAAATGGCTGGAACAATAAGTCATAACTTAGTAATTCATGGGCCAGATTAATCTTTCTTGGCATGCTTACTCATCTGAAAAAGATTTATTAGAAGAAAATTCCTTTCGAGTTGACAGAGAGACGCTTGTCATCATCAGGAGAGAACCCACATACGGTAGCATCTGCTGATAATACCCTGAGATATGCGGATCCACAGTGACTCATGCAAGAGGAACACAAAACAAATATCCAGATCTGGAAGACGGACCCATGAGGATCCCACAGTAGCAAAACCTCCCAGGTGGAACTGGAGAAAGGACTCACTGGTTAAGAGCACATTTGTTCATGCAGACGACCTGAAGTTGGTTTCCAGCACCTACATTAGCAGCTCCCAGCTTTCTGGGACTCCAGCTTCAGAGGACCCACACCTTTCTCACCTCTCACACCTCTCTAGGCAGAGACACATGCATTTATATTTTAAAAAATGGGCTAGAGAGATGGCTCAGCGGTTAAGAGCACTGAGTGCTCTTCTAGAGGTCTTGAGTTCAATTCCCAGCAACCACATGGTGGCTCACCACCCTCTGTAATGGGATCTGATACCCTCTGCTGGTGTGTCTGAAGACAGCTACAGAGTACTCATATAATAAATAAGTAAATAAATAAATTAAACAAACATAACCTGGGAGATGATGAGACATGCCTTTAATCCCAGCACTCGGGAGGCAAAGGCAAGCAGAACTTTGAGTTCAAGGCCAGCCTGTATGCAGAGAGAATTCCAGGGCAGCCATGGCTATATAGAGAAACCCTGTTTCAAAAAACCCCAAACCAAACAGACTCCTGTATGAAAAGCTCTTTAGAGTGAAGCGGTCCACAGCACTGTGAAAGCCAAGTTCTGCAAGCTTCTTTAGCATGTCTCCAGGTTGAGCTGCCAGCCTCCTGTTCCCACCCGACCACGTGGACGCAGTCTATCCTGCTGGCTGTCAAGGATGTGTCCTCATTCCCAGAACTGAGAATACAAATATCGTGGGTTTACCCAACTTCACTCACACCACCAGTCACCTCCCACCTCAACAGCCTGCCGTCCTTCCCCTTCGTGCCCTTGCTAAGCTTGGCCGCACCGGATCATTATTGTGGTCAAAGATTAGCCTCTCAAATAGAGAGAGGATTAAAAACAGTTGCCCAAAATATCTTTCATTCTCCCTGATCGCCTGGAACAATCTCCCATTCTTTTCCACTTCTAGATGTCTGGTCTCCAGTCTTCTACCAGAGCCTCCTTTATCCTGCTGTTTCTGAATGCATCCAACAGCACACAGTCCAGAGGAACTCCTGGCTGCCCTGCTGCTTGAATGTGTATGTGCATCACCACGCATACGTGTGGATTGCCTTCCCAGGGGACTCAGAGTTCTCACTAAGGCCCTCCTGTCTGAAGCCATTCAAACATTATTTTCCCCTCTTGAGAGGGAAAAGAGGTAAGAACAGTAAGGATAAAAATCATGGCTGTAATATAAATAGCTTCAACAATACAATGGGTGCTTCTCAGGGAAGGGCCCATGGCAGCCATGCTTTGGACCAGCAGAGTGAAACACATTTTCCCATGAGTCGTCCAAAAAGCTGGGATCATGGACGACTCACATTTACTGAAGAGCACATGCACAGGGTAATCCTCCCTCACAGATAAAGAAGCTGAGGCCTGTAGAAGATACTGGTTCCCAGGTCCCTTGTCTCAGGGGCAGAGCTGGAACCTGAGCCCAGTTCTGGCCAATGCCTCCTGCCATGCTTCCTCCCCCACTCCACGTTTCCCTACCACAGGCTTGGATGGCTTGAGAAGGTGAGATCCCCAATCAGCTAATGTTACTGGTTCCAAATTGACAATATGGACAGTTTGAAAAAACCAGACATCTAGAAGGTCTCCGAGACACAAGCCCCAGCCCCATCTGAATCCAGAAAGCTTTCGACACAGGAAGCCAGTAGGAAGAACTGTCTGGAACACAGGTCCTTTTCCTGGCTCCAACCCAGTGACCTTTGAGATTTCCTTAGCTACTAGGATCTCATCTATAAAATAAGGAATGTGACAACGGAGGTTCCAAAGGTCTTTGTGTCTGTCTCTCCAGAACTCGGAGAGCCTCCCTGGGACTGATTCTACAAGGTTGATCAACTCCGACAAGCTGACCACCGTCTCCTTTCTGCCCTTG
Source organism: Mastomys coucha (assembly GCF_008632895.1). Classification (NCBI taxonomy): domain Eukaryota; kingdom Metazoa; phylum Chordata; class Mammalia; order Rodentia; family Muridae; genus Mastomys; species Mastomys coucha. The sequence continues at coordinate 8,724,231 of NW_022196914.1, forward strand.
TACACACAGGGTTCAAAGGGGCTTCTCTCAGAGCTTCTGGTGGGGAGCTGCTCGTGGCTCTGAGGTGAGAGCCTTCAGGGACTCTTTGCAGGAGTCTCTCCCCGATACCATCCCTTTCTGCCAAAAGTCAACCTCTACTGCTCATTTAAACACGATGCTGCCTAATCATTCCCATTAGTCAATACAAAATAACTCATTTTCGCAAACAGAGCTTTATGGCATTGCACTTCATGGTCCCATGCTATTTATCATCTCTGAGAATAAAGACAGCAGAAGGCCAGGTGACGAGGGCAGGTGCTCTTGGCTCCCCCTTTCCTCTCCAGGGATCTGGGTACAGAAGAAAATGATGGGATGGGGGGTGTTAATAGATGATGCCTCATGTTGGGTGACTTTCTGTGAATTAAAAATAAGACTGGGGGGGGGATGCAGTGCAGCAAGATAGCTCTGTGGTTTAAGCACTCGCTGTGCAATCCTGACTTGAGTTCAAAGTGGTAGGAGTGAACCAAGTCCAAATTGTCCTCTAGCCTCCATACCTGTGACATGGCGTGCACAAGACTAAACTCATTACTTATAAATGACATATACACACATCAGCAGAAATAAATAAGAAAATAAATACATAAATGATAAAATAAAAACATCACCCAATCTCTCAATGACAGGGTAGCAACTCTCTTGGGCAGCTGTGGGAATGGAAGTTGAGGGAGGCTTAAAATGGGCTTAGGGTGCAAGGTTACCAATGGCTACGGGACCACAGCTAAGTTTTGCCTCCCTTTATAGATGCTTATGAGTGGGTAGCCAGGACCAAGTTAACTACTAGGCTAGTAGGTGTTGTGCCAGGAGCCCATGACACATTTGGAGACCATAATAAAGCTTTAGGGGCTGGAGAGATAGCTCAGCGGTTAAGAGCACTAACTGCTCTTCCAGAGGTCCTGAGTTCAAATCCCAGCAACCACATGGTGGCTCACAACCATCCGTAATGAGATCTGATGCCCTCTTCTGGGGTGTCTGAAAACAGCTACGGTATATTTACATATAATAAATAAATATTTTAAAAAATTAAAAAATACAAAAGCTTTAATACATTTTTAAATGCAGGAAACGTTGAACATAATAGTAGCAAGCAGACAGCAATGAATTCAGTCTATATCTTAAGTGTGTGTGCTATATGCTTGTGTGTACACATATGTGTGAGAGCATGCAAGTCCACAGGTGTGTACAGAGGCTAGAGGTTGACATTAGGTGTCTTTCTTGATTATTCTGCACCATTTATTTAATTTATTGTATGTGTTATACATGCACATGCATGCAGTGAATGCATGTACATATGGAACCAGCCAGAGATGAATGCTGTCAGATGTTTGCTATCTACACACTGTTTTTGTACAGTGTATTTGTGCGTGTGTGTGTGTGTGTGCGTGTGTGTGTGTGTGTGCACCTACACTCATATTTGCACATACTCTAGAAGGCTAGAGGTTGATGGCAGATGTCTTCTTGCCTTTTTTTTTTTTTTT
>NW_022196914.1:8726729-8737636 GCF_008632895.1 Mastomys coucha
AGAGATCACAAGAGTCCTTCAGCTCCTGCTCCAACTCTCCGAGCCTCTTCCATGTTTCCTGAAAACCCAGAGTCTTCTTGCCTTTTGGCCTTCACCTCTGTTTTAGGTTCGGGTCTCTTACTAAACTCTGAGTTTGCTGTTTCAGATAGACTGGCCAGCCAGTAAGCCCTGGGGACTTCAGCTGTCTCTGCCCAGTGCTAGGGTTACAGAGGTGTGCCATACCTGGCCTTACATGGGTTCTGAGGATCTGAACTTAGTTCTTGACCCACTGAGCCATCTCCTCAGTTCCCAGAATGTATTTTCGTTATGAACACCATCATAAATTTTTTTTTTTTGAGGGAGACAAAGTATCCAACAAAACAGAAGTGCCAAGGACCTCTCAGAGTTCTGTGTGTCCTCTGCTGTCTCCTTCAGAGCACAGGCCAGGCAGTCTAGGAAATACCCAGGGTGTGTAGATCATGGACTCTACCAGTTCTGAAAGCTGCAACCTCTTTCGAGATTTCTCCTGCTTAAGCTGAGATGCAAACTTGATGTGAGATAAAATCCTTTGCCACTTGTTCTAGTTGGCTGAGGATTTTTCGGGGGAGGGGCATGTGTCTGTTGAGAATATGGGCCACTTGAGAGTCAACCCTGAAAGGGTCACCTGAAACCTCATCAAAATAAATGAACCAAACATTCAGGAAATTGAGGTCTCAACAGACACACACATGCTGACATGCACTTTGTAATGGTTCCAAAAAAAAAAGTCCTTTGCGCAGCTAGGCTTAACGGAGGAGCTGCTCTTCCAGGGCCTGCCTCCCTGATGGAAAAATAGTTCTGAGGTTTTTAAGGAGATAAAGGGGCTCATCTCCCTAGGTGCAAGTCTGTTAACTCTCTACTTAGGATGATGTGGGAGGACTGTGAGTTCAGGCCAGCTTGGGAATCATCGAAAGCTGATGGCCAGACTGAACATAGCACTGCTCTCTCCCCAGAGTGTTCTTCCTGTTAATGGAGTCCTCCTCCTCCCCCCTCCCTCCCCTCTCCCTTTTCCCCCAGGCTACAAGCCTGACTCATTCTCCACAGGCAGGGAGGGGTCCCACTTACCTGAGAGTCGGCTCTTGAGTTTCATCTTGCTGTTGCCCTGTTTGGGGCTTTCCAAGTTCCCTTTGGATTCCTCAGAGCTGCCTACGTCCTGGGATTCTTCTGACCCGGGCATCTAGAAGGCAGAGCAAAGAGCTGATAGGAGAGGAGAGGCCTCCAAGGAGTTACCTCAGACAGACTGGAGAAGCAGCGATACAGATGTCATGTGAGAGAAAAGCCTCACTGGATCAAAGTCCCACCCTTCAGATCACCAGTGTGCAAGGAATGGGCAAGCTCTACCGGGGAGGTTTCAAACTGGAAAGGACCCCAGGCTGTTTCTATTCCCATTTTACCCGAGAGTAACGTGGTCAAGGGCACCCCAGAGTAGTCAGAGGTGAGGCTGGACTGAGAGTCCAGCTCTCCTGGCTTATGTCTCAGGGATTTCTGTATGATGAAAATTGCGATAGATAAATCAGAAATCCAAACCTGTTTCTAAGACATCGGTTTATGTCCACGACAGACAGTGATATGCTCTGGAAATGTGGTGTTAGGGCAATTTTTGTCATTATGGAAACACCAAAGAGTACACGGTGAGGAAGACTTAGATGATCTAGCTCAATCACTGGGGATGGGGGCTGGGTGCTGTGGATAGTCAAGAGCTTTCACCTTTTAAGATAAGAAGCTAACTCTAGCTGGGCAGTGGTGGGGCGGGCCTTTAACCCAGCCCTTGGGAGTCAGTGGCAGGTGGATCTGAGATTGATGCTCTAAAACGAGGATAAAAAGTGTAGTATAGAAAATATGCAAATGAGTAATATGGTCCTTTATTGTCAGGTACTATGGGCTGTATATAAAGACATATGCTGGGTGTTTATATCTAGTGGTACAGGCTTATGTCAGTATCAATATGCGTTGCACTGCAATGCCACTAAGCTGGAACTTTTCAGCGCTGCTCTAATGTTCTGGGGCTCACCGTGGCGAACATAGCCCACCAATGACTGAAATGTTCCGTGCTTCATGTGCTAGGCGAGTATATTTCTTTCAGTCGACCCATGCTGTTCTGTGTGCCACACTCCTGATTCTGAACTGTTCAGCTTCTGTGTAAGTGTCAGTCAGCTCAAATGTCTGTAGGCTGTGTTTGGCATCTGATTCCAGGAAGTGACTCCTTTGGGAAGACTGTCCCAAAGGTCATGGTGTCAGGTGTCCCAGAGATGCCAACCACACTAAAATGTACTCTGGTAGAATGGAATGGGAGACTTGGGTATTTGAGAGTGCTAGTTAAAAATGGTAGGGAGCAGGGGTACTAGAGAGATGGCTCAGCCAGTAAAGGACCTCTCATACAAGCCCCAGGACTTGAGTTCAGATCCCCAGCACCCCTGTAAGAGCTGAGAGTGGTGGTCCAAGTCCAGCATAAAAGAGGAGGAGGCAGGGGCTAGGGATGCGAGCGAGGGTAGGGGTATGCAGAGATGGGCAGGTCTTTGGAGCTTTTTGAGAGACAGTGTCTTAAAAATTCATGGGAATGGGCTGGAGAAACCACTCAAAAGTCAAGGGACTTCCCACTCCTCAGGAGGACCTGAGTTTCATTCCTAGCACCTACACTTGTGTTTTCACAATAGCCTGTAACCCCAGATCCAGTGAACCCAGTGCCTCTTCTGGCCTCTGTATATACACACTCATATGACAGGTACATAAGAATAAAAATAAATCCTGAAAAAAAAATAAGGTGGAGCTCTATTGAGGAAGACACCCGATGTCAACCTCTGGCCTCTACAAGTATACACACATGTGTGAGCCTGTAAGCATGCACACATGTGTAAGCCTGCAAGTATACACACATGTGTAAGCCCACCTTCATGCACATGTATGCACACCTACAAGAAATTTACATCCCCCACTAAATTCAAGGAGGGATAAATTTAAAACTTCTTAACTATATCAAATAAAATGCTCCTCTTTGGAATTTTATTTTCCTTTTGAGGTAATTTTAATACTAGGGGGAAAAAGCCTCATATTAAAATAGATAAGCTTCATGCTAAGAATTGTACACAAAGCTGCAAAGGACATGTGTATATCTAATCCAGTGTGTAAACTATAAAAAGCACTTAGAGCTATATCCCAAATGAGTTGTCTTTTATGAGGTGATTATTTATATCAGCTTTATATATTATCTGTGAGTCTGAAAATTCCCTTCTTTATGATAACGTATCTTCTCAGATAAGAATGAGGAATAAAGGATCCAAGAATAAAGAGACGTGGGCAAAGTTCTGGAGGGGGCATTGGGAAGGAAAATGAATCCTGTCATGGTGAACAGCAATAACAAATTTGGCTCACTCATTTACAACGTCAGGGACTGGTGGGTGTCCAGGGTTAGATCACCAAGGGAATCCTTAGAGTTATTTTACAGGTTCTCCTGGCCTCAGTGAAAACCCAGTAAAAAGAACCATCTAGGGCTGGAGAGACGGCTCAGCAGTTAAGAACATTGACTGCTCTTCCAGAGGTCCTGAGTTCAAATCCCAGCAACCACATGGCTCATAACCATCTGTAATGGGATCTGACACTCTTTTCTGGTGTGTCCGAAGACAGCTACAGTGTACTCATGTAAATAAAATAAATTTAAAAAAAGGAAGACTTTCTCAAAATACACTAACAATTAATAATAATAATATTAATAATGAATAATAAAAGGTAAACAGTAACAAATCACAAAAGAAAAATCACCCTTAGAAAAGAAAATAAATAAATCTAGCTTTTTAAAAATAAAACAAATAAAAAAAAACAAAACCAAACAACAACAAGAACCATCTAGACTATAGGAGACCAAGAACCATGCAAACAGGACTCATTCAGAGATCTGAAGAACGTCATGGAAAGAGGCAACTCCACCGTGAACAGCACTTCCCAGAGGTAGGCATAGGCTCGTAGCTCACTTAAAGAAAAAGATGGGCTGGCGAGATGGCTCAGCAGGTAAGAGCATTGACTGTTCTTCAGAAGGTCCCGAGTTCAAATCCCAGCAACCACATGGTGGCTCATAACCACCTGTAATGAGATCTGACACCCTCTTCTGGTGTGTCTGAAGACAGCTACAGTGTACTTATTTATAATAATAAATAAATCTTTGGACCTGAGTGAGCAGGGCTGACAAGAGCGAGCAGAGGTTCTAAATTCAATTCCCAACAACACATGAAGGCTCACAACCTTCAGTGTACTCATATACATAAAACAAATAAATAAATAAATTGTTAAAAAGAAAGAAAGAAAGAAAGAAAGAAAGAAAGAAAGAAAGAAAGAAAGGAAAAGGTGCTCTCTGTCTGCCAAATCCCTGGTGGCTTTGGGGCTATTGACTGGATGGGGGCCAAGACCATAAGCAACAGCCAGCTGGGCAGAGAGGCTTATGCCAAGAAGGAAAGACACCCAAGGCCCTGTTTCTGGAGCTAGGAACACCTTTTTTTTTCTGTTTTCCTCCATCATCCCAGTCCAGCCCTATGCCTTTCACAGAAGCAGAGTGGTTCTTGAAATGACACAGACTCTTGAGTCCATGAGCAGGACCTTTCCACAGCTGCCCGGCCATGGCAGATACCCCATCTCCTCAATTCCCAGCTTTATATTTACTATGTGAGATGGTTTGTATATGCCCGGCCCAGAGAGGGGCACTATTAGAAGGTAGGTCACTGTGGGTGTGGGCTTTAAGAGCCTCATCCTAGCCTCCTGGAAGCCAGTCTCCTCCTAGCAGCCTTCAGATGAATGTAGAACTCTCAGCTCCTCCTGTGTGCCATGCCTGTCTGGATGCTGCTATGTTCCCACCTTGATGATAATGGACTGAACCTCTGAACCTGTAAGTCAGCCCCAATTAAATGTTGTCCTTATAGTTGTCTTGGTCATGGAGTCTGTTCACAGCAGTAGAACCCTAACTAAGACACCAGGATACTGCTTCTTCTGTCCTAAGATACTATAGCTAAAGCAATTATTGACAAGTATGTACAAGTGTGTGGCTCACTCACCATGAATTTTTGTTTTTTCACCATTTCATTTTTCCAGCAAATATGCATTCCAAGATAAACAGTAATGCTCATCTGATAGACGAGGAAAGAAAACAGAGACTCTTAAATAATACTGGTTGGCTTATACCGTTCAAGACTTCCAGGTCGCATTCAATGGATGAATATGAAACCAGTCCTGAGTTACAGGAGACCACATGCGCTAAATCATAGCTAAATTCTGGAGATGCCAAGGAAAATGCAATGAGCATTCATTTGCAGAAACTGAGGGGTGGATTTAAAACAGAGGTCAGTCAAGGCCTCAAGGACAATGTTTTCTCTACGCCCCCTCCCCTTAATCTCCCAACACAACAAAGAATGAAATGATATTTAGCTTCTAGGACTCACAAGTTGTGAGATTCATTCTTTATTTATTTAATGTATGTGAGTACACTGTCTGTCTCTCTCACTCATACCAGAAGAGGGCACCAGATCCCACTGCACATAGTTGTTAGCCACCCTGTAGTTGCTGAGACTTGAACTCAGGACCTCTGGAAGAGCAGTCAGTGCTCCCAACCACTGAGCCATCTCTCCAGCCCCAGTTGTGAGATTTCTTACGCCAAAGAAATCTTACAGTTAACTATGGCTAAAACAAGAATGGTTCTAGATACACCACAAAGCACATTAAAGGCCATACCATTGAGATGAAGACAGGTGTGAGGACTTATGTCAGAACTTCTTGGAAGTGTTAGCATAGGTATGTGAGTCCCCTTCATGTTACTATAACAGGATGCTACAGGGCTGGTCGTATAAAGAAAACCTTGCTGGGTGTGGTGGTACGCACCTACAATCCTAGCATTCCCTAGGCAGAGACAGGAGAACCCAGTGTTGCGGAGTCAATACCTGGTGTCACTCACTCCCATGGAGAAAGACCTAAGGGCCAAGCTGCCCTTCTGAAGGTCCATTCATAGTAAGTAGCCTGGTGCAGAGGTGGCAAGGTTCTATAAAAGTTGAAGTACCTCTCATCAGACCCTCCCTCCCAATACACAGGGGCTATTCCAACACAGGCTTTCCTTAAACCAAAGCAAAATGGTTCTGTTTCAATAGGACCATTTCCTCCCCTAACAGAAAACTGGTTTGTCACATTCTAGGGCTCAGAACTCAGTGAACAGGAAGCGGGCTGTGGGGACATATTAGCTGCAGATTCTAGCAGGAAGCAGTGTACAAAGTGTACTTTTGATGACAATGAGCCTCTCCCCTTACTCCTGTGTAATAGACAATAGTCTGGAAATGCCTGCGCTAAGAGAATCCTTGTGCTGGGCCCATTCACTCCTCCAGATTCGCAGAACAAAGGAGCCTTCTCTGAAAATGGTATTTGTAGCTGTTCTAGAAGAAAATTAGCCTGAAGTTCTTCTGGAAGGCCTCAGTTCAGTACAGCAGTTAATAGGGTTTACAATCATGAGCAGTTTCTAATTTGTGCAAGGCAATGCTATTATACTCTTTGAATCTAATAGAACTTTCCAGATCCTCATCTATCCTACAATCTGTGAAATTCTCTCTTAGTGAAAAAGCAGTTTTAGCTTCAGGTTTTGCAGGAATGGAGGTGGACAGAGAACCCAGCCACGGAGCACACATCCTGATTACGGCACTTTATTAGTGACATATGCCAACTCCTGTGAGCATCTGAGATATGGAGCTACAGGAGAGCATTAAGCTATGTAGATCTCTGAGCTAAGGAGGTAGGCTTCCCCTTTAAAGCCATACTAACCAGCTGGGGAAGGGAAAATGAGGGGGAGGGAGAGAAGAAAGAAGACAAATGAATGAACATGAGACCACTCTGGACATCAATCAGCAATCAGATGTGAGGGAAAAGATCTGACCTTGCTGAATCCTAAATGAGAACTAGAGAAAGCTGAGCAGCCAGCCACTTTGCATAGAGACCCCACCCCCAAGCTCAAACTGCCCATTGGGCCCTATGGTCCTGAGCCCTAAGGGAAGGGCCGAGCAGGGGGACAGATTCACCTGGCAAAGTTATAGTTGCAGGTGTCTACTGTGGGCTGATTCTGGGGGAGATTCCTAAGGGCAAGAGATGACTAAATCAAACTTGGTGTGAGCTGGAGTCACTGGATAGCTCGCACAGTGCTGAAAGACCCATAAGGCAGCAATACAGAATGGCCTCTGGAATACCCCACTGCCCTACATCAAAGGGAAGCGGCTTGGAAGGAAGCTGGACGGAGCTGTAGGGTCCTCGGTTCTTCTGTGTCCTCCCCCGCCCCCCAATTCTCCTGAGATAGATGGGAGGAAAACAGAAGCTTCTCAGGTGCCTACCAGACAAAAGGGAGGGAGGTTCATTAGTGTGCATGTCACCTTAGGAATATATACCTTTTAATCAGCAGTATGGAACCTGTCCCTCTCAACAGATAACCACACACATAGGAAACGTGTGCAATATACTGTGGGTTATTGTGCCCATGATACATTAATAGAGTGCTGTTGTCTGAGGCCATCCCTTCATTACAGAGGCAGAAATAACTGCGTTTACTTTGAAAGGGATACGATTAGTTTCTACCAGTTGTCTAGGGTTAACGTGAGGACTCAGTGAATATACTAGCAGGGACCTAATGGGGATCTCAAGGGTGGTGGAGGGAAGGTGTAGTTGTAAGAACAAAACAAAACACACACAGTTCAGGCTCCCCCTCCCAAGGTAGCCTTCAGGGTATCTCTAGACTTGATGGCTCACAGTGGCACACAAGTGACCAGCTCTAGGCTCATCTTAGTCTCCCATCCACAGAAAGTTACCAGGTTTAATTTGAAGATAAGTGGAGACAGAGTAGGAGTCTAAAGAGAAGCTGCCATGTTTGGGGACTGAATATGGGGGTGGGGCTTGCTGTGTCTGAACAAAACCTCAATCGTTCAATCAGCCGCTGGGGTGAAAACCTGCTAGTTCTTCCCCAGCTGGTGTCCCAGAAGCAATGCCCATCTCTCAGGCAATCTCAAAAAAAAAAAAAAAAACCCCAAAAAAACAAAACAAAAAACCCCCAAAAAACCAAAAAACAAACAAACAAAAAACCCAAAAACCAAAAAACCCTCCTTCAAACAGAGTGTCCCTTCCTTCTACTTCCTGTGGTGTTTCCCTCCATTCTCCTGGCTTTCTCTTTCTCTCTCTGTTTTTCTCTTAATAATCCTATGTTCATTTCTTGTCAACAGGTGGCTTGTTCCACCTCTTGACCTATAGTTGACTTTATTTAATCCTATTTACAATATTCAAGCAGAAAGCTCTTGAATTAAAGGTGTGTGCTAAGGCCGAGCCATACCACAACTAAAACCAGGTCTTTCCAGTAAATAGCATAATCTCGGGGTTCACAGTGTGATCACATATCTTGCAGCTGAGGATGCTATCAAATTACTGCAGACCTAACAGCTAAGAAGGCGGTGGTCATTGCAAGTGAACTCCTGAAACATGCAGCCAGAACCAGGCAGACTTGTGCTCAACACCAAGAACCTAGGAACAAACTGTGGCAGTGTGGTAGAAAAGAAAAACCCAAAGAAGACGTGAGGATTAGCTACTGGAAGAGGGGACATTTTCTTTGAAGATGAGCTCTGAGAGAATGACTGAACAATAGTGAGAAGAAGTTTGGACTGAGGGGTTAGGGGGTGCTCCAGTGCCAATCTAAGGGAAGAACTATTCTAGTGCCAATCTAAGGGAAGAGAATGCAAGTCTGAAGTGTGTCCATCTCTCTAAGCCCTTCTGCACCATAGGGCTTAGGGAGGGAAAGGGGACTGATAAAACGAGAAAGCCCTGACCTGGGACTGAATCCTACACCCCTGAAACCTACAGCTGGGTTACCAACACCCAGCTGTGCTACCTTTAGTGAGAGTCAAAATCGCCTCTGACCCCAGATCACTTGACTTCTGAAGAAAACACTTTCAAAACGAAGCAAAGACATGTCAGACATTTTAATAGTTCTTGAAATCATCCTGGGAAAAAACTAAGTCCCAGGAACAAGATTTTATCTGGAACAAACACCATCTATAGGTTAGAGTTTGTCCCTCATTTAAATCTCAAGGGTACAGGACTAATAATGTGATGCAGTTATTAGCTCATTGACATGCCACTGGAAAGTATAGAACACATGAGACTAACACATCCGATGTTGTTGGAACTGAAGAAGCCGAAGTATTTCACCGGGAAGCAGTCTAGTGCACAGATATTAGAAAAACCATCTCTTTTTTCTGACCACCACATCAAGAATCTTATTAGCTAAGATGGACCAAAACAAAGAAAACAAAGAAGGCCATTAATTAACAAATCAAATCAAAACAAAAAACTTAAAAGGTCAATAAAATTTAAATTTAGATGGCAATTACTTTCAATTGATTCTTAATTTTCTTAGGATACAATCTGTGAAGGGACTTGGGTTAGCTGGCACTCACTTGATTATCATTATTGCATTGGCATTTCTTGTCACTGCAAAAAAAGCATTATTTTTGAATAAGACACAATCCATGGGTGCCAAGATTTTATTTGTGGGAGCAGAGGAAGCTACTCAGTGTCACCCAGGAATTGGTCCCTTGGGCCCATGCTAAAGTCTATTATTTACTGATGTGCTGTAGCTGCTGTTCAAAGCACTTAAGAGATCTCCTTAAACGCACTGTGACTCATCTAACATTTGGCTCCTGCAGCCCCACAAACAAACAGCATGACTTTTATCTCCAACTTTCCCACCGCACAAGCATATCTGGTCCCAAGGAAGACTCCAGGAAGAATGGTCACTCTCAGTCCACACTGGGCTTTTCACTGTTTCCAACAGTAAAGAAAGAAAAAAAGCAAGAGGAATCTGCAGATGTGACGGAGCACAGGTCAGCTTCCCCCGCCCCCCTCCCTGGGAAGCTAGGTGCAGAGCAGAGCTCAGCTCTCGTCCCCAGGAAACTGGGTTGGTGCACCCACTGGTTGGGATCCACAGGACAGAACAACGTGACTTTCCTTTCATGCTTCAGTCACTAGAACATGTTTTTTAGGCTGCTAAATGAAGCCCATTTTCCAAATCTCTGGGGCAGATGTGTGAGTGACTGAAAGAGAACCAGATGGCCATCAGAGAGGCCAGGGCTGGAAATGAATAACCATTCATATAGAGGGAATCAAAGCAACAACACACAGACACACAGACACACATACACACACATCCACACACACAGACATACAAAATCAGACACATACACATACACATAGGCACACACAAATGTATGCACACACACAGACACACACAAAAATGCATGCACAGACACACATACAGACATACAAAATCAGACACATACACATACATACAGGCACACACAAATGTATGCACACACACACATAGACACACACAAAAATGCATGCACAGACACACATACAGACATACACATACAGATATATAGGCACAGACTCATACACACAGACATACACACAAATGCATGCACATACATACATAGACACATAACAGACACACATGCATGTACATACATACACAGACACATAACTGACACACATGTATGCACATACACACACACATGCATGTACATACACATACACAGACACACAGACATCAGATACATATGCATGCACAGACACACACAGATATACAACACACACATACTAATGCGCGCACACACACACACACACACACACACACACTCATAATTTAATCAGCACCAAGTAGCAAGGAGCCAGGCATACAGAAATTATAAAAACTCTACCACACTGCTGGACCATTGCTTTCCCAAGAGAATGGCTTGGGACTAAAGCGGAAGCAGCAGACATGGAGAGGCCAGTTTGTTATCCCTGCATGCTTTGGTCCATGCAGAGCATAGGAAGTGTACACAGCTCAGAAACCCTCA
>NW_022196914.1:8737646-8780266 GCF_008632895.1 Mastomys coucha
GGGGGGGCTACAGCTGATGTCCATGGAGACTTGCAGGCTGTGACTCTGCAAGTGAAATAACATTGCCCTTGTTCTGCATGAGCCTGTTCTAGTTTCCACCCATTCATCGCCCTCTTTCTCCCACCCCACAAATCTAAAGGGGTTTAAAGGATTGTGTTGGGGATTATTTAGATGATTTTATGCATATAAATTAAATAAGTTTCTTGGTTCCATAGACAGCTGTGGTATACCTTTCAGACCCCTGGGATGTCATCAGTCATTAGCCTCTGTGTGATCCTCTTACGGGAGGTTTGTATGACCTGCTTGAAAAGGGGACAGTAACCTCAGAGACTTTGCATTCTTTAATGCAAACGTGAGGGTACGGATGGCAGGGAGGGCTTACATGTTCCTCCTTAGTGCACAATTCAAATGGTGGCAGACAAACACACTAACATTCTCAACCAAATAAGCTTTGCTCTTGGCTTGTCCTGTCCCTATGACCTTGTGTGAGAAAGCCATGGGTTCTGGAGCTCTTCTATAGATTTATGGACTGGGAAGTGAAAAGGCTCCCCTAAGGGTCACTCCTAAGCAGGAGCTGGTGGGCAGCTCTCACACTGACAGATCCCTGACAGCACAACTATGATAGCTTTACTCTAAACTTACAGTAATAGAACAGTGTGAGTCAGTCTCTCTCTCTCTCTCTCTCTCTCTCTCTCTCTCTCTCTCTCTCTCTCTCTGTGTGTGTGTGTGTGCGCGCGCGCGCGCGCGCGTGTGTGTATGCACAGAAAAATCTCAAGATGGTTAAAAAAGCATGATAGAAGGGTTGATTTAAGAAAAGAGAAGAAAAGGAAAGAATAGGCTAGGCAGAGGTAGGCCCTGGATAAAGTAAATAAATAAACAAACCAATATATTAGCAAATGGCATGTGAGAGGGGCAAGCAGGTGGGTGTGGGAGGGTCAAGCAGGAAAGATGCGGATGAGCTATGAAAGGTCTCTAAGCCAGCAGTGACTACACGCTCCTGTACAAACCTCAGTCTCCTGTGGATTGTGATACTAGACAAAGCTTGTTCTGACTAGCCATGATCCATGAAGGCTTAGGTAAAGAGAAGAGCATCATTATGGTTGGCTCTGGATCCTTGTTAATTCCACATATAGTACCCTCAGGGTCTTCTGCTACCCTTTACCAACCAACATGAGTTTACTCTGAATTCTTTGTTTCTGGGAGTTCTGAGTTTACATGGCTCAACTTCAGACCCACAGTCCTAAAGGCATGTCTTTAAGAATCCGACATGAAACTGTAGATGTGCTAGTCTGAGAAACAGCAGGAGAGGCTGGTGCCGGCCCACCAACTATCACCCACAAAGGGGCTCAACGAACGATGCTGAACTGACTCCACACTGATTGTTTGGTTTATTCACTGCCTGTGGCTGCTTTCACACTTCAAGGGCAGAGCTGAGGAACAGAGACTGGTCATCAACGCCAGAAGCTACCTGGCCTTCACAGTTGCTGACCCTTCATCTCAAGGCCTAGTCACATTCTGCTCCCCTCTACCATCTCTTCACCTAAAGCTGTAAAGAAACTTGAGCATCTGTCGGAAGCGTGCCCCGGCAAGTTGAGGCAGGAACTGATGTGTAGAGATAGCTGAGGAAGCCCTAGGCTCACCTACACTGCCTGCTGTTATCTTAAAGTTCCATTTTAAAACGACACCAATGAGAGATCCACATGAAATAGCCAAGTCTGTGCATCTTAAAGAGGGATGCTTGCTATGCATTACGGGGCTTTTCGGCAACTTTACAGTTGGTTTCCAGTCAGGCCGCTTTACCAATGCGCCTGCTGCCTGGAAGGAATGGAGAGGGTCTGTTCTTCCTCCCTTGGGTTGGCCCTGGTGGTGATGAAAGCAAAGAAAATGGCTTGGGGACAAAGGAAGGAGAGGTAGCTTGAGGCCCTGGAGTTTCTCAGAGGCAGAGGATTTTATGGGGATTCCCGGGAGGAAGTCTAGAGCAGTTGAGAGTAGTCACTCTAGGATAGGGAACAGTCAATGAGAAAGAGGCCATGGCAGGGGGGTCAAAGGTGAACAGAACCCTGTTTATGAAACCATTCAGGAGGAGCCCTGCTTTCAGAAACAGCAGCAACCAAGGAAAGGAAACCCCATCCTCTCTCTCTCCAAGGGGGCCACTGCTTCAAGGACTCAGCCACTCACAAGGCAGGCTGGCTCCGCCCACTGAAGCCTGTAGACTTCAGTCTCTGCCTTCCTGGTTTCTCAGCATGGGCTCTTGTTCCCTTCTCAGCGGGGCCAGCAAAGAGCTCCACACCTATCTGCCTACCTCCAAACTTTTCCTGTCCCTCACTGCCCAAGGATCCCAACATAGAAACGTGCCTGTCACTCAACTACAAAGCCACCTGTAAGCACACTTCTCCTAAAAGAAGTCCTAGTTGCTTAGTCTGGATTAAAGGCCCAGCCTGAGCATTTGGCTCAGTAGACTCCTCGTTAATCTTTGAACAGTGTGTGCTATGCTCTTACACTGGAATGCCACCCATTTCTGTGGGTGATGTTGTGGAAATCCCATGAAATAATCAAATACTATCCCACCCACCTTGAGAAAGTTTTGTGTCACGCTGGGCAAAATGGCACATACCTTTAATTCTAGCTCTTAGAAGGGAGAGATCTCTGTGAGTTTGAGGCTAGCCTGGTCTATATAGTGAGTTCCAGGACAGCCTGAGCTACAAAGTGAGACTCTGTCTCAAAAAAACAAAAACAAGACTACAAACAAACACCCCCAAAACAATAGTTGCATCTGTCTCTCAATATAGCATGTGGTTCAATATAATTTACAGCACATTTATCATTCAGCAGTGGAGACTGTAAAATGTACAGAAATAACAGTAATTCACGCTGGGCTATAATAAATGCTGCAAGAGGAGAGGAACACTCTAGAAAAAAATGTTCACTACAGGGATGGAACTGCAGAACGGGCTGCAGAGCAGGCTGACTCATATATTGGCTTGGCCATGGGCACCTGCGAGGCCACGTGATAAATGTCTGTGGCTGGACGCAGCATCAATGGAAGGAATGTTAGGAAGAACCAGAGACGTCTGCCCAGGAAGCTAAGACAGCTGATGGGTCGATAACATGGGTGAAAGATACTGTCACAAATATTTATTAAGAAAACATATCTTTCAGGGGGAAACAAGGACATAATTTCAAACATCAGAACAAGGAGGGGAGGGGAAGAGGGAGAAGGAGAGAGAGAGCACTTTGCTACAAGTCATGAATCGGAGGCTGACTTTCTGACTCTGAGTGCTAAAAGGTTAAGAGAACGCTCAAAACGAGGAACCAGAGGAGTCAGAGGTGATGGAAGGCTTGAGTGAAAAAATAAAATCACCAAAGAAAGGAACTGTAGAGTCTTGGAAAGCAAGAGACGGAAGGTGGGGTGCTTTAAGTGAAGTGGTACAAGGACGTTGGTCTTCTTTCTCTGCAAACTTCACCTAGGGAGCTAAACTACTACTTAAGTAAACAGCAAGGCAAGAAAAACAATCCAACAAAGCAAACAAAGGAGGAGGCAAGCTCACAGGCCCCCAGGGGGTGGGGTGGGAGAATTCTATTGGTCCAGAGCATCTTTGTTTCTTTGAGAAATTTCTGCCCTGGAATTCCACAGCAGAACTCTGACCTCTACTCCTTGCTTTGTTTTGATTTCCCAGGCTTTGCGCTACCATGTTGCATAAGATGGCTAGAATAGAGAAAGGCAAGGAATTCTACTTTTTGGTGCCCAGAAGAGCTTTTGTTAAAGTGCGAGTCTCCAAGATTTATCTTACGCATCCCAGCACGGCCAATGGCAATTTTGTCACTTGAGGAATATTTTTGTTATATGGATGTATTTTATGAGCCTGCATGTGTGATGCCTGTGCACACATGCACATGGGTAGATGCTGGAAAACAGCCTGCAGAGTCACTTTTTCTTTCCATTGTGGGAGTACCAGAGTGGCTTGGACTTAAGCCCTCAGGTTTGGCAGCAAGGCCCTTTACTCACTGAGCCATTTTGCTGGCCCAAGACTTTCTTAAATAAAAGTCATCAGAGTAAGTGGAAGGGAGGCTGAGAGGGACCTTTTTTTTTTTTTTTTATCTTTTACTTTAATTTTGGATTTTTTAAAAAAAGATTCATTTATTTTATGTATGTGAGTACTGTCACTGAGTTCAGACACACCAGAAGAGGGCATCAGATTCTGTTACAGATGGTTGTGAGCCACCATGTGGTTGCTGGGAATTGAACTCAGGACCTCTGGAAGAACAATCAGTGCTCTTAACCACTGAGCTATCTCTCTAGTCCCAAAAGGCACCTCTTGTTTTGGGATAAGATTTGACTATGATGGTCTGACATCCATGAGCAGTCTTCGACATCAAACACATTTCAAGGGCTTCTCGAAGCTCCAATGAGTTGTGTTGTCTTTCTCCTCTCCTTCTACTGATTACTATTGTCTATGGAAAAAACTTTCTATTTACTTTTTTTTCCTTTTTTACTCTCAGTATTCCCCTTTACCTTGCAATATATGGACATACACGCTAATCCCCAGAGGGCTTAAATTCAGCAGACCCAAATTAAGAGAGTAGGAAGTGGCATTGATGGTAACAAGGTGTGTAATTAAGGACAAGAGTGAAAGATGTCATTAGAACAAAGAGCTAGAACATGGCAAGACTGGAAGCCATTTATCTAGTGATAAAAGTCACACAATGTTTACAATGTAATTTTCACAAAAGACATTAACAGAAAGGCAAGGACACTGTATTACTGCTCTAGTGTCCCACTATGTTACTTTATATATTAATATGTAATAAGTAACATATATTACATGCTCTAGTGGCCCACTATGGCATTTTCACTGAAATTTGAAGGGATATTTCAAGTCCAAGAGCTGACTGTATAGAGATGGAATTTTCTTTAACAGTATTTAACACACCACACACACACACATATACATGCATATAATGTAATGAACATTTTCAAAAAATAAACTACATCGAGAGCTGGGCATAGTGGTGCATGCCTTTAATCCCAGGATTCAGGAGGCAGAGCCTGATCTACACAGCGAGTTCCAGATCAGCCAGGGCTACATAGTGAGGCCGTGCCTCAAAAGAGAAAACATTCAAACAAAACAAATCCCTCCACACAACAGAACCCCAAATATAATACTATCATAAAGTGAGATGTAATCTATAAACATCTTAATATTTTCTTCCACACCCCAGAAACCAGGAGCCTCCCTTCAAGTGTGTCTACTTCCCTTTGGGGACCCCCTTCATTATAAGCCCCCATTTACAGGGCATGGCATTCACTCTTTCTATGCAACAGCCCAGATGTTTACTTCCCTGGGAACTGCAAACTGCACAG
The DNA here is from genome assembly GCF_008632895.1 of Mastomys coucha. Classification (NCBI taxonomy): domain Eukaryota; kingdom Metazoa; phylum Chordata; class Mammalia; order Rodentia; family Muridae; genus Mastomys; species Mastomys coucha. The sequence goes on from NW_022196914.1 coordinate 8,743,009, forward strand.
ACAGGGGAAGGAGGTATGGAGCCAGGCAGCAAGTTGCAGCAAGTCCCTGCAAATGTTGCCACAGGAGTAAGTCTAAGTCAAACATCAGCAGCTTTCTGGGCAATTCACCCTGGGCAAATAATTATTCTTATCTCTGTTCTCTTCCATGAATCGCTTTATCTCCTTAAGTATGAAACCAAACCAAACCAAAACCACCCCCAGATTTAAATCTTAGTTTCTTAGGCCAGTGTTAATGGCAGCCTTCTCTTTATCCTGCACTGGCACTTCTGCACTGTGCCTTGAGTTTCACACAGCCCCTTTGCTATGCTCCGTGCCAGCGGAAGCGCCACCTGAAATGTGTAAGGAAAGCGAATGTGTAAGGGAGGCCCACCAGGGAAAGTCCAAGATTGCGAGGAAAGCCAGGGACACAGATGGGGACAGAGGAGAGAAAAATATGCTGTCGGGGTAGCTGTGCATCCGCTCATGTTGGAGCTGGCACCGTACCTTCCACAAGCACACTGCCAGTCTATCTGCAGGAACAGGCATACACAAGGGCAGCCAGAACACAAGGTGCAAGCATGTGCCCTGAAGGACCCTAGGCTCCCAAGGTTAGTTTCCCTTTTGTACAGCGAACATCCCTACTTCCTGACCCCCAAACTGCAGGAAGGAATGGGGTAGTTAGAGTCTAAAATCTCCCCTTGCCTCAAGGCTGTACCTTGCACAGGGAGGTGCCGGGGTGGGGAGGAGCTCCTACCAGTCTACTAGGTGATTGGTAGAGTCCTGCCCCTTCTGCTTTCTACAATCTTGCTGAGCATGAGTCCCATGGGAGCCTTAGAAAGCCCAGACTCCTGGACCCCCACCATTTGTAGACCTTCTGAATCCAACCTTTTATAAGCCACACCCTCCTACAGATGCAATGACCCCTCTGCATTACGCCTGCATGTCTGTAGAGTGTGTGTCCTTGGTGTACCACTTTTTCTCCTTGGCTCTTGTGTTTTCCCTCATGGCTGCCTAAACTGGGAGTAGGTGGGTATGAGTGGAGGTGACTGAGGGTGGGTACGTGGGAGGCAGGGGCAGGAGGGCAAGCTTGATATCCATGGATTTCAGTGGCCTCTCTCATCAAGGATTCCTAGCCTAAACCATGAGAAGTGTGGCCCAGCTCATCATCAGGCTCCTCAGAGGTCTGCCATGTTGCCCTTCTCTTTATCCCCGAGTCTGTGTCCTCTACAGCTGTGAGTCTGGGCTCTTTCCCTGGTGCCTTGGCCTAGTGTTTCCATCCACATGTCACTTGTCCTCTGCCCATTTTTGTTGAGATGTTTAATCCTTTGTCACTACAGCTGATTTGTTAAAAATTAGGCCCCTACATCACCCACCTGCTTCCTCTACTCTTAACCAAAGAGAAAGAAAAGTACCTACTTATTTGTTACCGAGACTCTACCTCTTTTAAAGGAAGGGATGCTTAAACGATTCCCATTTTCACCTACACTCTTGTTCCAGGCAGAAATTCCCAGAACAGAGGAGATTCTAGTCTCAGGACACAAACAAATGTCTGCTGTACCATGCCCATTAAATTCATATGTGGTGGGCGAAGAAGGCAAAGTCAGTGGAGTTGACGTTTGTTGATTAGAAGTTTGCAGAGAGCACTGTTGGAACTCCAGCTACCACATCTTAGCATCTCATCCCTACGGCTGTCCCACTAACAAAAGGAGTCAAACACCTGCGTCAGACTCACAGGTCATCAGGTCCAACTTAGCTCTTTGCTCATTTTTGCTAGAAGTCCTTTACTCTTCTCAAGTCCTGAGCACCTCAGTGATCTCTAAGATCTTCCAAATGCACCATACCAGAAACATCAGAACCAACTCCCTTGAGGCCAAGGGAAGCCAGACACAGGCTTCCTGATCGACAGGCTGAACAGAGCCCTCCCAGCTGAGCTGAGACAACTGTGTTATATATGGCAGAGATTACTTGCATTAAAACTTTTTTCTGGCCAGGCAGTGGTGGCTCACGCCTTTAACCCCAGCACTTGGGAAGCAGAGGCAGGCGGATTTCTGAGTTCGAGGCCAGCCTGGTCTACAGAGTGAGTTTCAGGATGGCCAGGGCTACACAGAGAAACCCTGTCTCGAAAAACCAAACCAAACCAAACCAAAATTTTTTTCTGTTGTTAAAAAACAACAAAAAAGGAGACAAGTTCTGCCTTATTGAAGAATGACCATTCCACTGATGCCCTGACTTACGGACATTCTTCCTTCTCTCTTGATTCCAGAAGGAGCCACTCTGTTGGAGGGCTCAAGCCTGGACTTCCTCTACTTCTAAATCTCCTTTTCCAGGAGAGGTTTTAATTACTTGTACTTGGAGAGAGTATAGTCGTAGGCAAGGGCGTGTCCTCATGCCATTGGTTCTGAAACCTCAGCCTAAGTCTAAGTCAGTGGGATTTTATACAGGTTCCTGGGAGGCTGGGCTTGGCTCCGTGGTGGAGTGCTTGTTTAATGCCGGCCCCTGGGATGTGTATTTCTAACAAGTTCCCAGAGCCTGCTCACGCTGCTGGTGTGAATCTACTTTGCAGACAGTTTATGATCAAGAAATAAGTACCAACTGTTGACTACAAGGTGCCTTGCTACATAGAGAAAAACCCCAGGAGCTCTACCCCGGCTTAACAATAAGAAAAGAGTTGCATTTCTCTCTTTCCCCAGAGACATAAGTGGCCAATAAAATAAATGATACATGTATCAAGTGCCAAAGAGGGTGGGGCTGGGCTCAGCAGACCCGTAGAAATATGACCAAGGATGCTCCCAAAGTGTGTGTGTGTGTGTGTGTGTGTGTGTGTGTGTGTGTGTGTGAGAGAGAGAGAGAGAGAGAGAGAGAGAGAGAGGGAGAGAGGGAGAGAGAGAGACCCATAAGGAAGCCACAAGTGTTGTGCCTCAAAGCAAAGCCGTCCTGGCCCTTCACAGAGCTAGCTCTTTTTCCCACAGATTTCAGCATATGCCAGAGCAATGGCAGCTCCATCCCCGGTTACATTTTTCTTAATGTGTGCATTGTGGCTGTGGAAAACCCTGTGATTTGGCAATATCTGCTATAAGCTATTTAAGAAACAATCATAAGAACATGTGCAGACATATACAGGTAAATATACTCTCTATAGATTTCTTCATCACGTTTAAAAACCGTCCATGAAGCTGGGGCTCACAGTGTATGCCTTAATCCCAGAACTCAGAGGCAAAGGCAGGAGGACCCCTGTGAGTTTAAGGCCAGCTCAGTAGTCTATACAGAGAATTTACATAGTGTGATCCAATCTTAAAATCACAAAATTAAATATGTGCAGGAGAGGTATGAATTGGATATGACACCCCCATATTTTTGGGATATCTGCTATTATGATCTATACAATGAAATGCTATTTTGATAGAAATCATATAAATTACATTTAATGATTCAAATCATAATACATTTATAAAAGTGCATTTATGAACATTATAGTATTAAATAATAATTAAAATATGTAACATAATATATTAAATATAAATAATGGACCACTTATTCAAGCAGTATTTAGTATAAAAAAATTAGAAATAATTCCTTGGAGATTTCTGCAAGGAAATATAACCTAGATTATTTAAGGAAGACAACATGATTGTAACCTTCCACACCACACTACTGTGTGCACACTGGCTGGGACTTTATCTGAAGGCAGTGTGTGCTGTGTTACCAGTCCTCCTGTGTTTCCTAGGCTATTAATCCCCTGGGTCCCAATAAAGCTGGCTGAGATGCCCCTGGGTAGCTGCTAAGCAGGGGCTCCTGTCTAGACTGTGGGCCTGCGAGGAGAGAGGGTGGGGGAAGTTCTCTAGAGGAAAGCATATGGTTAAAACAGATCAACATGGAGCTGGGCTGGAAAGTCTGCCAGCTGGACAGCCACATACGCCATTCCCTGTACACTACAATAACAAGACATAAGGGAGGGGCTGCTGTGAGTGCACAGCAGAAAAGGGCATGAGAAGGGTGTAGGGAAGAGAAATCTGGGCTTGGAGGGTGGGTGCACTGGACAGAGACAAGGTGTGGGATACTCAGGTTCCAGGCTTATTCCCGTCCCTGCCGCCAGTGACACCAGCTGTCATTTGAAGGCCCTGTGAGGCTGCTGTGCTGGAGTCAGCTGTGTGAACAAACACACAATTTAATGGTAGATAAACCTAGCTAAACCTTGTTTTCATTTTTTTTTTCCTTACACAGAGTAGAAATGGAATGGTTTCCACGAATGCGAACCAGGTGCTGGAGTGTTTCTGAAAGCTCAGCTTTCTGGGGTTGCTGTACCACAGAGCTGCCAGCAGTATTTGGCCTTTCCCTGGTGCTGTAATTCATTTCATGTTGTTTTTGAGAAAGGTCTCATGTAGCCCAGGCTAGCCTCAAATTCACTGTATACCCCAGGATGACCTTGGACTTGTAAGCCAAGTGCTGAGACTATAGGTGTGTGGCATAATGCCTGGTTTATGTGGTGCTGGAGATCCAACTGAAGGGCTTTACACATGATAGGCAAGCAATCTACCAATGGAACCACACCCCCAGATTCCCACCTAAAGCTTTATTTAATGTTTCAGAGCTCAAAAACGAGATGATGCATGGTCTACAGATAGGCCAGAGCAGTTGTGAAGATCCCTTGCCTCATGCAGCTGACGAAGCCTTGGGAGAAACACCAAACAAATCTGGGACCAGCAGTTGACAGAGGGTGCACACGGACAGTTGGGGGGGGGGTGGGACCAGCAGTTCACAGAGGCTGCACACAGACAGTCAGGGGGTGGGGGATGCAGTCAATATAGTGCGCTTAGGTTCCTCTAAGGAAGTCAGATTACAAGGTCTTGAAGATGAGCCTCAGCTGCACACAGAGGCCTCCACAGACAGAAGAGCATCTGCAAAGGTCCCGAGGCTGGAAAACAGGAAGCCACCACGAACGGCTGTGGGTAAGTGGAGCAGTTGCTTAGAATTAGTAGTGAGCTTGGTGCAAAGAGAGGTCTGACAGGCAGGCAGAGGGGATGTGAAGGATGGGGAAATTATTAGTTCAGCTTCCACTCTTGCTCAAAGCCAAAGGAAAGCCACCGAAAGCCACCATTCTGTGTAGAGAAAGGAACAGCCACAGGGTTGTTTAACCTGCCCCTCCCACCCCCACCCGTCCTTCATAGCAGGCTCACCCACTTGCTTGGGTGGGGCCTTCTGAGAAAGCGGTCCACTGATGGAAAAGCAACTTTTCCCTTCTTCCCTCAAAAGTACCAGCATATTCTAGTAACTCGGATGAGGAATGTAGGTGTTTGTTTTGCTTTTGAAGTCCTTGGGATTGACAGAACTTGTTTTCCAAAGCTTAGTCATGCTACCTAAGTTCAAGGAGCAGAGAGAGGAGTACTGGGTTCTGAATGGCAGAAAGAAGTTGGCGTAAGAGCAGATGGAAAGAGACCAGGAACCCACATTGCCTCCTTGTTGTAGGAAGCCTGTCCGAGTGTGCCGGTGGTAACAGAGCAGATCCCTCGTGCAGAGAAGCCTTGTAAGCTACTGGGATGACCTGGTATGGTTCAAACTCAAAGACGTACTCTACCACTAATTTGCCTACGTGGTTTCTTCCACTGTCAAGCAGAAGTCTGGAAGTCTGAACTGAAACCCTCAGTTGTTTTCAAGCATCCTTAAGAAGCAGCAAGAGCGTCTTCGTGCACACGAAAGAGCGTTCTAGAGACTGATACATATGCACACGACCCCACAGCCTGGGGTTTCCGGTTTCATCTTTCTTAAATGAAATGCATCTCCCTTTCAGAAGTTTCCAGAATGTTCTGAGAAATATATAAGAGGGAAGGCGCCGCATTCTTCTCTGACTCTGTCACCTACGTCTTCTTCAGAGAAGCATCATCCTAGCGCAGGAAGCAGCCAGAGGCTCACTTACCGTGCCCCGGACAGCAGCTGAGCCTGTCCCCTCTTCATCTTCCCCGGCTGCCTCCTGGTCTTCATTGTCAGTCCAGGAGGACATGTCCTCCACTGAACTAGTCAGGTCAGGTAAGCTCTTCGAGGTTAACTTCAGAAGGTCCTCCGCTGAGCTCTCCTAAGAGAATACACGAAAGGCCCAGGAATTAACCCCCTGGGTACCAGCAGCAGCTGATGGAAATCAACCTGCTGAGGCCAGCCACAAGCTCCGACCCAGAGAGCGTGTGAAGCTTATGTTCCACACGTGTGGGGTCACCATCAATGTCAGGGGCGGCAACACGATGTAAAGCCATAAGGAGCACCCGGGAGCCTGGCACACTTCCTAGAAAGGCCACTAGACACTGAGGCCAGGGATGGAAGCTGGGCTGAAGAGCTGAGCTAAGGAAAGACTTCGATGTTTTCTCTTCATCTCCTCAGCCTAGAGAGCTGAATGTTCCATGAAGCTTGAACCATCAAACTGCTTGACTGTCTGCAGAATACAGAAGCCAAAACCAGTTCACAGGTTGTAACAGACCTTACAAACTTTGAGTGATCTGGCATCTAAAGTCAGCAATGCTTGTCACCTGTTTGATGCCATTTTTAACCCCAAGGAATGTGAAGAACATTCACTCTAGGCAAGCACTTTATCAATTGAGCTACACTACAGGCATAGAACAACCATTGTGTACCAGTAATTGTGAGTGAATACGGCACTGTTTGCCTGTCTAAGGAAATAAGTTATTTCTCAAAATGAGAAATGAGTCCATTTCTCTATTGTGCTGTCTACTCTGATGGACCATCAGTAAGAAAGAATTTTTTTAAAAAGAAAATGAAACTCCTAACCAGTGAGTAAATTGCAAAGCAGCCATGAGATAGAATATTCCATGGCACTGAGATGAACTTCATGTGGGAAAGGGCCTCCCAGCCTGCTACTCAGAGAAGAGGCAGATCAGAAGCATGTGTAACAGCATGATATCACCCCATGTGTAATTACAAAAATGTGCTCATGTATGACAAAGAGAGAGGTAGTCTTTCCACTGCTCCCTCTGGCCAGTTGCACTGCTCAGGGGCTTGCCAGCCTCCTTCAAGCTTTGTGACGTCCTCAGAGGCAGTTCCCGAGTATAGAGTTTCTCTGCACAGAAAGGAAACTGGGATTTAAACATGTAATGGCTTGCCCAGAATGTTCAGCTTTTCTCAGGGTGGAGCTGGCATTTAAGTTCATGTGGGGTAGCCTCCAAGACATCCTCTGTCTCTTTGTGTTTGTCTCAAAGAAAATGAAAACATGGGCATGCATACGGCGCACATGCGTGCACATGTATACACACACACACACACACACACACACACATTTCTAAATGGAAAGACATAAGAGTTAGTGGACAGTCCTGTTAGTAGCACAGGCAAAGTTTCATTATTATCCGTGTGCTTTCTATGTAAGATTCAATAAACACTTACTGATTCACAGTTTATTGGCTAATAAAACCAAGAGTGGAACTAAAGGGCGTGAAAGAGACCTTTAGTTTGCACAGGGCTACTAAGAATATCAAAACTGGGCTGATGCGACGGTTCAGCAATTTAGAACCCAGAACCCACAGAGGTGGCTATAACTGTCTGTAATTTTAGTTCCAGGGTGATATAATGACCCTGGCCTCTATGGGTACACACTCACACCCACAAGATTAAACAAAGAACATCGAAATCACCCTGTCTGTCTTAGTATGCTTTTTTTCCTTGCTGTGATTTTTAAAATGAACTAAAAGTTTGGTGTGATGATATGTTCCTTTTATCCCAGCACTTGGGAGGACCTCTGTTAAGTAAGAGGTTAGCCTGGTCTACCTACTGAGTTCCAGGTCAGCCAGGGCCATCTAGAGAGAGCCTGTTTCAAAAAGCAAGACAAAACAATCAATCCATCAACCAACCAACCAAACAAACAAGGATTAAAGAAGCTGAGGGAGGAAAGGTTTATTCAGCTCACACATCCTTATCATCGTCTATCAGGATGGAAACCGAGGCAGGGACTTGGAAGTAGGAACTGGAGCAGTGGCTATAGAGGAAGGCTGCCTCCTGGGTTGGCTTTCCATGGCCTGCTTCCTCAATTTGTTTTTTTAGAATCCGAGACCATGTGCTCAGGGGTGATACTACCACAGTGTGCTGGGCACCTCCACAGGAAATGTTCCCACAGACTTGCCTATGGGCTAATCTTATGGAAACTCCCTTTCCTCAGAGAACCCTGACTTTCATTAAGTTGACAAAAAACTATCCAGCATGCTGGCAGGTCTGCTTTCACAACACTGACACTCAAGCTCTTACGATGATACAGAAGCTGGAAACTCTCCCATCCTTCACACCCCAGGTATAAAGACAAAACAAAGCCTTTGGATATCCTATTCTGGTTAGCTAAGGAGGAGGAGTGGCTAGATGCCAGGAGGAACCTGTTGATGGATGCTCCTCTTCCCCTTGCATGGATGAGCACCCAGACAGTCGGGGACATTAGGAACCAGCAGCAGGCTGGATGGCTGGCAGCCTGAGTGTAAACAGGACACAGAGCAGGAACTGAAAGGCGTTAGTTATCCTCTGAGATCTGGGGTAGGTGCCCAGGATCCTATGGTGTGAGAACTGGTTCTGGGATGTTGCTCAGTCAAACAAGGACCCTGGCCTCTGGGAGGAGCATGCTATCTTTTTCTGATACCCTGCTCTGTTACACATTACATCTTCTTTACCTCTAGGGCAGCTGAGTGAATGGCAGCAGCGGACATTTCACAATCTGCTGGACTTGGCAGAAAACCCTGCCTTTGTCTACTGCCGTCAGCCCCCAAGGAAGTTAAGTAACTGCTGGGATTTAAATGGAAGCCTCTGACTAAGAAGAACACACATCTGCCTCAAGGAATTGGTTTAGCATCTAGTGAGACGATTCTAGGATCTGGCAACTATTATATACTCTACCTTTTATCTTTTAAGGTACCAGATAGGTAGAGAGCTTGGCATTACTCGGAACTACCTTTGAGGTCCCTGAATGTCCCTCATAGGGCAACAGCATAGCTCTGCAGAGCTAAGATGTGTGTGGCCTCACACAGATTCTTCTGGGCAGCCAGTAGTGGACCACGTCTCCACACATTTACAGCGTAGCATGGGAAAGACACCTCCCTATTCCTCCTACAAATTTAGCAGGTTAAAGTGAGCTGTTTAGATATGAGGCTGTGATGGCACATGCCACAATCCTGGGCAGAAACTAACACTTTGAGCTGTTTCCTGGATGGAGTAGCTGTGCAAATGAAACAGGCATGCTGCAAACACAGGACTATGTGCAAGACCCAGGGATGCTGCCAAACTCCTGATCTGCTAGGCAACACGAGGAGATGGTCTTTCTTCCCTTGAAGCACGCCACCCCCCCGCAAGGAGTGGTCAGCAGGGGGACAGAGAAACCCCCAGGACCTCTGTTCTTCCTTGTGCCTGTCAAGAGATGCAGACAGCTCTCCAGGTATGGAGGACTCAGGAGACATTCCTAGGAAGAATGGGCTCAGATCTGCCTCAGGCGCTTACGACCTTTACCCAAGATATACCTTGGCAAACCTAGTGTTCTAGTCAAAAGTTTGGGGTAAAAGATAGGAAGAAAGGCAGATTTTTCAGATAGCACAAAAAGAAATCCTAATCTATTTGTTATTTTATATAGTTGTCTTTTGTTACCTGTGAGAGACTTCCCACTGACACCAGAGCTTAAGGATGCTTAAATCCTTCCTGCAACATATAATATTTGTATAAAACCTGTACATGGGCTGGAGTGATGGCTCAGCAGTTAAGAGCACTGACTGCTCTTCCAAAGGTCATGAGTTCAAATCCCAGCAACCACAGGATAGCTAACAACCATCTGGAATGAGATCTGGTGCCCTTTTCTGGGGTGTCTGAAGACAGCTACAGTACTTATATATAATAAATAAATATTTTTTAGAAAGCCCTATACATATCTTTCTCTACACCTTAAATAACCCCCAGGCTGCCATACAATGTGAATGCTTTATAAATAGCTTCTGGATTATTTAAGGAGCAACAATGGGAGGGGGAGTCTGTGTTACTTTGAATACGCTCCATCTGAGGTTGGTTGAGCCTATGAATGGAGACGCATGGATATGGAGAAACAACTGCATTCCCCAAAATGGCGCTAGATCTTATAATCTAAGAAGAAAAAAAACATATAGGAACACCTACAGATGTCAAGGCCCAAAATAAAAATCGGGAAGATGGAAAGGGAATTAGAAGCCCTGGCTGCAGCCTCTATGCAGAGCTGAGCTGTGTGTGGTGTCACACAGGTTCTCCCAGTTAGTCAGCCAGTCAGTGGCAGAAACAGCCACATGGCTCTACCTTACTCCCAAGTGGCCTCTGTAATGGTCTCAACAGCGCAACCAGAAGACACAGCAGAAGAGCAGCCATTGTCTCCTGGCCGCCTCAGAACTGTGGCACTGGCAGTCTTTCTCCAGGGACTGTTGAATGCAGATCCTAGGAGCCCATGATGGAGTCAATACATCGACACACATAGGTAAAGGAAGCCAAGACTGGGGTCTCATGATTCCATGAAGATAGTGAAAACCAGGAGGGTGAGATGGCAGCAGAAGGGGACAGAAGGCTGTGTGCCAAGATTTTGCCATCTGGCACTGTTGACAGTACCATGACCTCTGCAAGATGGCAGCCACCATGGATGGTCTGCCTCACTGTCTTATCTGTAGAGTTGGGGAGGAACGGGAAGTGGAGGTGGTTGGACAAAGAAGGCATAGAGCTTCTTCCAGCTCTAACATTGTAAGGGTGATTAGCCTGTACCCCCCTACCCCTGGCCTGCCCATGGACAGCCCTGAGACTTTCCTCATTCTGGCCTCAGAAGATGCATTCCTTACTGTGGTGGTTTGGATGTGAGGTGTCCACACCCGCTCACCCCCTGGTCCTTGGTACAATGCTTGGAAATGGGACTTAGGGAAGTCGCTGGATCCTGAGTGTTCTTGCCTAATGGATGGATGGGTCCACTAACAGATTCATATTGGGGTGCTGGGAAATGGTAGGAAGTAAAAGATGGGGCCTAGTTGGACTAAGTGGGTGCCTGGGGTATGTGCCTTTGAAGGGTCTCTTCATGGTTCAGTGTCTTTGTTTCTTGACTGCACGGGGCAAACAGCTTTCCTTTGCCCATCATACTCTTTTGCTGTGATGTTTCTGCCTGGTTATAGGCCCAGCGAGGGGTCCAGCAGGCCATACACTGAAGCCACGAGCCCTAATAACCTTTTCTTCTTAAGTTACCTATCTCAGGCATTTCATCATAGTGACAAAAAATAAAAAATAAAAATAAAAAAATCCACACAGTCTCCCTCTTCCATGCTTCTGCATCTTCTATTCCTTACCTTCTCCTTCATTCTGTTTTGACTTTCCTAACAACCATCTTTAATAACAAATAATCGACCGCATTTCAGATAAGAGACTTCACATGTGCATGTCCTGTGGAATCACAGCTACTGCATAGCCCAAGGTAAGCTGTAAGCATGAACATACCTGTGTGGCATGGGAAAGGCTCCCGTCCAGACTCACACTACCGTGATAAATACTAAGAATGACAAAAACTACCTACCTTGCTGGCCACCACCAGCTGTACCATCCCAGTGGCTGAGCGCAGAATGGCCACAGCTTCCTCGTGGGACAGCCCGACCAGTAAGTGACCATTGATCACCAGCAGTTCATCTCCTAAGGACAGCCTGCCATCCCTGAAGAAATGGAGATGGGAAAAAAGACCCCTGGTCAAGACATTCTGGGTTAGAGAAGCGACATCTTCTAGGAGCTAGGCAGAGTCATGAGAAGGGACAGTTAAGATAAGGTGAAAGGAAGGAAGGACAACCAAAGATGACTTTGGGTGGGACCACATTAACGCTCGTATCCAGACTCATGTGAGAGGAGTGTCTCTAGCACTCTTGACAGTTACTTAGTAATATGCTCACTCTTAAGCTAAGCATATCTGACAACAATGTCAGTGACACTTCATTTGGATGATTATTGTGATGGAGCAACTAAGACCCTCAGGTTTTAGGAGACTCAAGTCAGTCAATTTTACCCTAATCCTCCCTGTCATCAGCTTGGGGATATTGCTAAGCTGAACATAGACAGTGCCAAGTCACGTCAAGCCCACCTGCAGCCCTTCACTGGTCTCTGTGACTTCCCCCCAACCCCCATCAGACAGAGGAAGGATTCTTTCTGGGAAACTGGGAACTGGCGCTATGTGGAAGTGGCGGTACCTCCATGCCCTACCACAGAGCTACAGAACCTTGAAGATAAAACTTTCCAGGGCTTATTTCACTCTTGGGTTCCCACAGAAGACTAACTGCAGAAGCAGAAGGATCAATGACAGCAATGAAGTGTTGAGCTTGCTATTGTTATAGGTTTGAGATTTGATTCATTTCTAGGGTTGTAAAAACCTGGTCTTTTTTTCATTTAAATTAGGGCTGACTCTGTCTCACTGGCAGGCTGGAGACTCTGCTGTCACTGGGACTGTCTCCTCAAGGCAGGTCATGGCCCTCAGTGCACACAACCCTAGAAACTGGTTTCTGCAGTGGATTCCACTGAGCTTTCTATGGTCTGGTCTCACATAAACAAAAAGGTGCCTGACACACAGACAGAAAATCTGGAGAAGCAGAGACTATGGGCTTAGGGGTCTACCGTTCTTCTCTCAAGGCTTGCCATCACCACCCAGGTCCTACTGTGCATGCCTCAAGCCTTCCTAGGTCCATACAGCCTTCTCTTCTCCACTTCCTCCCAATGAAACAAACAACTTCTCCCCTTCCATCTTTCCCTCTTTCTTTCTGCCTTCCTCAGCATCTCTCTCATTGTCTCCTTCCTCTAGGGCTCACATGGTAATCTTTCTTTATGAGTTTAGGCTATAATAAAAGATAAAGGGCACACGGGACTTTCAACAGCTTCTGCCTTCTGTGTTCAAAAATCCCTACTGCAGAGAAATGCTAGGGGCCACACCAGTTACTTAGCCTGGCAAGAGAGGGGGAATGGGAAAGTCAGGAGGGAAGAACTCCCTGAAATCTAGGTGTATGGGTTGGGGCTTATCCTATAGGATGGGGGGGGGGGTGAGGGTGGCACAGACAAGGCAATGGCCATGGCTGGTGGGCTTACAACCACCAAGACATCCCAGCCCAGCCCTTTGCTTATTCTGCTCTCTAATTGCATTTCTTTCATCTTCTGGTATTAATTCAAACGCCCCGCTGATGAGTCATATACCACAGGGAAGAGAGACACTCACACACTCCAGGCTAAGAATGAGAAGAGAAAAAAAATGATAGGACTGATTCAGCCCCAGCTTTGATGGGAAAACAATAAGAGCATCATCTCTACACAAAGCTTATCTCTGAGCACAGGAATTTCCCAACTGCCAACCTGCTAGATAGACCAGAACAGAAGACATACCATTAATGGGAAAATGGCTTGCTGCTGAGTTCCTTATGGCATATCAGGAACGCCACTTGGGAAGCTTAATGATGCTCATCTGGGTTAAAACCATCTAAAGTCTTAATCTTTTAATACTGTCACTTGGATAACTGACCTTTGTAATTCATCTTACTGTCAGTGTAGTTTTTAGCATCCTGCTGTATGAGGCTGAAGAGTTTTTGCCTAGTTCTCTCCTTAGTTTCCTGTTATCCAGCCTACATAACTTAGCTCCTTCAACTATACCTTATGAGATTAGATTTTTCCTTTTCCGTCTTAGGAAGGCTGACGTTGCTGTGGCCCACTGTATCCCTCTTAGGATCTTGCTCCCCTGCCCGAAGAAATTCCAGACTAGATAAAAGACAATCACTTCTCTATCAATGCCATTATCCAATGTAATCTTATTGTAGACACGTGGGCGTGGCAACACACGTGCACACCCTACTGTGCCCTATAAACAGTAGATACTCCACGTGAATGGAAGCAAGTAGTACAGCAAAGACCGTGCTTGACACTTGGGGACGGCTAGATACCTCACGCTCAGATAGCCTTTTCCATCTGTGCTCCAGCTAAATACAGTCCCTCTCACTACTTCACACAACTATTCAGATCAAAAACAAAACAAAACAAAACAAAACTCTTTTTTAAGTGTCGCTTTTTTAGGTTACACGGAGATTCACATTTATTTTTCCCCTTTTCATGTGCAGTAGAGACACGTGACCACACGCGTGCATGTGTGTGTGTGTGTGTGTGTGCATGCATGTGTGAAATTCTGATCTGATACATTTGCATGGTGGCCACCTTTTAAGACAGTGCCACTTCCCTGGGTCATTAGTCACTGACTCAAAGGACTTCAGATGGCAGGACTGTGACCTCCTGTTGGGGGGGCACTTCCTTGGTAAATAAACACTTAATGCCTCAGTCAGTGCCAGCATGCCAAGAGTTAAGATAAGTAGCAATCTAACAGGGAGCACAAAGAAATCAAATCCATGGTTTAGAATATCCTAAGCATTCTTCCTAATGAGCTACTTCCTGTGTTCAGAGGTGTGCTGTGTGAGAACGGCTCCCGTCCGTTTCCCTCCCACGCTCCCCACAAATCTTTATGAACCATAATTACCAGAGCTTTGATCAAGTGAAAGACACTAGCACCCAGCACCCGAGGGAAGGAGGGGGGGAGACAAGGGTAGAGGGATGGGGGAGAGTTATCTAGTCACCTGTGAGCGGCACCTCCTTCCTTCACTTGGGTGACAACGATAGCGTGAGGTGAGCGCTTTGATCCTCGGCCTCCACTAACCTGAATTCCCAGCCCATCTGATTCTTTGAGCAGTTCCATCTTCCATATCCGGCCAACTTCCTCCTTGGAAGAAAAAGTGAGCATGCGTGAAGGATGCGGACAGACACACAGCACTGACATGGGAGAGAGAGTAGCACTGTCACACAAGGCCAGGCATCTGTCATTTGTCACCAGATATCACAAATCAGCAGCAAAGAAAAGGCCTCTGTCAGCTGGACCAGAGTCTGGCTGTCACTGCTGTCCCATAGAACCTTCTAGAATAAGGGAAATGCTCTATATGTGTCATTCTATAGGGAATCACTGTCCACATGTGGAGCATTTGAAAATTCGTGGTGGTGGCCAAGTATCTAATTTTTAGTTTCAGAGAATTCTAATTTTGTGTGTGTGTGTGTGTGTGTGTGTGTGTGTGTGTGTAGCCACCCCAGTTACTGGCTCTGACGTTGTGCATCCTATCAGGTGTCTTGTGGGTAATGCATCCTCTACTTGGACCGTAGATGCCACTGTGTATGCAAACACTGGTTTACTCTGGGATCTTTTCACTTATGTACAGCTGCTAATACATACAGGAAGGTGAAAGAAGAAAGCTCAGCTCAGGTTTGGGTACCAGGAAACTTCTACTACTTTACGGGAAGCTTTGCCATTTATAACTTAGAGGGCCACCTAATACAGAAATGCCTTCCCTTGCTTTTAACATGAGAGCCATTATTACTATTTCGAGGTTTGCTGGAGGACTCAGTGGAGCAGCCATGGAAACAGGCAGCAGCAGAGTAAGACGGAGCAGATGTTGACAGGGAACCACGTAGTCCTTGATGACTGTCCCTCATGTAAGACGGAGCAGATGTTGACAGGGAACCACATAGTCCTTGTTGACTGTCCCTCATGCGACGCTTGGGACCAAAGTGTTTCTGATTTCTTTGCCTTTCAGAATATTTACACATGCATACTGAAATATTTTGGGGATGGAGCACAAAGTTAAATATGAAATTCATTTGTTTCATATGTAGTTCATATAGGCTAAAGGTATTATTATTCAATACTTTCAGTCCACTTGCCTTGACCATGAGTCATCTCAAAGGTCATAGTGTGGAATCTTCCACTTATGGTATCATAGCAATTTTTAGATTTTGATATTTTGGAGTTTTGATGTTCAGATCAGGATCACTTAATCAGGTAAAAACAACTAAGCATGTAAAACCAAATCGAACTGAATCTTTTACTTCCTTAAAACACATACATGAGAAACCCAAATGAAAAATTGATGAATTTGATATTGAGAGATATATGTGTGTGCACATGTGTATGTATAAGTGCCCACAAAGATCAGAAGGTGGCATCAAACCCTGTAGACACAGAGTTACAGGCAGTTGTAAGTTACATGATGTGGATTCTGGGAACTGAACTCCAACCCTCCTAACTACTGCACAATCTCTCCAGGCCCATAAAAATCTTTAACAGTGATTTTTTTTTTGTTTTTTAAAAGTTTAAGCTCAGTTCTGTATTTTTTTTTAAATGTTAGGGATATGGCCATGAGTCACAGCACACTTGCCAGCATCTGCCTTCTTAATCCATCATGAGGATTCTGTGGAACCACTAGTATCCTGTAGGAATGAAGCTCCATCCCCCTGGAAACAGGCAACCTGCCCACTAGAGCGGCTTACAGAACACAAAGAATGTGAAGTCTTTAGAAAACCTGAGTGAGATACATACGCACTGTCAGAAACTGAAATGAAACCACAGGAATAGTAAAAGACCCAGATGTTGAACAGCCATTGATGTGCATCAACTGGAATGTCTGGAGAGATTATTACCAGGCAGAGACCGGTGGATCCTACACTTCTGTACAGTGCTGCTCTGTGGGGCTCCACCATTCCAGCGGCATGCAGGAGTGCCAGCTGGCTTCTTTATCCGCTGACCACAGGCAAACGCAGCCTGTCTGGCCAAATGCAACTTCAGAAGTCACTGGCTTACCGCAGTAGTTCACAAACTTGTCAACAAGCCCTACTTCATCCAATCGTCTGGCTCTGAACGCCACAGTTTTGGTTTGCTGCCTCTGACCTCTGGGTCACCTTCCTCTTCCCCATTCGGAAGCACCCTCCCTGGCCTTCACATCCTCATAGCTCCACTATTTCCAAAAGCCATCCTTGGGAATCAGAGTGGCTGCCAAGGGGGCAGCTTGGGAAGCTGATGTCCTAGCACACAGTACTGGAAGGAACCGATTCAGGACACGCTGGTCAGATTCTATGCTGCTCAGCTGTGTCTCTGATGCCAGCGTCCCTACAAGTTCCCTGGGTTCAGTGCCTTGCCTTTTCCACCTCTGGATTCTACCAGGTAAAACATGGTTCCTTCTCCCCCAGCCAAGGAAATCTTTGGCTCTCCTATCAAAGAACAATCAGGTCCATTACTAGAGTGATAAGACACAAAAGAAAACGAATTTGGTTTTACCTCAAAGTAGTAAAAATGTGTTTATCTCTATTACTTGTTCATGTAACTCCTCCAACCCCCTTTTCCTATCCTTGTGTTAAGCAGAAAATATAGGTATGATTCACAGAGAGGGTGATACTAAATTTATTCCTTTTCATTTTTAAATGCTTTTAAAGTAGGACCTATGATTTAAAGAACAAACAACAACAACAACAACAACAACAACAAACCAAAAACAAAACTATACCCATAGAGGTACAAAAACCCTAAATGTCTCTTCTGAACATTTCGAGAAGAGCATTCACGTGCTTTATAAGCTCCTGAGCCCTGCATGCACAGTTAGTTGGAAATACACCAGAGGACAAGGGGCAGGCAAACCTTTCCGTGAAAGGGCTTGCCATGGAAGCCCAGTTTGCCTGGTGGCATGCATCTGGAATTCCTGCACTCCTGTGGTGAGATGAAAGGCAGAAACAGGAGAATCACACAGAAGCTCATGTGTCAGCTAACCTGGAGTAGTGGGTGCAGAGCCTCGAGAGATCCTGCCTCAAAGCAAAAGGGAAGGCAAGGACTCCTGCCCAGAATTATCATCTGTGGGACACATGTGCCTATACACACACACACACACACACACACACACACACACACACTTAAAGTACTACACACACATTTTATTTATTTATTTATTTATTTATTTATTTATTTATTTATGGTTTTTTGAGACAGGGTTTCTCTGTATAGCCCTGGCTGTCCTGGAACTCACTCTGTAGACCAGGCTGGACTCAAACTCAGAAATCCGCCTGCCTCCACCTTCCAAGTGCTGGGATTAAAGGCGTGAGCCACCACTGCCCAGCACTACATACATTTCTAATACAAATGGTTCTCCAGGGTAAAAACTAGAGTCTGTAAGATAGGCCACCACCAACTGTTCTTTTCCTGCTTCCATTTCAATTAATTTAGTTAAAAAAACCAGACTTCTTCATTGTCTGGTGTGTGTGTGTGTGTGTGTGTGTGTGTGTGTGTGGTCTGTGTGCATGTTGGGAGGGGGGGAGATGTACAGGCTAAGGTCTCACTGAACCTGGAGCCTCTGGCTTGGCTAGACTGACTGGACTGTGAGCCCTGAGAATCACCGGCACCACCAGCCCTGGTTAGAGAACTGTGTGTGCCTGCCTTTCCATGTGTGCTAGGCATCTAAACCCGAGTCTTCATGGGATCCAGTAAGCACTTTACCAACAGAGCTATGTTATCACCCCCCTCCTCTTTACTTTTATTCAATAAGATGATTTCCCCCCTCCTCTTTACTTTTATTCAATAAGATGATTTCCCCACAATCAAATACAGAAATTATAAGGGGAGATTCAATGAGATCAATGAGCATCCCCTTGCTTGGAATATTTCAGTCTATCAGAGGAGTTCAAATGAAGACCTAGCATCAGAGGAAAATGCTATCAGTTTAACTGTATAATCGTTGTGGAATGTAGCTGCTCAAGGCTAAAGCAATGCTTATTTAAAACTAAAAAGCAAATAGTCTCCCTTAAACAGAACAATGGTTAATATAGTTCCAACTTACAACTTCACTGTGGTATCTAACTCAGACATCAGATACTCCTGGATTTCTCATCTAGTAGGAAAAGGCTAATGTGTAGAGGGTGTGTCAGCTTCACATCCATGTATAGATCCCACATCAAGTTCCTCATCTTCTCCACCAGCACTCTTACCAAAGCCACTAGCGTCTTTGGCTTGAGCATTCATAAAAGCCTGTAATCTGGTCTCTGAGTTTACCGATCGGTTCTACAGGATATCTGCTACTAACCATCCAAGGGAAATGCTTTAGAATGACAGGCCATCCCATCCCCTGCTTCTACCCCTCAGGAGCTTAAACCAGCTGTGGACTGGGAACAAGGTCCGCACTCTGTGGTCATATGGACATGCCCTTCCATCCACTATGAACATTCGTGGGTTGTTTGAGCTTATTGGCAAGCTAGCTCTCGAATGGAGCTTGTGCTCTTCTATGTCAGAGCCAGGTTTGTCTCCAAGTTCCTTGTCTGGGGATGGGATGGCCACACTAACACTGTAACAGGGAAGGCAAAAAAGCACAGGGATAAAAGCACTGCAGCCTTCAGAAAAGGCGGAGGCTGAACCAATTCCAACTGACGTTGAGACTTGTTTATCCATGGGGGAGCTAGAGAAAGGACTGAAGGAGATGAAGGGGTTTGCAACCCATAGGAAGAACAAGAACAACGATATCAACCAACCAGAGCTCCCAGGGTCTAAACCACCAACCAAGGAGTATACATCGAGGGACCCATGGCTCCAGCCATGTATGTAGCAGAGGATGGCTTTGTCAGGCATCAATGGGAGTTGAGGCCCTTGGTCTTGTGAAGGCTCAGTGTCCCAGTGTAGGGGAATGTCAGGGTGGGGAGGCAGGAGTAGATGGGTGGGTGGGAGAGCACCCTCATAGAAGCAGGGGGAAGGAGGGTGGGATAGGGAGTTGATGGGGGAAAACTGGGAAAGGGGATAACACTTGAAATATAAATAAAGAAACTATCCAATAAAAACAATGTCTACTGTGGAGAAGGGAAGCTGGAAGCTCAGCCATGGTGAGAAGGCTCAGTCAGGACTGCAGATGATTGTGTCAAGCCAGTTTCTGCTGGCCACTGTGAGCTCCTTATTCGATGGTGAGGCACTCTCCATTGCCATTCATTCTTTACGTGAAGCCTCACCTCACCGGAGGAGGGGTCCTTTTGATCTGCCTGGGATTCTCTTTATTGGAAACTCTAGCTGGCTGCCTTAGAGGGGCTTCTCCATTGGATTTCTGCTGGGTGTTTTGAATACCTGGTTTAATGATATTTTGATAGCTACCTCTCTAATTGCTATACGCTGGCTTGCTACACACTTAACTCATGAGAAAAGTGTGTACTACGGTTATCATAGATCGTCCTCGGGACTGTACCAAACAGCTTTCTAAGCTAGCCTGTCCTCTCCTAGGGCTGTTTCCCATTCCTGGAATACCCTATTGTTCCTGCTGCTTACAGCTGCTCTTGTTGGTTCTCTGGAGACCTTCCCATAGGGCTGTCCTTCCAGGATGTGGCTCAGCTCACAGAGCACCTCTCTAGGGAGACCTCTGCCTTTGCTGACACCTGATATCCCCTATCCCCATGGGTGACAGTTCTGCCAACTCCCTCTTCACTTTGCTGTAGGTCACTAATGGCACTTGTCACTATCTGATATTTTATATGACACTGAGCCAGGGATCCGGTCTAGCTCACTTACCAAATGGATCCTCTAGCAACTAGGACACAGCATAGCAATATTGCTTAAGTGTAAAGGAACTAACCAGTATAGAAAATGCTTATCCACAAATCTTATGGTTCTCTGGGCACCACTGAGATGGACATTAAAAGGCTCTTCCAGAAGGGAGACCTGTGTGTTTGCCAGTGACTGACATGTGGACACAGATTTAGCTGTAGAGACAACTGGATTCCAAGACAGGCCCTGTCTAGACAGATGGCTTGAGCATTAGTTTTCTATTATAATGGCTTAAAGGGCAACGAAACGCCTGTGAGTTTATGGAGAAAAAGCTAAATGATGAAAAACAGGCTGCTATGGACTTCTGTACTAATGACAGAGTGTTAGCCCTTCCTGTAAGCCACAACTACTGTGTGAGTTCACACGTGCACTGAAACCAGCACGGGGATTTATTTACTAAAACAGGGCAGCACAAGAGAGAGCTGCCAGGCAGCATTTAAATGACCTCATTTCTGCTGGAAGCCAAAAGAGCATTATATAATAGCATCTTTGCCCCAAATGTGAGAAGACACATCATTGGAACAGAATTTCACTGCAGTAAATGTTTGGCCCTCACTGCAAACCTATTCTGAAAGCATTTGCTTATCCCTTCTTCTTTAGAATGATCACTAAGAAAGGAAAACTGTTCAGTCTCAACGTCAGGGCTTAAAGTCCCTTAGTCACCAGATCACAATGCTCAGTTGACAGGCAAGAAATCAGCCCAGGAAAAGCCAAGGCAGATTGGAGGCCACAGCGGTGTGGACAGAGGAACTGGGGCTGGAATCGATTGTCCCATCTATTCTTGGTGTCTCAGGGCATCATCATTAATAAGGATATACAAAGCACTTCAGATACAAGGCATTGAGCTAGATCTGGTGACAAGAAGACATATACGTGGGGTTGGAGAGATGGCTGAATGGTTAAGAGTACTGGATGCTCATCCAGAGGACAAAAGGTTTAATTCCCAGTACCCACATGGCAGCTCACAACGGTCTATAACTCCAGTTCCAAAGGATCTGGCACTCTTACATACATGCAGGCAAAACAACACAAATGAAAATTAAAAATATAAACAAAGAGACATATAAGGCCTGGCCCTTTGGAGTAAAATAGGAACACAGAGCTACCATATGGCCATTGGAATATGTTCACATTACATGTCATGTGCCAATGGGCAGGCAGTGGGGCAATGTAGGAGCCCAGAGTACAGTGTCCTGATAATGAGCAAGAAAGTTTCCAGATGGCCATTGAGGTCCCTTTCAGACACACATCAGGAGGGCTGATGTCTCAGGAAGGTGGGAACTAAGAGACAGTGGAAAGAGGACAAGACATCAGGCAGAAAGTGCAGCATCCAGCACGGCTCAAGAGCAAACACAAGCAACTCTGATGAAAATCCTAGCCAACATGGTAGTGGCAGGCTGCACTAAGAAACCCTTGATGCCTTCAGCACAGGTCTGGCCCCAGGAAAACCACAACCCTAGGAGCTTGGAATTTCCAGTCCCACCACATCCTCTGGGGAGGGGTGGATGTTTGAGTCAATCAGGGATTACATTTTCAAGATGAAGCCTCTGTGCAAGAATGTAGATCCTGTGCGGGGCTTTGGGGTGTCTCTGGCTTGGGGGATGCAACCCCAGGATAGGAAGCATTCAACTCTTGTGTTGGGGGTGGGGCTTTGGGACCTCACTTTTTCAGTTAGCTATACATGTGAATCCTTTATCATATCTTTATACATTATACATATATTCAGTAAATATATGTATAAAAACCAAAAGAAAATAAGGTAGTCTGAGGCAGAAACTTAAGTATAGAATCAGAACAGACAGGCTTGAATAAAATACCAAGGTATGTGGACTCATCCAAAGGGCTTAACGTGTGTGTGTGTGTGTGTGTGTGTGTGTGTGTGTGTGTGTGTGTGTGAAAATGAACAACTTGCTTTGCCCTTCAGAAAGGTCCTTCAAAGATATAGTGGATGACTGGGAGGAAGGAGAATGGCCGAGGGACCACGGGTAGGAAACAACTTCTTACGTCTACCCAACTTCATGTTCAGGCAGGGGGCGGTTAAAAGGTAGTTGGTGCTGTGAAGGCTTAAAGTGGGCCAGTGTTGCCAGGACTTGGTAAAGGTATGGATGTGATGTAAGGGAGAGGGAAGCGTCTCAGCTTACCAAGAGGGCTTTCCCAGCATGCTCAGTGACAAATAGGGAAGTCCCAGGCAACTCTGAACAGGTGATCACCCAAGCTTGGATAGGACCAAGCAAGACTAGAACGCTGGGGTGGAGCTCACCATTCAGGGACGGCTCGCAGTGACTTGTGGGCACTAGATGAAGGATCTGCAATAGGTAGGCAGTTGGTATAAATGTTAGAGAAGGAGAGAGGTGAAGGAGCAGATGGGGACTCAGGAGATATGACCACAAAGGACAATGTGTTCCCCCGGTGACAGTGGGGCTTCTTAGAAGAGAAGCCTCCTTATGCTGTCCTTGGTCAAATCAGTGGCCATATGGGAAATGTCCCACCCTCTCTTGTGGATTCGGATCTCATGGACCTGTCCGAGGTCCCCAGTGAATCACATAAAGGGAAAAGGTCTGCTGCTGTATGGGGTAAATTATGATTACTGGGATTAGACATCACTACACCCACAGACACATCCTGCAGGCATAAGTAAACTAGTGGGATTTCTCCCTAGCTGCAACTGGTTGTGTGCATTTTTACAAAAAGACACATTCTAGGTCAACAGACATAGGCGCTGTCTTCTTGAACGATAAAATGGGCTTTGCTGTACAATTACCCTGAGCTTATCTCTAAAATTGCTTGTCTATGTTCTGATGTATTTTTGTGGTTTAGAAGATGGACCCAAGTTTTGCATTTTAAAAAAGAGTAATCTCCTTATACATGTATTGTTTCAATGACTGCTTTACCTAAACATATCAATTTAAAAGAAAATATTTGATCTCTGGAGAAATGGCTGAGTTAAGAATGCTTACTGCTCTTACAGAGGCACTGGGTTTGTTTCCCAGTACCCACAGGGCAGCTTGTAACTGCTTGTAACTCCAGCTCCAGGGGAATCTCAATACCCTCTTCTGGCTTCTGAGGGCTCCTACACACACCGGTCAACTCACACAGGTCCACACAGATATATATTAAACTTTTTTTTTTTTTTTTAAAGAAAACATTTGCAGCCAGGCACGGTGGTTCATACAGTTAATGACAGCACTGGAGAGCCTGGGGAAGGTGGGCTGTTAGAGGAGTTTGTGGCTAACCTGAGCTACAGAGTATCAGGCCAGTGACAGGTGTGTAACAAGCGCTGTTCCAACAAGATAAGACAAATCCTTAGGAAGAAATATATTTCTCCTTGCTCTGCTAAGTGAGAGCAGAGTGTGGAGACAATGATCTGGGATTTATTTTAATGTAATGTTTTCTTAGAACAAATAAGTCTTTATAGAGGAACCCACCAAATAAAAAGGTCTGACTGGGTATTATAGGCCTTTCCTGTAACTTATTATATCTCTGTGGATAATATTAAATCATTAATACAACAGAAACAGAATCACATTGACATGTTAACTCTTCTATTATTCAAACAGAAAGGAATTCCCCTCCCCAAAGACTTAAGAGGCAAATAGCTATGTGCTGGAAATTCCATTTTTGCATGACCTTGGGCTCAACTGCTCTGGAATGAAAAAAAAAAATCCCCTCACGGCAGCCCCTGAACCCAGACGGTCTTCATGCAGGGTTATGTCAAGGGCTGCTGTTGTGGAGTAGAGGGACTGTGAAGAGCTCACCCGCCTCTATCCTGAGCGAATGCACCGGGGAAGGGGCCTCTGGGGTTGGTGGGTTGTAAGCCCAGATATATAGTCCATTCTCACTTTCTAACACCCACAGTCGGCCTGGGGCCAGCCATCAGCCTGTGTATCATGGAGACCCAGAAAGAGCACCAGCTGCAGGTGGCAGGTCCCCCTCGTCTAGAAGAAATATGGCTATAAAAAAATTGCCCCATAGAGTTGAAGACATGATGGCTGCCTCAGTGGGTAAAGGTGCCCGCTGCCAAGCTGACAACCTGACTTCAATCCCTGGGACCACATGGTGGAATGAGAGAGCTGGCTCCTTCAGACTGTCTTCTGACCTTCACACATGAGCCATGGGATGTGTCCGCCCCCCGACCCCAGATAAAAATATATAAAATGTAGTTTTAAAAATATTTAAAAATATCCCCACAGCAATAGATTAAGAGGTGCATTTCTTAAATCCTTACACCTTCTGGGTCATGTTGACCCTGAGCACAGAAGGTAGGCGAGCGGGACTTACGGTACATGCGTCTTCACAGTCTAAGCCAGAAGTTGAAGTTTATGAGCTGAATCTTTAGACTGCTTATGAGATTCAACCTCCTTTGGCACCAAACTCTTGATATGACCAAGAAAGCCAACACTCTCGACTTCAAAGTTTTACTGTGTCACTGTCTAGCCAGGACGGGGTAAAGACTCTTAGCAAATTACAGCAGCCAGAATACAGAAGAGTAGTATTAGTGCTTTTAGGTTTTTGTTTTTCTCCAAGACAGTGTTTCTCCATGTAGCTTTGGCTGTCTTGGAACTCACTCTGTAGATCAGGCTGGCCTCAAACTCTGAGATCCGCCTGCCTCTGCTTCCTGAGTGCTGGGACTGAAGGTGTGCGACATTACCATCTATATTCTTGTTTAATCTTTAAACCACCTAGGGGAGCCCCACAAAATTAACAGGAAGCACTGACAGAAACATGGCCTTCCTTCTTATTTGTTCCTCCATTTGTCCACAGAGAGTGTTGCCTCAGTAGAAGGCTTTCTGTAGAAGAGAGTGGTTTTGTTTTGTTTTGTTCGTTTTGCTTTTTTCATTCCTTCTCACTCCTGTTTGGATTGGTTAAAAGCATAGAAGTAGTCGCCTGCTGGCCTGCACCAAACCTCAGGAGACATCCCACTCACTCCCAGGGGCGCTTTCTCAGCAGCAAACCCAAACTCGATGCGTTCACACCTCCTTCCCACCTTTGCCTTTCTCCCCTAGAGCTGGCTTCTGTGTCAGAGAAACTGGCCGGCACCCACTCAGGAAGCTAGTGTTTCCATCGAGTCCTCTGCCAAGAGGATTCATGTCACAGACAAGCCCGCTAACTAAGGAAAGGACGCCGGGGAGACAACCTGAGGAGGAAGTTTATTTTGCTGCCAGTCTCTCACTTCCACAGGACTAACCTCAATCTGACAGAGAAACCAATTCTATGTGCTTTAGGCGAGGCGCTCCTGTGTGTCACTGGAATCTGCCAGTGTCATAACATGATCTCATAAAAATAGCGATGGCTTTGAACTGTTAAAAATAAAAGCAGATGCTTCCCTGTGTCGGCCGCCCTTCCTGTGTCACACTGAGCCTGGATGTTTGCATTATCAGCTGCCACCAGGAATCTCTGGCCTTGAAGTAGCAATTTCTCTGTGACAGTACTGATGCATATACCAAGGCTGCTCGATGCTTTCTCTGGGCCTCAGAGGGCTCAAATGTTACCACAGAAGGCTTCAATTTTCCACTTAGGACCACTTCACTGGCTCTTTAAGTGGGATAGAACAACTCAGGCCTTCCTGTTATTGTTACAGCCTCCGATCATTTACCTTGATGAGTTTGTTGGCTTCAAAGTACAAGGCAATCTTAGGGGTGTTTTCTAAACTTGAGAAGCAACTTCAACAGTATTTATGTTAAAATTCAGATTCTAGGACCAAGAAAATAGCTGTTCAGACAGTGGAGAGCTTGCTTTGCAAGCACTGAGGACCCAAATTCAATGCCAGGAATCCACATAAAAAGCCAGACATGGGAGTCAGATCCGGGGGGCGGGGGCAACCAGTTGGCTTAAAGCTGCTTGGTGACTTTCAGGCTGGAGACTTTGTCTCAAAACACAAGGAAGAGGGCACCTGAGGAATGGTATCTTTGACTGTCCTCTGGCTACCACATCCACGTACCCACATGTGCACATGTACCCACACACAGACAGACAGACAAGACAGGCAGACAGACACACGTATTTTCAGAGGAAGTTTAAAAACAAAAGATTAGATTTCATAGTCCGACTACACCTTACCCGCGTCAAACAGTCACTGGACTGGAAGTCGCTCTTCCCAGTTTTTGAGAAGCAGCGTTTGTCATTGCTGTCGCTCAGAGAGGCTTCGGTCTTTGGAACTCTGAGCTCTGCCTCTCTGTCTGCTTCTGAGCTCTCCAGATGGGGTCCAGCCACATCCTTGAGAGAATGCGGGCCATTTTCTAGCTCAAAGGCATGGCCATTTCCAAGTTCTGGGTCGGTGCCATTCTCCAACTCCGAGCTGGGATCATCTGCTGTGTCACACCCACTGCTGCTTTTGGAGTCTTCGGGGGGCTTGGTGATAGGGGGTCTGGAAATGACCCCAAACTTTCTTGTTCTCTTCCCCTTTTTTGAAGTTTGATCACCCAGCTCCAAGGTCGGTGTCTCTCCAGGTTCTGAGCTGTTGCTGCTGTTGCCATTGTAAGTCAGGTGGGCTTTCTGCTTGAAGCGCCGCAGCATGATCAGGTAGATGAAGCCGCCATTCCAGCACTGCTCAGCGAGGTAACTGCAACACACAGACATGCGCATTAGATGCCATCCCTTCCTGAACGCAGTGCATCGTGTCCAGTCGGGGTCTGGGATTAAAAACCAGGCCAATGCACTGAGGCACAACAGCCAGATCCCTCTTTTAATAAATTCAGTTGTTGATGTTGAAACAATCTACTCCCAATACCTCTAGCAAACAGAGGACCCTACAGACTGAAAAATTCTAATTTATCTTGCCTAGAATCAGGAGTCTCAAGCAGGGTTTTTTCACAACATAGTTAATCCCAATGTATTATTATTTTGAAGTTTCTTTTTGTGTTGTCTGCTTTTCAGTACTGATGATTGGACCCAAGGGCCTCATATCTGCTAGGTGAGTTCTCTACCTCTGCTCTACTTCCAGTCCCAACAAAACAAAACAAAACAAAACAAAACAAAACAAAACAAAACTCTTGGGGCTAGACAGATGGCTTAGTACTGGCTGCTCTTCCAGAGGACCTGGGTTCAATTTCCAGTACCCATATGGTAGATCACAACTGTATGTAACTTCAGTTCTGGGGGATATGACCCCCTCACATGCAGACAAACACCAATTCACATGAAAATAAATAATAATAATAATAATAATAATAATAGTAATAAATCAAAAGAAAATCCTTGTAGGAGAAGTAAATTCTACTATTTTATAGCACAATAGGATAACTATTTATTTGTTTGACAACACTTAGTTGTATACTTCAAAATAACCAGAAGAGGATTTTGAATGTTCCTAAAACAAAGAAATGACCAATAATGGCAGCGATGGGTGCCATTCACTTTGATCTGATCACTATGATGCATATTTGAAAACGTCAGACTTTATATCCCATAGGCATACATAATTATGAATATTTAAACAGGTGAAGAGATTAAACCAATTCTTCACTCCTTCAACAGTCACTTGAAATGGAATTACACAAGGCTCCCATTTGTATGTGACTGATGAATAATACCATTCCCAAAGTAAAGAACCGATAAAATGGGGGCCAGCTGGAGAGGAGGCTCAGCAGTCGGCAGCACTTGTTTTGCAGAGGACCTGGGTTCAGTGACCAGCACCTGCCGGATGACTCACAGCCATCTGTAATTCTGGTTCCAGGGGATCCAATGGTCTTCTAACTCCCCAAGGTGCCAAGTATATGGTATAAATACATAACACATACATACATACATACATACATACATACCCCTGATCTACATCAAAAACAAAACAAATTGAAAAAATACATAAAAACAGACTGGACAAAGTATAAATTCTGATTTTAAAATGAAAAAGAAGTGACCATGAGAGTAAGAACTTCTGCCAAGTGACAACAGGCCCAGCACTAAGCCAGATGGGGCATTAATATATCACTGACTAAGGTATGCGCAAGCCATGTATGCATTTTTCCTTGACAGTACTTCTAGCTCGGGCTTTTCCTAGCACACTTGGACTGGCAGTTTTGGGGACATCACATTTAGAGGAGAAAAAGACACTGACAAAGCTGACCAGGACAAAGAAGCCTGTTAGGAACTGTGAAGCAGGAAGAGCTGGAGGAGTTAGGGAGCGTCAAAATAGAGAAGGCTACTACTCATAGCTAGTTGCTTTCCCATATATCTGAGGCCTGATAAATGCAAAGAAGCCTGGGAATAAAACGGAGAGAATGCATGCAGAGTGCAACAAAGTATCTGCCCCAGAGCTTTGAGAGAATACAAAGAAACAAGTCAGTAACAGTTGGCACTTAGTATCTCAGATCATTCAAGTGCCAGTAAAGACTTGCTCAAAGACTTGCCCTCCATTCCCTAAGGAGATATAAAGACATACAGATTCCCCCAAGGAATCCTGGGGAAATGCCTATACCTCCTATATATCACAGATTCCCAAGCACAGAGTGTCAACAACTAAATCCTTCAGGCATCCAACCTGCTTCTGGCCTTCTTATGCTTACAAAAAACAAAAAACAAAACAAAACAAAACAAAAAGGACCCAAGGTTCTGCAGCTCCATGTTCAGTAAGTGAGAAAGAAACAGAGGCTTCCAGAATGGACCAAGCCACTGCTTTCCCTCCAGGCACAACGCTGATGCCTAACAGAAGAGGATGATGTGTAAACAGACATTAAGATGCCCTTCTGTGATTCTATCACCAGGGAAAATCAGATGAGCTGTCAGCCTTGGGAAGGAGGGTGGGTTCCCTTTCCTCTCCTGTCACCATGAGTTTCCACATCAGCAAGACACTGGTGGCAGAAAGGAAAGATGTAGTGACCAGCTTACAAAGGATTCCCCACACCTAATATCCAGATCAGTGTCCTGAGAGCTGGGGATACAATTCAGTGGTAGAATACATGCCGAGTATGTGTGAAGCACTGGGTCTAGTTACACATGCATGCACATGCACACACGCACGTGCGTACACACACACACACACACACACACACACACACACACACGTGTGTGTGTATAAGTTATTCACAGATAATTTTCTTTACCCTGGCCCATGACCTAAAATATCTTTTTCCATATGTGCTCTCATGAAAGCTCCAAGAACCTGTGTTGGAGATGCTATTTCACTTTCTCTACAGGGTCTACACTAGACAAAACTACAAAGCCCAAAATAGTTTATCTTGAGTTCAACGCCACCTCTCTGCCTTCCTCTGGCTTCCTAGTGATAAATAACACCTTGACACCATAAAGAAATTGTGAGACAGGTTGTTTTATTCCTTCCTGGACTCTGGCTTATATAAGGTCATCTTAAAGACAATGGGTAATTAATGAATTATGGACCTGTAATAATAAGCCACTGAGAAAGACACTTTGGCTAGGGAGGGGGTCATTTCCTTAGAACCCTTTAAACTACCTTCTATCTAGTGGACCTGTATTCTCTAGCCATATGGACTCAAATGATTTACCAAGCCTTCTCAGCCCTTTTTGGTTTCATGCACCCAAGTCCTTATTACGGTTAGTGGGATTCTTATCTAACAATAGTGTGTGTGTGTGTGTGTGTGTGTGTGTGTGTGTGGGTGTATGGGTTTTTGTGTGCAAGTGAAGGCCACAGGACAATCTTGGTGTGTTTGTGTGTGCAGGTGTGCATGCATGGGTGTTTCTGTGCAAGTGAAGGCCACAGGACAACCCTGAGTGTCATTCCTCACGTGTTTTTCTTTTTCTTCTTCTTTTTCTTTTTCAGCAAGCTGACTCACTGGCCTGGGACTCACCATATGGACCAGGCTAGGCATGCGTTAAGCCCTATCTGTGTGTGTCACAGTGCCTATTTTCTTCTTTGCTTTGTCCCGCTGTCCTCGTCCTCACGGTTTCGCAAGCCCTTGGCCGACACACCCATCTTTCTACCTCCAGAATTAGAAACCTTATGCTGAACTTCAAAATCAGTTGGTCTTAGCTTTTGGTTGTTTTAACAGAAACCTGAGCCCTGGCTATTCCTAAAGGCAAGAGATTTATCTTGGCTCATGATGCTAATGGCTGGGGAGTTCTAGGTTGGGTGGGCACATCTCACTAGGGCCTTGTGCTGCTACGACCTATGGCAGAAGAGGAAGGGCAAGTGAGTGCCTACAGGAGAGGGAGACTGTAAAGTCTGGCCTCACGTTACAGTAGTCAGCCATGGAGGTAACTGAGCCTGTCCAGTGAGAATAAACTCGCATGCCAGAGGCAGGAATCCATTCATGGCTCAAGCACATCCCACCAGACTGTGCCTCCAAGCAGATTTGTGTGGGGTAATCAGCCTCAGCCTGAGCTTCGCTGGGGAACGCACCAACAACACAGCAGTTGAGAAAAGATAAATTGAATGCAGTAAGTGTCATGTGAGGTTTAGAAACATAGAAGATTTCCTCTGCACAAACCAAGGTTCAATTGGCTTTTCAGAAGCTTCTCTATGACAGCATTGCAAACGCTCCCTCACTCCCACTTTAGATTTGTTTTTGGCAAAGAAAATTATTGATTCAATTAAAGTTTTACTTTAAACTCCCCCTCCCAGGATGATTTCAAAGTGAAGAAATATCTGGTAGGGAGGTTTTATTATATTTTTAAAAGATTTTAAATTGTGTGTGGATGTGTGCATCTGCGTGTGAACATGTCTGTGTTTGGTATGGGTCTGTGGATGGAGGTGCCTGTGAGAGTCAGAAAAGAGCATCAGACTCCCTGAAGATGGAGTTGCAGGCTGTTGTGAGCCTCTCAACATGAGTGCTTGAACTGGACGTGGACCCTCCATAAGAGCTGAAATTCTCCTGCTACCTTGCGCAGAGGTTCTGATTGTAGCCTAGAATGGTCCCTTTTGATTGTTCTTTTTTTCAAAATAACCTAGATGTCCAGCACTGGAAATTGCTCGTGCAAATTTCTATAACTGAAGAACTCTAAAGTAATTCTGTAACTCAACAAAACAGCAATCCCTGCTTCCTCTCAGAGTGTTGACATTCAGTGTACATGCAAACAAGCCCAACCATGTGTTCACACAGGAGTTACAACAGGGTCATCACGTGTTCATACATGAGTTACAACAACAGGGTCATCACATGTTCACACGTGAGTTACAACAACAGGGTCATTTATTTTGTTTTGGAGAAGGGGAATGAACCCCAGGGCCATTCACATGCTAAGGAGTCACTCTGTCACTGGGCTGTATCCACAGCATTGGATTTGAGTTACACAGAAAAATAGTGGAAATCTGAAGTAGTGGCTCATACATGTAATCCTAGTATTTGGGACACAATGGCAGGAGGATTGACACAAGCTCTGGGCTAGCCTGAGCTACAAAGTGAGTCCCAGGCTAGCCTGAGATACAGAGTAAGACAACACACACACACACACACACACACACACACACCCCAGATTAGGTGCCAACAACCTCTCTGTTTAACACTGGAAAATTTGAGATGAACTATTTTTGCCTATGATTGTTTTTCTCTAGAGAAGTAAAGGAGGAGGAGCCATCAATCTATGGTTTTTGGAGATGTGCTAAGCCTAGGCACTCCAGAGCACTCTCTAAGGCCTTTGAGAGGTTCTGAAGAAGTGTGGGTTGGGAGGAAATATTAAATACATGGACATTAATTTCCCAGGGAAGACTTGGCTGGGAAACAGAGAGAAGCAAGTTCAAGTTCAGACAGATCCACAGAGGGGCAGGGGCGGGGTACTCGTGGGCAATCTGTCTCAGGTGCTGCCTCCTAGAGAGCTTGCATTTGAAGGATAAGATGTCCATAACCGTCTCTAAGAAAACCTGTGAGCATCACACAGTTCCAAAGTGAAAATTAAATGGTAAGTATGGATGAAGGTACACACCATAGGGAGCCAGTGCCTGGAGACATGGTAGAGATGTGCCAATAATCTGGCTACAGGAATCCAGATCTATCTATGGGAATGTATTCCAAGACCTCCCAGTGAATACTTGATTAAGGGATGGTACCTACTCTGTATATTGTTTTTCTTTCTATACATGTTTTGGTTCCTCTTTGGCATATCTGAATTGTCATTAATTCTGCTCTGGCATTTTACTGCTACAATTAGGGAAAACTGGGGTTATCTGAACACAATTAATTGGTTAGCACAACAGTTGACCTACTAACC
Source organism: Mastomys coucha (assembly GCF_008632895.1). Classification (NCBI taxonomy): domain Eukaryota; kingdom Metazoa; phylum Chordata; class Mammalia; order Rodentia; family Muridae; genus Mastomys; species Mastomys coucha. The sequence continues at coordinate 8,775,509 of NW_022196914.1, forward strand.
AAGTCAGCTAAGTGACTAGCTTGCAGGCAATAGAGACAGCCTGGTCACCCTGGGCATCCTGGGTAAAGCAAAGTGAGATGACCCAGGGGTATCCACGTGCTACTAAGGACACCACCCAATGTAAAATTATAAATTACTTCTGAAACCTTCTATTTCCTATCTTCAGAACCAGTGGCCTTGAGTAATGAAGTACAATAAACGAGACTGAGTAAAAACAGAGTAAAAATTAGTTACTATTATTCCTGTGAACAATGAACTGCCTGTCATCCTTGACCCAGAGACCTCATTTCTTTGCCATCATTCATGAGCCTACAGAAGGCTAACCAGTGTCCCACCAGCTGGGCAAAATGACAGCTCTTCACTTTCAGCAGAACAATACACAGAATAGCTGGTTTGTAATTGGTTTTGTTCCTTAACACCAGGCTTATAAAAGGCACTCAACATTTTATGGGCACCTAAGTGTAAATCAATGTGCATCTGAAGTCTACCTAATATGCACGGTCTACAGCATTCTGATTAAATCTAGGTGTGAGCCTTCAGGACAGCCAAGGCATCTGTGCCTCTCAGCATTAAGTGTAGACACATTCTTTTTTTTGCTTCAACCTGATCTCTCATAACCTCCGAGATATTATAACAACTTTTCTGTTCTGAAGCAGACGTTGTGCTCTTTCAGTTCCCTTCTAAGATCTTCTAGGAATAAGGGGGCACTGCAGAGAAACAACCAGAGGAAAGCAGCAAGGTCCTGGGGCTGATGGGAAAATCATCTTGATTGCCACTCAACAAGGTCATCACTGGTCTTTATCTCACAGTAGTAGGGTTGACTTCCCAACCTCTCCAGCGAATACTAACACTAAGATGCCTTCTGTATGTGTGATGCCAGTAAACTGCTCAGAAGGGAAATGGAAGCCTGGCCCTTTCTAGTCCATCCCATGAGCTCCCCATGGAGACAGCTTTCCTCAAAGCATTCACACAGTCTGCAGTCCTGAGAGCTTGTGCCCTGTGCCAGTTCCTAGGCTTTCCACATAGGCTACCCCTGATCTTCCCTTGCAAGAGGCTGCTGTCAATGCTCCAGAATAAAGTTTTAAGAGATTACATTCAGGCTGGAGAGATGGCTCAGAGGTTAAGAGTACTGACTGCTCTTCCAGAGGTCCTGAGTTCAAATCCCAGCAACCACAGGGTGGTTCACAACCATCTGTAACAAGACCTGATTCCCTTGTCTGAAGACAGTTACAGTGTACTTACATATAATAAATAAAATACATATTTTCAAAAAAAGAGATTGCATTTAGTTTGTCTTCTCAAATAAAGCTACCACCGCCTAAAAAATTGTGAAGACAGAATCCCTGCCACATCTCCCAAGTTCTTCCCACAGTCAAAGCTGTTGGAAGCACTGGGAGTGACAGCCACATTCTCCCTTTCTCCTTTGCTCTCTCCAAACCAGCCACGGCTGGCAGATCACAACCAGCAGGCGACCTCCCAAGTCCACACAAGGATGGTCCTCTCCCTTCCTCAGAGGTAACTGAGAGAAGATAGGACCCCCGTGAGCCTATGTCACGGGGGAGCATACAAGGCTTCTCACACACTAATTCAGACATTGACAGAATGTCTACACCCTCGGGTTCCCCAACTTTCAAGTGGATCCAGACCCATCTTGAAACAATTTCTCTAGCTCGTCACCATTCTTCCAGGGTCTGTTCCATGGGTTTGGCCTGAGTCTGCCCTCTCCTTGTGCCAAGCCTGGTTTCACTTATGTCAAAAGAGTTTCCATCGAAATTGTGGGTTCCTTTTCAGAATTGCTTTCACTGTTTTGAAGTCAGAAAAGATCCTGAAAGAAACAGCAAAGCAACTCTTTCCATCTACATATTCCGGCTGATGCCCTGCCCAATCCAAAATCCCTTCTATACATATTGAAGCTTCCGTTCCCCTTTTTATTTCGTCTCTGCCAGGCATGGTTAGACTAACAGGTCCTATAATCTCCCAAGACTCATGCTGACTGATTGCTAGCTTGCGATCCCCCGATCCCCCTGCCCCAGCAAAGGGTGCTACTAAGAAGCTGGAGGAAATGCTGGATCCTTTCCCCATGAGCCATCCATCTTTGTGATCCGTTAGGACTCTTGCTGGCTTGGTGGCCTTTGATTACAAGAAAACCAAGTCAACAGAACCCTAGCCTAGAAACATAGACAAAGCACGTCTTTTTACAGATGTGGGGAGGACAATGGTAAATTCTCGGCATCCGCTGGGTAACTGTAACTGTGTTCTGATAGTGTGTTCTTGGAAGCCTCTGGTTCTTAGTTTTGTTTGGATATTATAAATGTCTTCGCATGTTCCCTCTTTATCAGTGTTTTAAAAGTAACTGCATGTGAAGCATTAAAAAAAAAAGCTTTCAATTTCAGGATTGCGGGTACAAATGTTAAAGACCCAAAGTTTGCTTTTAACGGTGTTTACATTAGGAGTGCTCTACACCAGTGAGTTTTACCATAGAAAGCAAGGATAGAACCAACACTGATTACCATGGAACAGCATGCCATGTTAAGTTTATGAACACAGAACCTCAGATCAACCCAAAACAACCTCTTCAGGTAAAAACCATGACTCACGTTTCCAATGTGAGAATGCCAAAGCTTATAGGATTAGCAGGGCCATTGAGTTGGTTAAGGTGGAGCCAGGACTCAAATCCATCTAATTCCAAACAAACCATGAAAATGAACCTGGGATTCACGGCAAAGCCCTGTCTTGAGATGTTGCTTGCTATACCAGGTTTGGAACCAGAAAAAGGGCTGCCAACTTTTAGCAGCCAAGAGAGGCCTCTTGGCATCACCAGGAATTCTATTTCAGCGGTAAGTAAACACAACTATGCCTCACTCCCATAAACAAGGGCTGTAGGGGAAGCAAGAGGCATTTTCAGACAGGCCCACTTGGCAGGGAGGAGGTAAAGTAGTTTCTTAGGGTGTCGGGGAAGTGGCCAAACTTCTCCATTTCATCTCTGAGGAATGAGCTTGCATGAGTCCCCAATAGTGCTAGAAAAATGGAGGCGATATTTGTTCAACCTTCTTAAAACCAAAGCACTCAGGGGCCATTCTGGCCAGCAGAGGCAGATCAAAATGACGAATATGGGACACCTCTGCAATGCTAGCCTTGCCCTCAACAATTCTCTCCCCAACTCTCAGCCCTTCTCAAGAAGGAGAACTCACTGAAGGCTCTTTCTAATGAGTGAGTGCGATTGACCTGGCACCGGCCAGCCTTTTACAGCATGGCTACTGTTGTTGTGGATTCACATGGAAGACAGCATGCTGTCACATGAGATAGGCCAAGGAGGGACAGGCAAATTCCCAGGCTATGTGACCGACAGCCACACCACACAGATCTCCTTCAGGTAGGACCTTGTTGATGACCAGTGTGAGTAAGCTCACGACCTCTGGTGGCGAACTTCTCAGGTCCAAGTTACTCTCTCCTGGGGTACTGCCTGGTCAATGACTGGGTAAAGAGGAACATGAGTCTTGTTAGACCTGACCCCCCTGTCATCACTGGCGCATACCACCCCTGTCACTAGAGCTCCTCCCTAGGCTGGAAGACCTCAAGTTTGGTCGGGTGAACTGGCTCTCCTCCTCCATCTGCTCTGCTTCTTTCTTTCCAGCCTTTGCTCTCACTCAAGTTCAACACTCTTCTCTCCAACTCGGCCTCCGCTTCCCAGAGAACCTACCTAGTGAGGACAATATACTCAGAGTCACAAGGAAGCTCCCCAAAAAGCACGGGGTGGAAAATAATAGCAGAAAAGGACTCAGTTAATCTGATCGGACAGGAAGCCAGTAGGACAGCTTTTTAAGCTATTGGCAGTAGATGGCTTCTGTGAGAGGGAGCGTCACTTATCTTTGGAGGGTGAATACCAGTGGGATGCTCATACCCCATACTCAGGCACTTCCGAGCAGCTTGAACTGGACTCGATGGGCTATTATTTTTTTAATTATTTGTATTTGATGTGCGTTGGTATTTTGCCTTCATGCACGTCTGTGCGAGGGTGTCAGATCTTGGAGTTACAGGCAGTTGTAAGCTGTCATTTGAGTGCTGGAACTTGAACCGGGTCCACTGGAAAAGCAGTCAGTGCTCTGAACTGCTGAGCCATCTCTCCAGCCTTCAGAAGATTATTCTTTTAAGACTTATTTATTTTATGTCTATGGATGTTTTGCCTGTATATATGGTTTGTACTACATGTGTATCTGCAGTACACCCATTTAGGTACCCATGTAGGCTGAAAGAGGGTATTGGATCCCCTAGAATTGAAGTTACAGATGGCTGTGAGCCACTATATGGGTGGTGGGAATTGAACCCAGGTCCTTTGGAGAAGTAGCCAACCCTCCTAACTTCTGGGTGGAGAGGAGTTGGTGGGAGTCAGGGTGGATGGGATTAAGATACACTGTATACATATATGACATTTTCAAAGAATAATAAAGTTTGGAAAAGTAAAAAAAAATAAATAAAAAGAAAAAAAACCCTAAAAATAAACTTGCTTATTACTTAACATAATTAGTGAATTTAGGGATGGATTTCACTGTGACATCTCCATATATATATATATATATATATATACACACACATATACACATACACATATATATATATGTATGTGTATGTGTATATATACATATATATATATAAAATTGTCTTTGGCTATTTACCCTCCCAACTACCCTATCTTACACCCATTCCCCCATTTATCCCCCTTATCCTGTTTGTAGCATCCCAACTACTACTTTCTGGTTT